>NC_040037.1:41867837-42221640 GCF_003713205.1 Coffea eugenioides
GTGCAATGAGTTTGCAATATTCTTACCTTTGGGGTTTAGTCCAATTCGATTGAGTCTATTTCTGTTTCAGATCTCACCAACTTCTGTCTTTTTGCAGCCTTTATGAAAAATTTTTGTCCCGCAATAGTTACTTCTTGTGTTCCCTCAGTATACTGATTGATGATACTATATTTCTGCAACACTTTCTCCAAAAATCTCTCATTTGAAATTTTTCAATTTGGGGTAGGGATATTATTTTGCTGATACTCTGGAATTGTGAATGAATGTTTACAAGATATGTTTTTGGAGGGAGACCAAAATTTTATTTCATTTGAAGATTTCAGATGAAGATTCGTGCCTCATTAATTTGAGCGGGAATTTTTGGAACGGACAGTTGAGGTATATTAACGGAGTCCGTTAGCCTCTCAAATGTTTTTTTTTTATTTTTTCTCTACTCACTTACTAAAACAGCGTCGTTTCCTTTGTTGCTGCCTCCATTATACGTGGCTTGTTGCAGTCCTCTCATTTCCTTTTGTGAGAGGACTGCTCAGGGACGGTCGACCTGATGACCGTCCCTGCCCCAAATCCTTATATACCCAAAGCTTTCTTGGGTATCTGGCAAAGAATTTTGTTCTCTACCGATGTAGTGCCTTTCTTTTAAAGTTGCTGCTCGTTATTTTGAACAAATGTGTGAAATTTATCAAAATGAGCCAACAAAAAGTGTAATTTTTCTTCATCTGTGTAATTTTTCTTCATCTGTTATTTGCTTGTGCTCTTTTCTCTAGTGATTTTGTTCAAGAGATTTAGAGGTGGCAATTTGTCCCAAATCCCAATGGGTTACCCATACCCATAGGGACTTTGGGCGGGATGAGTATTAAAATTTGATATTGGGTTTAAAATGGGACAAATCCCAATTGTACCCATTAATTGATGGGAAATTTTGAAAAATACTTGAGTACCCATTGGGCTCAAATAGCAAGGGCTCCGTTTGGATTAATTATTTTTGGGGGGTGTTTTTGAAATATTTTATTGTAGTAGTGTATATGAAAAATTTTTACTATAAATTTTTTTTGAAATATTTGATATACTAATATGGATGGGATGTTTTTTTGAGTTATTGTATATTACTGTAACATTCTATTTGAAAATTTTATTTTTTGAAAAAATAGTCAATCCAAACGGAGTCTTAGATTCAAAAATTATCTTTAACAATTTTTATAGTCACACCAGCAAATATAATCTAGTAGTATTCCTAGTTATTATCCACAAGAATTTCCAGCATTTCAGTCAGTTTAGACCTGCCATTCTTGGAAAATGATGAGGATAAATATTCAACACCCTAAGTATCTTGGCCATCTTGATATATGTTGGAATATGGCTGTATATCTATTTTTTTCTTTATTTGTTAATCCAATTTTTGGCGGGAATCCTGAGTATAAAGCACTTGCATGTTTATTTAATAAAACTAAAAGAAATTTAATAAGTCAAAAATATTAAAATTATATAAAAAATAAAAAATGAATTAAAGGAAAAAAATATGTAGAAAATAGATTTGGGTATTGGGCGGGATCAATCTAAACCCATCCCAAAGTGATCCCGCCCAAATTAGTCCCAAAACACATATGGGTAAGGTTGGGCCCAAACCCATATGACTCGGTTCCATTTCAAACCCAAGCAAATCCCGCCCATCCCACCCATTTTGCCACCTCTAAAGAGATTGCACCGGTCGATGTCGGATGAATTTTTTGTTTGTCCGGCCTGCACTTGCTATTTCAGCGCAAGATTTCATGGTTACTAGCGTTACTACCCTCGGAGAAATGGAAACAAGCCTCCTTTTGTATCAATTTCATACAAACGGTGCCAATTTATGAAGGTCGATAATTCAAAGTCTAGCTGTGACACAAAACTTGCATAGAATAAGGAAACAAAGGAGGAAATTGGGTCGAACACGAGCCACTCCAATGCTTAATCAGTGCGCTGTCTCTTAGAGAGAGAGTTTGGAAGGAGTGAGTTACATTTTTGTACGTTGGTAAGGGGTATTTATAGATGCACGAACGCGACATGTGCCTTATTTATTATTAGTGGCAGGGGGGAGGGGGTAACAACCTTTTGAAATATTACAATTTTATCTATAATATTTCATAGAAATTTGGATAAATTATGCATAGCCCCTCTATGATTTTGCATAATGACCTTCCTAAGGTTTCAAAATAGTCACACAAGCCTCTTGTGATTTTACGTAAAGTGAAAATGGACGGAATGTAAAATTAGTTATGGCGATTAGACCACACACGCTCTAAAAGTACATGTAGACAATGGAATTTTAATTAAATTCTAAAAATTACCATTGGTCTATAAAATATTTTTTATCCAATCGGATATTGTCATATGGCACGTACACTTGGAAAAATTGGTTATTAAATGATCAATTATATTTTGCCACGTGTCAAGGAGAGTTGTTCCAGATCAATTCAAATTGCAGGGATATCTCCACCAACCAAATCATATCATATCACATGTTTATTGGATAAATATCTAAATATTTATTTCTTATTAAAGGGATAATATTTAGAGTTGTTTAAATCCAAATATATTTCTTATGTACTGCAATAGCCTGGCCAGTCAAACGGCGCCACGTCACGTGTCCCCACGA
Organism: Coffea eugenioides; assembly: GCF_003713205.1. Taxonomy (NCBI): domain Eukaryota; kingdom Viridiplantae; phylum Streptophyta; class Magnoliopsida; order Gentianales; family Rubiaceae; genus Coffea; species Coffea eugenioides. The sequence goes on from NC_040037.1 coordinate 41,870,470, forward strand.
GTTTGGCCAATCAAGAAATTACTTATCTCTTTATTAATAAATATAAAATGAAGAGATAATATTTGACTAGCACAGTCCTAATATGACTGCATGTCTTGCAAGACAAGTAAAGTGGTACACAAGTCTTCAACCTCTACCTCTTACCACAACTATAAATAGGAGTCTCTCAACCAAATCAAAGACACAGACACACAGAGATACCAAGAGGCATCTCATACGTTCAAAGCATTGAAACTCCAAGCTACAAAGGTCCGGCTCTTCAAACTCTCCAAGTCTCCCATATATCAAGACTTGAGTCTTCAAATATCTTCTAAAGTTTTCAAATCTTCTATATCAAGATTTGAAGGAATTGGTGGTGGATCCAAGAACAAGCTGCGAAGCCCTTGGATTAGCATTCGAGGAGGAGAATCGAGGGAAACTCTCTACAAGTTCGAGAAAACCTCAGAGATTGTACTAACATATTTTCTTAAATTTATATTACACATTTGTCGTGTATATTTCTTATTTTGTTTGCAGACTTGAAATTTTACCTCGTACAAATTTTTGGCACGCCCAGTGGGACCATCTCTGTCTTCCATCTATTCTCTTCGAATATTCAACTACATACATCATCAATGGCACCAAAGAGCAACAAAATCATGATTGCACGTTCCAAGGCTACTGATGCTAAGCCTGTTCAGGAAGTTGCACATGTTACCACCAATACCCGCGCTATTGGTCCTGTGACAAGGAGTATGACGAGAGCCTCCACCCAAAGTAGCATGGAAGCTCCATCGGCGCCAACTCCCGTCTTCGGTTCAACATCACCAATGAGTTATTCTTCCACGATGGGGATCCAAGACGTTCCTGCCTCGATTGAGAGGGCTCTTGCTATGCTCGAATTTGGATCCGAATCCAAGTTTTCTAAGCATGACGATGATTCATCAAGCACTGGATCAGCCTCTTCACATGAAACGCTTCATTCAAGATTTTCTATTGAAGATTCTGCTGCTTCTTCTGCTGCAATGCCTGCCATGATGACAAATGCTTTAAATCTCGAAGAACAAGTTTCGAACATGTCCAAGATGATGGAAATCATGATGAAACACATCAAGGACCAAGATGCTTTCATTGCTCAATTGCTCACCCAAAAAGATCACGCTCTTGAAGGAAGCCATGCAAACCAAGAGCGTGAAATTCCCTCATCTAAAGGCAAAGACAAGGTAAAGGAAGTATATGTGACCGCTGATGGAACTATCACTGTGGAACAACTGAAGGAACTTGTTGAAGGCGTGATCAAAGATAAAAAGGGGGGTGGTTCAAAGTCAAGCTTTACCTACTGCAAGCCTTACAGTGCTAGAATCGACAACCTCGCAATGCCTGCTGGATATCAACCGCCTAAATTTCAACAGTTCTATGGGAAGGGTAGTCCAAAATAACATGTGGTCCATTTTGTCGAAACCTGTAATAACGCTGGAACCTATGGTGACCTACTAGTCAAACAGTTCGTCCGATCCTTGAAGGGCAACGCGTTTGATTGGTACACTGATCTCACTCCGGGGTCCATCGACAGTTGGGAACAGTTGGAACAAGAGTTCTTGAATCGCTTCTACAGCATTAGAAAAATCGTCAGTATGCTGGAGTTGACTAACACTCATCAATGGAAGGATGAACATGTGGTCAACTACATTGATAGGTGGAGAAGTCTGAGTCTCAACTGCAAGGACAGACTGTCTGAACCCTCTGCCATAGAAATGTGCATTCGAGAAATGCATTGGAGCCTAAACTACATTCTACAGGGTATACGTCCAAACACATTTGAATAATTAGCTACTCGTGATCATGATATGGAGTTAAGCATCACGGCCAATGCAACTGATGGGTTTCCTATTCAAGCTCTGCGAGTGCAGCCGTCTCGTCAAAACAATGAAAGACAAGAAAATAAAAAATGGGGCAAACCATCTTCAAGACTCAGTAATAAGGAGTCCATGGCAATAAATACAGCTCCCATGAAAATTGCTACCAAAGTGAGCCGAAAGATCACTGAGAAGTTGGATCCATCCCAAAATAGGTCAGTAAGAAGACCCACGTTAAAAGAGATGCAAGAAAAAGAATATCCATTTCTTGAATCTGATTTACAAGGGATGTTTGATGATCTTTTCAAGGAGAAACTTCTTGAACTTCCCGAAATGAAGCGCCCAGAGGAAGCTGGTAAAGTCAATGATCCAAACTATTGCTGTTATCATCGCTTGATTGGCCACTCTCTCACCAAATGCTTTGTCTTTAAAGACAAAATTATGGAATTGGCTCGTCAAGAAAAAATCCTTCTCGAGGAAGATAAAGCATCGGCAAACCAAACGACAATAATGTTTGGGTCTATGTGTTGTCCGATAGAAATTTTATCTCAATCGAGTAGTACTTTGTCTAAGGAGTTTGAAAAATCCTCAATTGAAGATGTTACTGAAGATGATAACGAAGGATGGACTTTAGTCACTCGAAAGAGGACTTGCAAGCCAAAAATAAAGAAGTTCATCTTTTCGAAAAGCGTTCGTTCGACAAAACCTAAAGTGACAATGAAACGATGAAATGCAACAAAGAAACAAAAGGGAGTGGCCGGAAAACCAATTCCTTCAGATTTTCAGCTCCTTCAAGAGGTTCGACAGCCCGTGACACTGAGAGAATTTATACCCAAGGGGTATTTAAGTGACGATGCTGATGATGCCACTTCTTGTAATGTCGTCAAATCTGAAAATCCTCAAATCACACTAATTGGCACTAAATTTGAGAAAAAATTTAAAATCGATGATAAACCACCAGTGGATTGTGCAACGACTATTATTTTTGATGATGACGATTTAACTGTTGAGTTCAAAACCCACAATCAACCTTTGTTAGTGCGTATGTCCGAGAACAGAAGATGAATCGGATACTCATTGATGGAGGATCTGCTGTCAATATTATGTCCGTACGTGCTATGAAAGAACTAGAAATCTCAAGCGATGAACTCTCCTAAATCCGCCTCATGATCCAAGGATTTAACCAAGGGGGCAAAGAGCAATTGGTCTCATAAGGTTTGAATTGCTCATTGGTGAGTTATCTTCAAGTGCGTTATTTCATATCATTGAAGCCAAAACCTCTTATAATATGCTCTTGGGATGACCCTGGATTCACGATAATGAAATTATACCGTCAACTCTGCATCAATGTTTCAAATATTGTCGAGACGGTATAGTTAAGAAGGTTGTTGTCGATGATAAACCTTTCACTGAGACCGAGGCTCACTTTGCCGATGCCAAATTTTACCTTCAAAAAGAAGCATAAAGAAAAGAATCAGTGAAGGAAAAAAGTCAAGATTTCAAAGTACCCATTTTGCGGTATATTCCAATATCAAAGAAAGAAGAAGGTCAGTCTTCTTTTATCAGGAATGATACATTAAATGTTTCGCTCACCAAAATGGAGCCTGTTAAAAGTGAGAAAGCGAGCTTGCAAGGATTTGTTCGTCCCAAAGAAGAACCGGCAGTAGAACATTACTCACTACCAACTAATCGGACTCAAGAAGGTTTTGATCCAAACGCATACAGACTTCTTGTTAAAGCCGGTTATAACCCAAATGAGAAGCATGCATTGGGAAAACTCCCTCCTGAGGTGACTGGCGAGAAGACTCATGGATCAACACCTATGCAGAAAATGTTGAAAGAAAAAGACTATAATGTTGAAAGTTTATCGATGGGTCTCGGTTATCAACCACCTTCTCCAGTGCGTATAATGATCAAAAGGGCAAGTTGTAATTACGTAAACGAGGAAATGGAGGTCACAAGCCAAAGGAGATCTGTGTTCGACAGGTTGAAAAAAAAGTCAAAGCGTACTTTTGTGTTTGACAGACTTGACCCGAAGCCGAAATATTTGAAACCGCCCGTCTATGAAAGATTAGGCAATAAAAAGCAAGAGTACCAAGTTGCCAAGAAAGAAAATCTTACTCTAATAAAGAAAGCGAGTCTCCAATTTCTTCATGCACTATGGAGACTTATTCAATGTAAGAATTGAAACTATTTTTGAAGAACAGGGTCAAGAAAGTACGGCTTCCTGTCATTATATTACGATCAGTGATCCTGAAGAAGAAGAAAAAGATGCAGATGACGCTCCCGCTGAATTTGAGCAGGGAGTAAAATATATAGTCGATGCCCTAAAAGAAATTAATCTTGGCACAAGTGACGGCCCTCGTCCAATTTATATAAGTTCTTGTATGACTCCTGAAGAAGAGAAAGAGTATGTTGATTTGCTGCTCGAGTTCAAAGATGTCTTTGCCTGGAATTACTCAGAAATGCCCGGTTTGGATCCTAGAGTCGCTGTTCATAATTTATCTGTCAAGCGAGGAACAAAACCTGTCAAGCAAACTCAAAGGCGCTTTCGGCCTGAATTGATTCCTCTGATAGAAAATGAGATAAATAGACTAATTGAATCGGGGTTCATACGAGAAGTGAAATATCCAACATGGATTTCAAGCATTGTCCCTGTGAGGAAGAAGAATGGGAAAATTTGAATTTGTGTTGATTTTCGAGATTTAAATGAGTCTTGTCCCAAAGATGATTTTCCGCTCTCCATCACAGAATTGACGGTAGATGCTACGACCGGGCATGAAACACTATCTTTTCTGACCGGATCGTTTGGTTACAATCAAATACGTATGGCGCCTGAGGATGAGGAGCTCACTGCCTTCCGCACCCCCAAGGAAATTTATTGCTATAAAGTAATGTCATTTGGCTTGAAAAATGCTGGAGCGACATATCAAAGGGCAATGCAAAGAATATTTGATGATATGCTCCATAGAAATGTGGAGTGCTATTTTGATGACCTTGTGGTGAAATCAAAGAAGCGAGAGGATCATATCCAAGACCTTCGAAGAGTTTTCCAACGTCTTCGAAGATACCAACTGAAGATGAATCCTATGAAGTGCACATTCGGAATCACTTCTGGCAAGTTTCTTGGTTTCATCGTTCATCAACGGGGAATAGAGGTCGATCGATCTAAAATTGATGCCATTGTGAACATGCTTGAACCGCGAAATATTCATGAATTGAAGAGCCTTCAAGGGAAGTTGGCATATATCCGGAGGTTTATCTCTAATTTGTCCGGACGATGCCAACCCTTTAGTAGACTGATGAAGAAAGGGGTACCCTTCGAGTGGGATGAATCGTGCAGGAATGCTTTTACAAGCATCAAAGCGTACCTCATGAATCCCCCAGTGCTGGTTGCGTCCATTCCAGAAAAACCACTGATTCTCTATATTTTCGCTCAAGAACGGTCGGTTGGGGCCTTACTTGCTCAAGAAAACGATGAAGATAAGGAGAATGCGCTGTATTACTTGAGCCAGATGATGACATCTAATGAGTTGAACTACTCACCCATCGAGAAGTTGTGTTTGGCACTTATATTTGTCATTCAGAAGTTGAAACATTATTTTCATACACATACTATTCGACTCATATCTAAGTCTAATCCCATTAAATATATCATGACAAAACCTGTACTATCTGATCGGCTCGCGAGATGGTACCTTCAGTTTCAACAATTCGAAATCATTTATGTACCTGCGAAGGCTGTCAAAGGACAAATATTGACAGATTTTTAGCCGATCATCCCGTACCTGTCCAGTGGGAGTTGACTGATGAACTTTCCGATGAAGAAGTGTTTATGATCGAATCGCCGTGGTCAATGTATTTTGATGGAGCTGCTCACCGTGATGGAGCTGGTGCGGGAGTTGTCTTTTATACTCCTGAAACAGATATATTGCCATACTCTTTCACTTTAACACGCCGGTGTTCAAACAATGTGGCCGAATATCAGACGTTGATTCTCGGTCTTGAAACGGCTGTAGACATGAAACAATTGCATTTTAGATTCTATGGTGATTCAAAATTGGTGGTAAATCAACTTCTTGGTGTTTATGATGTCAAGAAACCTGAATTGATCCCATATTACAAGTATGCAAGGCAACTCATGGGATATTTAGATAATGTCACTATAGAACATATCCCTAGAAATTTCAACCAACAAGCTGACTCTTTGGCAAGGGTGGCGTCCATGATCACTCTACCTTCTCATCGAAATCAAATTTCAATATGTCAAAATTGGGTCATACCTCCGATGTTTGATGAAGATGATGATGGTGAGGAATAAAATATTTATCATATTTTTGTCCATGAGATCGAAAATGAGGATTGGCGTCATCTCATCGTGGATTACCTTAATCATGGGAAGTTACCAGAAGATCCCAAGAAAAGGGTCGATATACGTCGTCGAGCGTCACGTTTCATTTACTACAAAGGGACGCTTGACGCTTTACCGAAAATCATTCGATGGGGTGTTTCTACGATGTCTTGGAGAAGATGAAGTCATGCAAGCAATGGAGGAGGCTCACTCTGGGATATGCGGTGCTTACCAATCTAGCCCAAAATTACACTTTCGCATTAAGAGAATGGGATACTACTGGCCAACGATGGTAAAGGACTATATCGATTTTGCTAGAAGATGTCAAGCTTGTCAATTTCATGGCAATTTCATCCGCCAACCTCCTGAACCATTGCATCCAACTATGGCTTCTTGGCCGTTCGATACTTGGGGTTTGGATATAGTTGGACCGCTCCCAAAATCTTCTGGAGGACACATTTTCATTTTGGCAGCGACGGATTATTTCACAAAGTGGGCCGAAGCGGTTCCTCTAAGAGAGGTCAAAAAGGAGAATGTAGTAGATTTCATTCACTCGCACATCATTTATCGGTATGGAGTCCCACGTTATATCATCACCAATAATGGCAAACCTTTTTGCAATGTAGCAATGAACAAACTTTGCGAAAAGTTTCATTTCAAACAATACAATTCGTCCATGTACTACACTGCCGCAAATGGACTCGCTGAAGCATTCAACAAGATCTTATGTAATCTGTTGAAGAAAATCGTGGATAAATCGAAAAGGGATTGGCATCTTCGAATTGGAGAAACGCTTTGGGCATACAGAACTACTTTTCGAACTCCCACACAAGCAACCCCATACGCGCTTGTTTACGGTGTTGAAGCTGTTCTTCCACTTGAGTGTCAAATACCTTCGCTAAGAATTGCAATTCAAGAGGGGCTCAGCGAAGAAGATAATGTTCGTCTTTGCCTTGAGGAGTTAGAAGCGCTTGACGAAAAGAGATTGGAAACTCAGCAACGGATTGAGTGCTATCAGGCTCGCCTTTCAAAGGCATTCAATAAGCACGTTCGACCCCGCTCTTTCCAAATTGGAGAGTTAGTGCTCGCCGTTCGGAGACCAATCATTCTCACTCATGGCGGACAAAGAAAGTTTACTCCTAAATGGGATGGTTCATATGTCGTTCGAGAAGTATATACAAATGGCTCATACAAGTTGGTTGCTGAAAATGGATTAAGCGTTGGCCCCATCAATGGCAAGTACCTAAAAAGGTACTATGCGTAATCGGAACCGCGCGATGCTCCTGGCCCGCATGAGCTAAAACTGTGGATGGCAACCACTAATAGTATAGTATGTGGTTAAACTGCTGAAACACTCCACCAAGTCTAAGGTGGTAAACAAATAGATACTCCTGACCTGCATGAGATTAAAATGTGAACGGCAGGAACTACGTGTGACTTGATTCCCTTGTTGGGATACGTAGGCAGCTTGGAGGGCAACTTCTAAGTTCAGTTACACCACTCCAAATCAAATCCTTGTTCCTTGCAAAAAAAAAAAAGAATTTTATCTTTTCAAAAAAAAGATTTAAATAAAATGCTCCATTCGAGTTCTTGTATCTTTAAGGAAAAAAGAAGAGAGATAAGGAACAGAAAGCATTTTATTCAAAAAAAAAATTTCATTACATGAGAAAAAAAATTGAACAAATTCAGGAAAAGGACATAGTAAAAAGTCTAAATGTCAAATTTATAATCCACTACAGCTATTTTGCATGATTCAAGTGCAGACTTCATGTCTTCAAGTTCCTTCACTGCGTCATCAGTCAAGATGCTGGTATTTTCAATAGAAGAGAGCTCATCATGTGCTTGTCTTATCTCGGTCTGGATCTCGTTGAAGGTCTCATGCTTTTGATCGATGGTTGAGCTGATTTCCATTCTTTGTTTTTCCAAATCAATAAGTTCCTGTTGCAAAACTTTCTTTCTATCTTCAATGGACTGCAACTTTTCTTCAAGACTTTGCAAATGGCACGTTAGTTCTTCTTCCTTTGCATTAACTCTCCCGAGTTGGATGGTCGCTTTGGAAAGGAGTTCTGCATGTGTTTCTTTGCTCATCATTTCCCACGATGAAGATGCCAAAATATCATATGCCTCCGCCTTGACAAACAATTCTATCAAGTGATTTTTTAAAGGGAGACCATTGGTAGGATCCGTTCTTGTGATTTCCGCAATGATTTTCTCTGCACACTCTTTTAAAGAAGAGATCTACTCAATTGGAGTGTCAAGAATCTGTCCGCGAAAATTCATCCACAAACTTTGCAAGTACTTTCTTCGATGCGCCTGGATCATTTTTTGACCATGAAATTTTGAAACCAATGCTACCTTAGGTTTTTTCCGGATTTCATGCAAACTAGTCAACTCCTTCTTTGACAAGGCACCTCCACTGGGGACAAGTTGTTTTGGGATGCTGATAACGATTTCGTCACCTTTCTTGTTTGAAATTATAGCATCAGTCTCAAGCTCAATTGGTGAGTTGGTACCAACATCTTCTTGATGGAGTTCAAGAAGTGGAGGCTGAAAAAAAAATGTTATGAGGGTTTAAAAAAAAAGGAATGAAAAAAAATGAAGATATGATTACCTTAAGTGGCGACATTCCAACCGACGGTGGTGAAAAGGAAACTTCCTCCAAATCAGAAAATGTCCCCTTCTTCGATCGGTTCTAATGACGGTCTTGGCTACTACTGCCACTCGCCAACGAATGGGCTCCTCTTTGAGTAGATTCGATGCCCTGAGCTTGAGTCCCTTCTTGTTCTATAGTCTCGAGAGAATTATGATCGTCCATCGCTTCAATTTCGACATCTTCTTCTGTGTGAGTCACTGATAAAGATTTTGAAACCTTGGGCGGCATCTACTTTGCTGGAATCACTGGTTGCGCCTCTTTGATGGCCTGTCGAGAATCCTTGGAAGACTTATTTCTTGTAACAATGTTTTCCAAGGGACTGCTAATAGTTTTGTTCTTCCGCAAGGTGGATGAGGTAAGACCCGTTACAATCTCTATAACTCCATTAGGATGCACTGACTCGTTGGCGGAGGTAATCTTACCCTTCTTCGCTGATTGCTGAGGGACCTTAACGGTGAATTTTAAGGGAGTTGAAGAGACATTATTTGACCGAGTCGACCACCAGGCATCATAGTCTTTTGTGATCAATGGATGCTTCCTGTGTGTGGGTATAGTCATCCGAGATCGCATCTGCGTGCGAACTGAAGAATCCCATAGTTGAATAGCCTCACCCAAAGTATAAGTGTGAGTGATCTCTTTCAAGTTGTTGGGGATGTCCAGACAGAAACCGATTTGTCTGCTGAACCTGCAAGGATTATATTTTTCAATAATGAAAGTATTGTCCTTACGTAGAGTTAAATGGCAAGAGCGTTGACTAATGAAGTAGCTCGTGAGTCTTGATGATAAGGATCCGTCATCAATCAACGCCTTTTCTTCATTCTCAGTCCAACACAATTTAGGAAGCATCAAAAGATTCGTTTCTTTGAAGACTTCCTCAACTTCCAATTGGCCATAAAATATTGTCATTTTCTCACCACTAAATCTTGTCATGCGCGCGTGGTGGCTACTCACTTGATTGTTCTCATAATATACGTCAAAGTATTGGTCAATCCAAGCATAGAAGTAATGGATTGGGAAAGTTACCCCACATTCTCCAAGGTTAGGGGCGTGGACGATCTGCCTCAACCCATGATATATGCTCGCAAGAACGGGAATTGCAAGACAAAATCTTTTCCCTGTAACCATTAAGCATGCAACCTTGAAGACACTTGGGCGAATACGATCGACCTTTTTGCTTGGCAAAAGGAACTTGCAAATCCAACACGCTATGAATGCCGCAATATAGGTTTCCTTTTTTAGAGACCCTGGGATACCCAGTGTGTCAAAAGGGACATTGAAGTCATTCGTATCGGCAAGGTCGTAAGGCTCCACGCTTCCAGAAGGGTTGTAAGTCATTTTTGGTTTAGATGTGGTCTTCCTTCTATTCGCTCTACTCGGAGGAACCCTATACCTAGCCTCTCCTTTGAACAAGAAGCGAATCCAGTCCTTCATCCATACCCCTTGGTCATTCGTCCAAAGGTAGTAGTAGGCGGAAAAGAGGTGCCTGCAACTCTCGGGGAGAAGTGGCTTCCCTTCTTTGTCACGAGTGAGGAGCTCCCGCGTCGAAGGAACAACTTCATCGAAAAACGTGCCATCGATCGAAAGGCCACCAAGTCAATAAAAGTCCCAAAGTGTGATAGATAACTCCCCAACGGGCGTATGGAGTGTGTTCGTCGAGGGACGCCAATATTTGAAGAAGGCTCGCAAGATATTTTCACAGCGGTCGTCGGAGTATCTCGACACGTAGACGGCTTCAAATATGCCAGCGCGTGTGAGTATGTCTTTATACCTTCCAAGCATGTCCTCAACTCACTCCCAATAATGGGAGGTGAAGCACGTCTCACCGAAGAAGGACGAAGGGGTTTTCCATGTTGCTTTGTCAACATTGAAGACCACGAACGGAAGCGTGAATTTGGCTATTTCTGAATCTCCATTGTGAAGTGACGAGTTTAATACGACAACTTCTTCTTCCCTCGACGTAGTAGAGAAAGTCGACGGGACCACCACTTCTTTAGTCCACTTGCTAGTCCAATTTTCAAGATGAAAGCATCCTTCAAGAGGTATGAAGGATTCAGCGAGCGGGCCGATTACTGGTTTGTAAACATGTAGTGACAAGCTCTTTGATTGAGTTCCTCCCTGTTCATCCGTCAGTGAAATATGCGGCAGTGACACGGCGTAGTCCTTAATTTGCATGATTGCTGGGATTTTGAAAAAGAAAGTATTAAACAATGAAGGGAATTTCTTACAAAATTTTGGTAATTAAATTACCTAATCGGTGGCTCTCTTCAAATCCCCGAAATTGTTTCAAGCTCATTTTCAAGCACGAGATGGGCTATTTACAGGAGAACAAGTTAGTAAAGTTGAAATATTGACATGGATTGGGGCAAAAAAAAAAACAATTAAGGTCGGAGTTCTAGAAAAAGAAGGGAAAAGAGTTTTCTCAAATATCATATTTGGTATTATCCTAATAGACGAGCAAAAAAAAAAAAGAGAGAAAAGGGCTCAAATATCATATTTGGTATTATCCTAGTATATGAAGAAAAAAAAAAGGCTCAGATATCATATCTGGTATTATCCTAATAGATGGATCAAACAGCCAGGCTATCTTGCGATGTGAGCCGATGCAATTATACAAGTCTAAAATACGCGGCTCAGTGGACATGCAAGTTTCGAATAATAATTAAATTCATGGCACCCACGGAACCACCTGGACCGAAGTCTCTTCTAACAATAAGATATTATTGTAAGTAAAAGGAAAGTTTTGAGTACCTGGTAGTCTTTTATCAAGCTCCTCCGAGGTTAGCCTTCCCCTTGGAGATCTGTCGTTGGAAGCTGGAAACTAACACGACAAAAAGGGCTATTAGCGAGCCACTTGACGAAGGTACGGGTATTCGAAAAATAATCATGGATGAAGAATCATGCATGCAAATATAAAAGCATCAGCCATGGTGATATTGGCCAAAAGTATTATCACAATAGACGCATAACATCAAGGATGCATCAAAGTAAATACGCGAAGTCTATTGCCGAAAGTTTCTTCTAATAATTAAGGGCTAGAAAAGGGTCTTTGGGCACCTAAAAGAGATGACTGGCGGCCATGATATAATTGATTCTTGCGGTGGAAAGTTTTAAAGTGCCTCCGAGGTTACCTCCGATTCAACTAGTTTATAAGTGCCTCGACAAAGGTGTCCATGAAGAAGGCTACACGAAGGAACAAGTTTACAATATTGAAACCAGACTCTTGAATGCGCAACGGGGAAACAAGCAAATCAGATATAATGCTAAATATTGGATTTGAAATAAATTGAAGTCATGCCGCAAGATGACTAGAAGGCTATGTTATCCTACGGGTTCACAACACAACATGCGTAAGATGCAAGTTCCGAGTATCAATCATGTGCAAGACACCAAGGGTGAATCAAAGTAAAACATGCAAAAGCTGTTGCCGAGGTTTCTCTCAACAATTAAGTGCCGAAGGTAGAATTTCGGGTACCTGATAAATGGGAACCGTTTTCGTCAGAACGCAAACAGTGGGTAGATACCAATTGAGTAGCAGCAATAGTGGTTGATGTTGACCAATGGTAGCAGCGTTTGACAAACAAGCGAGCGGCGGTGGTAATAGCAATAGCCACACTAACAATGATTTGATGAAGCAAAGAATAAACTCGTTCAAGTTCTTTATTATTAAGGAGTTAGTAGCCTGGACTTAGCTATTTATAATGGGGGATTGATCCTAAATCCTAGGAAAAATGAGCAGGCCCGTCGCTTTAGTCCGGATAGGATTCGGTCTCTGTTGGAAGTCTTTTGGTCGAAGGAAAAAGATTTTCTCGTGAAGTTTTTGTAATTTTTAGGGAGATTGGCTTCGCGCTGATGATGGTCTCTCTTGCAATTGGGTTTTCGGACTTCTAAATTGCTTGAACTTTGAAGCTAACAAGGAAGGGAAGCCGTTAACCCGAGAGTCCTAGTAGAGGAATTCTTGGTGATTTGCTGCATAAGTTCCCAAGGCCGACAAGAAGAAATGGTCTCGAATTTCGGAGCGGTGGAGTTCCGTGTGGAATTGATCAACAAGAGGCATATGAGACCAATTGGATTCATATGATTTCATTTTTAAAGTGCCTTACACGTGAATGATCAAGCATGCAATATGCAATGTCCTACATATCAATATATTGGGCTTTCTTGAGGACAAATGGTTATAATTAAAATTGGTGGCCACTTTATGACCAATTCAGAAGTCACGGCATTGCAAAGCTCTGAACAAAGCTCATGAATTGATATTTGAGTTGCCAAGCTTTGAGTAAAGCTACGACATTGAACAGACTATTACTTGAAATGATAGTCCGACAAAGCTTTAGCATGATCCTGGGATTGATATCACCGAATTTTGCATGGATTGGGTGGCACCCACATGGCCATCTCAAGACCAATTCAAAAGCTATGATATTGCAAAAATTTAAGTCCATCCACGGGCTCTATTATAAGATCTCAATATGAAGTAATCCGGCCTTGGGAAATTGAAAGCACTAGTGTTCTTGGAAATTGAGCTCAATAGGGGATGCATTGGTGGTATTCCACGTAACTATCATATGTGATACAAGTAATTGATATGAAGTTTGCAAAGCTTGAAGTTTAGCCCATTTATGGGTTTCACTTGAAAACTAATATGTCAATGGTGTTCAAATTGAAGCAAAAAAATATATATGTCAAAACTTGTCCGTTCAAAATTTGCTCCGATATCCAGCATTCACGCATAAGTTTCGAGGGGGCATTTGTAGACAATGAAATTTTAATTAAATTCTAAAAATTACCATTGGTTTATAAAATATTTTTTATCCAATAGGATATTGCCATATGGCATGTACACTTGGAAAAATTGGTTATTAAATGGTCAATTATATTTTGGGACGTGTCAAGAAGAGCTGTTCCAGATCAATTCAAATTGCAGGGATATCTCCACCAACCAAATCATATCATATCACATGTTTATTGGATAAATATCTAAATATTTATTTCTTATTAAAGGGATAATATTTAGAGTTGTTTAAATCAAAGTATATTTCTTATGTACTGCAATAGCCTGGCCAGTCAAACGGCGCCACGTCACGTGTCCCCACGAGTTTGGCCAATCAAGAAATTACTTATCTCTTTATTAATAAATATAAAATGAAGAGATAATATTTGACTAGCACAGTCCTAATATGACTGCATGTCTTGCAAGACAAGTAAAGTGGTACACAAGTCTTCAACCTCTACCTCTTACCACAACTATAAATAGGAGTCTCTCAACCAAATCAAAGACACAGACACACAGAGATACCAAGAGGCATCTCATACGTTCAAAGCATTGAAGCTCCAAGCTACAAAGGTCCGGCTCTTCAAACTCTCCAAGTCTCCCATATATCAAGACTTGAGTCTTCAAATATCTTCTAAAGTTTTCAAATCTTCTATATCAAGATTTGAAGGAATTGGTGGTGGATCCAAGAACAAGCTGCGAAGCCCTTGGATTAGCATTCGAGGAGGAGAATCGAGGGAAACTCTCTACAAGTTCGAGAAAACCTCAGAGATTGTACTCACATATTTTCTTAAATTTATATTACACATTTGTCGTGTATATTTCTTGTTTTGTTTGCAGACTTGAAATTTTACCGCGTACAGTACATATGATGAAATTATAACATCCACTTAACCCCCCCTATGGTTTGCATAAATACTCACTTTTGCCTCCTGTGATTTTTGTATTTATCCACACATAGTTAGCATTAAAGTAAGCCACTGTTGATATTTCAACTAATTACGTTATATAGACTATTTTCTCTTAAATTTCTAGTTTATATGAAATCATAGAGAGGTGAAGTGGATATTTTGAAACATTTTGTATGTGGTAACAAATGAAACCATATGGAAGTTATTAGTAATTTACCCTAGAAATTTATTCATACTCCTTAATTTGCTACCTTCGTTGAACTCTCTACCCCCTCCCTCTATGCCTGACTTTTTCCTTGAAAATGTTATTATCATTCCCCTCTTTACATTTACCTTTGATTAATTTTCATAGTTCTTCTTGTTATTAACATGTCAATAGAAGATTGAAGATTGAAGTCTTCAAATAATAGCTTGCATTAATAAAATCATTAACATTCACAAGTTTGAGACAACAGTTAAATAAAAAAAAGAAGGAAAAATTATTCAAAACGTCCCTCACATTTTGCAAAATAATATTTTTCGTCCCTCACTTTTAAAAGTATAATTTTACATTTCTTACAAATTTATATTGGTCAAATTTGATTTTCGACTAGTGTTTGGTCAAAATCCACTACATGCCTTGCACGTGATCATTTTTTAAGGACAAAATTGTCAAATCGTATTTCACATAATCCTATCCATAATCCCTCACATTTCATAAAATAAATTTTTCATCCCTCACATTTCATTAAATGAATTTTTTCATCCCTCATTGATCATGTGTATAAATAATTTTTTTCTTATTTTTGAAAACCTATGTATATGTCTATTTCATTTCACCTGAATAGTATTTTTTTTTCTTCACAAAACTTACACTACACATCTATAAGCGTAGGAACTATATGGTACAGGCAACAAATTCAATGTTAGTACAAGACCACTGTTTTGTAGGCAAGCAAAGTAATGAAGTCCTTAAGGAAACAAAATGAAGCTCGTCTGCGCCACCCAAGTGATACATCCACCCTTTTCAATTCCAACTGCAACCCTGTTCTAGATCTTCTGCCTTTTACAACTTCTGCCAGATGAACTCATGCCTGGCCACACTTGCTTAAACACGCAACTCCTCCTTCTAAAAAATCTTGCCTGCTAATCCAAAACTCAGGTGCATCCTTCATAATTCCTGCAAGTACTGCTCCTCCGAGGTATACCATATGCTTTCTTCGTGGTGGATCCTCTATCCGCAACCGCAGTTTCTTTAATCCATCTTTGTTTCCCTTCAGAACAACATCAACATAGCGATCTAAAATTTCTTTCTCCAAGCGACTCGGTAACCCAGGATACATTGTACTTCCTCCACTCAAAACAATATGCTGGTATAGCATCATGCGGTTGTCAATATCCATTTCCTGAATGCAGCGAAACACCATGTCAGCCATTCCATCACCTTCAACGTCAATCAGTTCCGGAGTGAAAAGAGCCTCAGATGCCTGGAATCTCTCAGTCCCAACTTTAATCACCCTTCCATCAGGTAGTGTATAATTCTTAACAAGGATGGTTGTCTCAAGTCCCAATTGATATTCCCTTTTATAATCATAACTTATGTAGCATAATTTCTCTTTAATATCCCTAACTGTCTCAAAGTCAGCACTTCTATTCATTGCATACCCTCTTCGTTGAAGCAAATCTACGAGATATGATGTAATATGGCGTCCAGCCACATTCATTCTTTTTGTGAGATGAGGGAATGAGTATCCATCCACAACTGGAACCACATGCGTAACACCGTCACCAGAGTCAATAACTAATCCTGTAAGCAAACCTTGAGCATACAATGTTAAAACAGCTTGAACTTGTATGAAGACACCAGCGAAGTTGTACTTCTCAAACATGGTCTCAACCATCTTTTCACGATTCTTGGATGGGTTCAAAGGAGGATCAGTGAGCAAGATCTTACACTCTGTTGGGTCTACCTTCAGTTCATTAAAAAAGGCATGATCCCATACATGGCCCATATCATCCCAATTTTGCACTATCCCATTGTTGACAGGATAGGAAATATCCAGCTGATGCCTCAGTTTCAAACAAGCATCCCCAACAACAATGTCCTTGACTTCTTGTTCCATGAGGGATTCTTCATATCTTAGCATTGGCCTTCCAAGAACGCAGGGAAATACTGATGTGGGAAAATTCTCACCTGCAAAGCCACACTTGACATAACCAGTGCCATTGTCGCAAATGACGACGTTGCGGTTGTCCATTTCTCCGTGATGACTCTCAAGTCCAAGGGGTGAAGAAGCTGAAGTGATCCAGATGCTAGATTTCTTTCATCCGAATGAGGCCCTCTATTCTTGGATTAAGTACTGCTGTACTGATGCAAATCAACTTTTGCTTGTAAAAATGGCCACCTGAATGGTATAAATAACATATAATATATCTATATTTAATTCCACTTAAATAAGCTAATTGTAGTTGTAGGTGAAATCGAATAGAAATATATTGCATGCTATTTGTACTGATCAGGTGAAATTAAGTAGACATATACATATGTTCAAAAAAAAAACTATTCTTAAACATGATCAATAATGGATGAAAAAATTCATTTTATAAAATATGATGAACTGAAAAATTTATTTTGTAAGATGTGATGGATTATGGATTAGATTATGTGAAATGTGATTTGGCAATTTTACCACTCAAAATGATCACGTGCAAGGCACATGGTGGATTCTAACGAAAACTAGTCGAAAATTTAGATAGAGACCAAATTTGACTAACGTGAATTTATAAGAAACGTAAAATTACACTTTTAAAAATGATGGATAAAAAAAATCATCTTGCAAAATGTGAGGAACATTTTGAACGATTTTTTTCAAAAAAGAAAGAAAGTAGGTCTTAGGTGATAGAATGGTTTGGAGATTGTATTGAAGATAAATTACACCATGGATAAAAATGGTACAGCGTAATCGTAGACCCAAATTTTGGGGTTCTAATAATAAACAATATGTGCAGAGTTATAAATTTGAAGAGATAAAACAAACACTCAAAATATATGTGGGAAAGAAGATAATAATCAACTCAAAATATCAATGAAATCTCAAATAATGAAAAAAGTCAAACCACAATAGAAAATTTGACAAACTCTTCTAGACTTTTTCAAGAAAACATCCTAAATAATATTCTATTTATAATCTACCAGACTTGTTAGGAAAAAAACCACTTGCATAATAAATTACCAAATAAAACAC
Organism: Coffea eugenioides; assembly: GCF_003713205.1. Taxonomy (NCBI): domain Eukaryota; kingdom Viridiplantae; phylum Streptophyta; class Magnoliopsida; order Gentianales; family Rubiaceae; genus Coffea; species Coffea eugenioides. Next base: position 41,888,215 of record NC_040037.1, read on the forward strand.
AAATTCCTAAATCACACAATTACTAAAAACCTAATTCCAATACAACTAACAAATAAATAAATACTTCTTTACTTGGTTTGGTTTGGCAACATTACCTCCCTTAACCAAACTCTCCATTGAGACACATCAAACACCATCTCGAACAACAATCTCTATGCAAACATGCAACTCCATCTTGTTACCAGTTATTAGTTTCATCTTTACACGTGGTAGTGGACGCGCATTGTATTTTGCAAATAATTTCTCAGCAATTTCTTTTTGATCAAAGTACTTACTCATATAAACCCATTCATCACTAGAATCACCATATTTACCACTAATGTAAGTGCCCAAAAATACAAAATCATAGATTGCTTTCTTGTCAAAACTATACTCGCCAAATAATTCAAACTAACCACTACCACAATCATCCAAAATTTTCATACTGTCAATCAACTCTTTTGGAGCAAAATATTTTTGAACCCCAATGAAATCTGTATCCATCAAATCAAATATCTTTCCATCATCTTGAAGAGAGTCCAAACCAATAAAATTTTTAACAATTATTTTTTCTTTATACACCAAATCAGACTTTTCTTGTTTTCTTTATCAAATTACCACATTGTTTTTCTTTAACAAATTCATCACTCCCAATTTCTCCAAATAAGATATGCAAATCAAAACTATCAACTGATTCAAAAATTTCAATATCATTCATATTATCAACAAATCTATCATTCTCAAAATCGACAAACCAATACCAACAACCAGACTTCGGTTTGAAAGCATAATTTTTCTCAATTATTTGCAAAACATAGTAAATATCCTTCCAAAATCTCCAAAGTATTTTAGTACAGCAAACAAAAGTTTTGAAAATACTTTCTACCATTGTTTTACATATCACTTGAAAGAATAATTGTGCCTTCTTCTTGAAAACATGTTTTGACAACTCACTTGCATCAACCCAATAAAGAATATCATCTAAATTACACTGTTTGAGATATTTTTTCACTGTTAAAACCCAACCAAAATATGTTTGTCTATTTGTGCTTATAGGAGTCAATATGAAAAATTTTTCACTATCAATCAAATCTCTATTATATTTTGCCATTATTTAACAATTTATATACCTGAATAAATTTTCCTCTCCCCTCTGTCAAGTTTTCCTAGCCTCCTAGTTGATTAACCAATCAAATCCTTCGATCTAACAACCTGTAGCAATCAACAAATCTGACAGGATTCCTCTCCGATCTCTGTCTTCACACTCGTAACAATCTAACAATTTTTAGACCAATTTTATGGTCGAATTCTTCACCAACTACACACTTCAGGATCAATTTTGTGGTCTAACTCGATTAATTGAATACTTTTTGGCAATTTTGCATTCTAATTCTCTGACAGTGAAAATGTCCAGGACTAATCTCATAGTCTAGCTTTGATATTAATTGTAGAATCCAAATTTTAGGGTTCTAATAATAATAATCAATGCATGCAGGGTTACAGAATTGAAGGGATAAAGCAAATACTCAAAATATATGCGGGAGAGAAGAAAATAATCAACTCATAATATTATTGAAGTCTCAAACAATGAAGAAATTTACACCACAATAGAAAACTCAGCAAATTTTTCTAGACTCTCTCAAGAAAACATCATAAATAATATTCTATTTATAATTTACCAGATTTGTTAGAAAAGAAACCACTTGCATAAAAAATTACTAAATAAAACACAAATTCCTAAATCACACAACTACTAAAAATCTAACTCCAATAAAACTAATAAATAAATAAATAAATACTTCTAGACTTGATTTAGTTTGCCAATAGTAAGGGTATTTTAGAAAATTGTAACATAATTATCATTAACCTTTATATCCATTTCCTCCGATTCCTTCCACTTTTAAATCTGCCAAGAAAAAAAAAATAGAACAAGTCCCACATTCGTCCGTCTTTTTCTTTCTCCTTTCAAAAATCAATCCATATAAAAACCTTATCCCTCCATGGATTTCCTTTCCTTTCCCTCATATTATTATCTTGTTATGAGTGAGATGTTGTTGACAGTGATATTTATATATTACCCACAGAGTTAGAAAAGGCAACCGTTGAAGCTCCTAATAACTAACTTGAGGGGACTCTGTCCGCAAAAAGTGTAGACAACCAAGTGTACAATGGATAAATATTACTCAAAGTAACATGTTCTGTATTAAAAAATGCCCTTCTTGGATTGGGGAACTTCCAGCCTTCAGATTTCACAAAACTTGCTCGTGTACTTCTGAGTTCTGAAAGAGCAATAAAGAACTCAAAAATTCCAGGTATTCCATAGCTGTGTCCAGTTTGCACATAGCTAGCTACTTCGAAATGTAAAGTACCCAAACAGATTTTGAGCCTTTCTGAATACCGATCACCTGCACACTCTGTCATTACCTATTCTTACTAAACTATTATTGCCAACTCATAAAATTGTCTCCCCTCCCTCTTGGATACTTCCTAAATGTGAAAGTCAGCGATCCATTCTTCTAAACCACACCTATATAAATGCATTCCTACCAAAACCCCCAAGCATCAGTATTTCATCACATTGCATAATATTTACTAATCCATTTCATCTTTAGTCCTCAAAATTAAGCTCTAGAAACGCCATCTTCAAGAGCGCTTAAGCTTTGCATACTAATGGCTTTCCTGATCTTGGAAACCTCAGCAGCCGGTAACTTTTACCGGGATGTCAAGATCAATTTTGGAGACGGAAGAGCTAAGATAGATAAGTCAGGCCAGATAAGTCAGGCCAGCTTCTCACACTCTCTCTAGACAAATTATCTGGTTCTGGCTTTGAATCCACAAATGACTATCTCTTTGGTAGATTTGACATGCAAATCAAATTTGTACCTGGCAATTCAGCTGGCACAGTTACCACATTCTTTGTGAGTTTCAAAAGAGCTCTCCCTTTTGTATTCCAATTTCATAGGCACAAAATCTGAGTTTTTGCTACCTCTTTAGCCTTCACGGACAAAATTATTATTTTTTTTCATCAATGCAGTTATCTTCTCAAGGCGAAAGGCACGATGAGATTGATTTCGAGTCCTAGGAAATGCATCTGGCCAGCCATATACACTTCATACCAATGTTTATGCACAAGGAAAAGGAAACAGGGAACAACAATTCCGTCTGTGGTTCGTGTTGGGGAAACCAGGTAATTTTCCACTCAAAAATTCAACTAGTGATTTAAACCAATTCAATAATTCCCAAGAAAGATTGTTAAAACAATCTCGTAAGACAGAATTACCATTCCAAATAAATTCCAAGAAAAGGCTGGAGGGGTCACAAGCGGTCCCACTTAAAACCCAGTCTCCTATGTCAGAATTTACGCGCACGATGTATTATCACAATCAGACCCGTGTATACATAAACAATACGCACACACAAATAAGCAACATACACCCAAAAGAACCGTATAAAGCACTACAAATAAACCCGACAAATATATTGAATACTATACTACAATTGAAAAGAAACTACTAAATAAATGCAGAATAAATAAAAGAGATAAGGAAAGAACGCACCAAAAAATTGATAACGGAGTTCGGCCAATTTTGCCTAATCTCCGGACACCGCCTAAACGACCCACTCTTAATAATTTGGAAGAAGAAAGAATACAAAATTTTGGTGTGTTTGAATTGGGAAGGGAGAGAGTTAATTTATAACTCTCAAGCCCCTCCCTAAAAGCTAATCCCACCGATGTGGGATAAGAAATTTGGCCAAAAGTCAACAGTTCGATCCAACTGCAGCCTTCCACACTTAGTCCATAGTTTGGAACCCTCAGAGGATTATGTAAGTTACAATCTCCTTAAATGATTTCTATTTCTAACAAGCAAAAAATGGAAAATCATTGCCTCAATTTCTAACATATTTGCATATCTATGGTGCGTTTACAGTTTCTTGGTAGATGGTAGCCCCATCAGAGCATTCATCAACAATGAAGGATCTGGCATTCCATTTCCAAAGAATCAACCAATGAAGGTTTACTGCAGCTTGTGGAATGCAGATGATTGGGCAACACAAGGTGGACAGATCAAGACAGATTGGACACTAGCGCCTTTTTTAGCCTCTTATAGGAACTTCAATGCTGATGCTTGTGTATGGTCAGCATCAGCTGGTTCATCTTGTGCTTCCAAAACCCCTCATTCTATCAATACACAAGCGTGGGAAAACCCAAGGGCTTGATGCAAAGGGACGAAACAGAATGAGATGGGTGCAATCTAAGTTCATGATCTATGACTACTGCAAGGACTCCAAAAGGGTTAACGGATGCTTTCCTGCAGAATGTAGGCGTTCAAGGTTTCTGTAGGACCCCAACTGGGAGATTTTCCTGATTTGTTAAGTTGCTTGTACAAAACGTACATGATTCATTATTCTTTTGATCAGCTCTAATTAAAAAAAAAAAAGGGAAAATTGCTTCCTATAAGTCAAAGATTTCGATTTCAGAATGAATTCCAAACATATACTACCACGGCATGGGTCATGTGCGGTTCTGATGGTTCTGATGTTTTACAAGGGTTTGGGGTAGGTATAGTTGAAGTATCGATACGGTTGTACTGTTGTTTTATATTCTATATGATTTAGTGGATACTAATATTACTTTGTGGTACACGTAAATTTTGTACATGCACAGAATTGAATATATGCATACAAATAATTTGAACAAGTACCTAATATTCATTGCACCAAAGAATAGAAAAAAAATTCAGATCTCATTAAGTGCAAAATGACAGCAAAAAAATACTAATTGTTTGCTTCAAAGCCATATGACTGAAGTCAAGTTGCAAGCCAGTCTTGTACAACAAAAATAAAGGTAGACGTTACACTTTCGTAGCAAGTTGCAAGCCAGTATTATACAACAAAAATAGTTATAAGGTAGAAGTTAAGCTTTTACGCCAACCATTGTTATTCAGTCACAAACACTATAACTTTGCACCTAAAATATCAAACTATAGAACCAAAAAAGCAGGATACATAAAATCTTTAACTTGGTTCAGAAATGAAAACTAAAAAGAAGAAACCATCAACAATGTAACTACATCGTCAGAGGTAACAGAAGCAATATAACTAGAGCAACAACCTACTTGTGAGTAACAAAAATTGGGAATTTCTCAAAAACCGATTTTTGTTACAGAAAACATGAAAACACAATGGACACCATGGATAGTATAACACATAATTTAAAGAAAGAGAGGAACTGAATGCAACAACTCTTAAATCACAAGACCTACAACTCCTAGTCGTCACAGCAGCTAGCCACATGCAAATGAAATGCGATAATCCCAATAATTCAAGTTAATTAGCCAGCCCAAAAGCTTTGATTTAACAAATATTGATTGGAAACTCAAAAACCTAGAACCAGAAACAGAGACAGACCCGTTCCCTCCTAATTATCAAACAATTTAAGCGCAAACGGAAAACAAAGACGAAGATATCAGCAAGAAAAGGATGAAGATTTACCCCCGATCACTTGCCCGCAAAATTCATCCTCCCTCGATCTGGGATCCTGGGTTGGGTAAAATTTTAGGAGGATTCAGACAGAGGATGGGTTTAGTTAAGTAGTGATTAGAACCTATGTTTTCAGAATCGGACCAGGTATCGACTCGGTCAAGCTCAGGGGTCAGAGGTCAATGGGTTCAACCGGGTTCGATAGGGGTTGAACCGGATGACGTCATAAATAAAAATTATTTAAAAATTAAAATATTATATGTAAAATACCTAATAACATGTTAATATTAATAAAGCTATATTCATATATATTTGATGTTTTAAATATATTTAACAAGAAAATACAAAGAAATTAGAACAATCAAATAACAATTTATATTATTTAATGAGTATTAACAAGTTTAGAATTAAAATTATGAACTTAATTGAAAAATAATACCAAACTTTAAGAAAATATTGATAAAGTATGAAATATTTGAGGTATATTAATAATTTTTAACAATCTAGGGGTCAAAACATAATATTGAAAAAGTTTGAGTTTTTTTTTAAAAAAACAGTTTGAAGCGGAAAATCCTATTTTTCCCGGTCAAACCCAGTTTTTGACCGGATTTTTACTTACCCGATTTTTAAACATGACTCGGACCGGACACTTGGCCGGTTCCCGGTTCGATCGGTCGAACCGGTCGATCCGGTCCAAGTTTTAAAACACAAATTAGAACTGAGAGGAATGGGAGACGACGGCGGTGGCTGAGAATGAGGGAACGAAACCGGTGAAAACGAGGCAGCACCTAAACATTAACTTATCTCCAACCCTCCCTCTCCAAAATCATTTTCCTTTGATCGAAATCCCAAGTACTGTGGAGTCTAGAAGAAGAAACAAAGGAATGATTAATTAGTTTAGCAGTAAACCCCAACATTCAATTTCAGGGTTGGTTACTATTCACGGGGACGACTTTTTCACACCCCAACATTCAATTTTAGGATAGCTCCTTTTTTTAGACATTTCCTGTCCATTTCTTTTATTTGATTTTTAAGTAAATGGATATATGTGACTTTTGTGGATAATTCATATAAATTCATTTAATTTAATGATTTTACTTTGATCAACCATTTAAAACAATACTATAAATGGATAATCCAAATCCATTTAATTATGGATTATATGGATGGATAAATAGATCTTAATCCAAATTGCCACCTCTACATACAATTACGTCTATTAACGTACACAACTCATGAAAAAAAAGGGAAAATTACATTTTACCCACTATAGTTTAGTGTTTTTGTACATAATCCCTCTATAGTTTCAAGAGTTATGCATAACCCTTTCATGGTTTGGATTAAAGTGTCTAAATGACGAAAATTATCATTGTAACAAAACCTTTTAAAATGTCAAAATTACCTTTGTTAAAAAATTAAAATGGCTGAAGTGATCAAAATATATAAACATAATATACATGACGCACTAACCTCGTATGGTTTTATATTTTACCATATAATCCCCTTATGATTTAATGTTTTACCATATAACCCCTTTTTGGTTTTTAAAATATACACATAAGCCTTCGTAGTTAATAAATAATTTTTAATTTTACATAGGGGTATTTTTTCATATTTTAGTTGACTCCATTATGGATTGCAAGTTCCATTACTTTGATACTTTAATCCAAATTATGAAGAAGTTATGTATAGTTTTTGAAACCATATGGGAGTTATGTACAAAAATATTAAACTACAAGGGGTAAAATATAATTTGCCCAAAAAATACGACCGCATTATTGTACAAAGTCAAAATTCTTGCCCCAATTCCATTTTAAAATGCTTCTTACCTAAATGAAAGTATGATAATCCTTACATTCTAGCAAAATGACTAGATAAAGCCATACAAACGGGGCAACAACAAAGAATATTGTTAAGCTTAAAACCTACTTCATGAGCTGAAGAAATATGTCCATTTTTACTATTAGTTCCAATCTTTCAATTTTTTTTTTTTGGGTGACTATACCACTAGTTCAGTCCACATCAATTATGCAATTAACTAAAGGTTGGAAGCTGTGTAGTGGCAAACTGCAATATAATTTTAGAAATATAAGGAACCCCCAGCTCAATAATCATGTTCAATACTACTGCAAATCTCATAATGCTAGAAATGTAGGCAGCTGAAGAAGTGACAAATGACATATAGTAATATCAGCTAGGAATATGGTAGAAGATTACAGATATGGAAGCAATCTCCTGTGGATCTTATGGGATTCTCGAGGGAGAAGCATGGTGCTCAAGTAGATCAGCCTCCATGAAAGTACCAGAACCATCTTGATCATGGTTAGCCATCTAAGCCAAGTTATAACCGGAACGGAGGGATCAGTACGATACCAATCTCGAATCGTCAATAATTTCATATCCCCATGACTTCCACTCATTCTGATTCGACCAATATTGGCGGATTCGAATCTGTGATGTATGGAATCGATCAAAATATTCGAGTTGACTCAGATATTTTTTCAAATTGTGCCTTTTATGGCATTTTTTATTTTTAGTAATTTTTCAGATTTTTTGAAATTTTTTATATGTTATAATATGCATATCACCCGATATCCAACCGATATGCCGCGAAGGATAAGGAACAACCAAGACCGCTAACCATCATCTTAGTCTTATTTATTTTAATTCCATTTTCCAATATTCTATTAGTAATAGTCACACTAGTCAAGTCCAGACTCTAGACTACATTCCCGTGGACTGTAAATATCATGCTTTAAATCTCCCTTTCTTCATCCATCAGACATATAAATTAATATCCAATTCCTTCTTCATAGCTATTTTTCTTGCATTGAAACTAATTCTGCTTATCACATATTAACTAGAAAGATGTCTCCGATTCCAAGCGTCTTTGGAGGCAGAAAAACCAATGTGTTTGATACGTTCTCCCTCGTTATGTGGGATCCATTCGGTGGATTCTTCACCTCTTCTATTCTTATTAATCTTCCTACGTTAGCTCGTGAAACCACAGCATTTGCCAATGCAAGAATTGATTGGATAGAGACCTAGAAGCCCATGTGTTCAAGGCTGATGTTCCAAGGCTGAAAATGTGACGCCCCCACTTCTCTCTAGGGCGAACCCAAGGGTATCGGGGGAACGCCTGCCTAACTTTTACCAGGGTTCAATACAATCAAATTTAAACTTAAACATAACCAACCAATAGTAAACATCAATATAAATAAAAGTCGCTTCCTTAATAAAATATTCAAATCTTACATCATAAGTTACCAAAAGTACATCAACTTTCCCCAAAAATACAACCACTAGAAGTCGACTAATCAATTACATCCAAAATTCTAACCAAAAGTAATCAGGTTGGCTTCTCCAAAATCTTTCCATTCCGAACTTCTGTTAAGGAAAACAAACTAATAGGGTGAGCGAATGCTCAGTGACGTCAAGAAAAAAAACATGCAAACACATAGTTCAAGTAACAATAACATTTGTACAAGAATTAAAGCTAGAAAGTTCAAGTAATTCACAATTAATAATAAAACACGATTAGTAAGGATACGGGAGCTCTCAGGAGCTAAATTCCACTTGTTTCGCCAAAACTCGATCCAATACCTCCACATGATGATATTCTGTCAACCGGGTAGGTATTAAGTCCATAGAAACTCCACTTACTTCCCCCATCCATCATTTCACCCTCTCAAATCCGTAACCAAACACGCACGAAAAGGGCGATACTACACGAGTATGCCAAACAATATCTCAAAAGATCAAGTTTTGTTTTTATAATATTCTCATGGTTCATCAAACTTCTCGACCAATCCCATGCCAGCTCGAGTCGCAAGATTAGCCAATGAGATTTGGGCGTCCCTCACGAGTACACGTATAATAGTCGACGAGATTCACTCCAATCGACATCCAAGTTCAAATTTAATACAAACCAAGTTCAAGTAAGTTAAGTAATAAGTCAAATAAAGGAGAGCGAATGCGATAAAGTACACACTCGCCTCATCAAGTTATGTTCACGTATACAAGTAAGATTAATCAAGTAAACACAACAATTCATGCACTTGACACTCACTAATTCAAAACAAGTGAGTAAATAAAGTCTTTAGTGGTCCGCTCTGAGATTCCCTTCAAAATCCTCTTGAGCGCCTGAAGAAATAGTGATCAACCATCACGCACATATACTCACAACCACTTATTATTCAAGGAAGAAAGTACACTCGCTTAAAATTTAAGACAATGTCTTCGAAGAACTTCAATCCATCGAAAATCGAGATTTAAAAGTAAGGGTTTAAAGTCACAAGAGAAACCTGTATCTTCCATGAAATCGGGTTTAAAACAGATTATCAATATCGAAAGAAAGTGAAAAGTTCTTAAAAGCTCATTTCCTACGAAATCGAAATTTTCAGCTTTGCACGACAAAACTTGGAAAATTAGATCTTGAGTTCGGTGCATTCGAAATGGAAAACTTTATACCGTTGGAAACTAGATTCTAAGTACTAAAACTTCCCTAAAGACACTTTTTCAAGATTCCAACCAGAAAGCATTCAAATTTCAGTTCAAAGTTGCAGTTTCAAGACAGGACAAAACCAGTCTTGGTTTTTGAGCAATGTTTGGAAATTCGACAAAATTCACAGAAAGTGAATCAGCCTCTGCAACTTATAACACAATAAGAGTTCCAAACCAAGTTTCAAACATAATAAGCAGAACTAAATTCGGAGTTTTGAGCAACAAGATACAACAGTTTGAAGTCGGCTGATTTTTGCAATCTGATCAGTGGATTTCCAGATTTGAAGAGCAATCTTTGGGGCATTATTTGGGCCTCGAAATGATATTGAAATTATGCCAAATTTGGTAAACTTGAACTTCCATATGTGGACTACCTCTCTATCAAAATTTAGGCAAAAAATCGCACGGGAAGGCAGTTAACGAAACGACCAAAGTTTGTGAAATTCTTCAAAGCTAATCTGCCAACCCTATCTTTCTTTTTTTTCGAAAGTTTTGTCCAACGAAATCAGCTCCAATTAGCTCCATGTTTGAAACCAAGGTTCCAGAACATTTAATGAGCAATTGATGGGTAAATGACACTAAAATTTTTGAAATAAAACACCCCAAGACAGAATTGACCATTCGGTCAGCAGGGAAGGGAAAATTTTTCAGTTATCAGCTTTGATATAGTTTTGAAATCAGACCATATCTAACTCTACACAAGCCCAAATTGAGAATGGTTTATGGAGTTAGAAACGAAGTTCAAAATTCTACATTTTATCAGAAGACATCATTTTTAAAATCTTTTCACAAGTGAGACAAAATCGAGTCACAAGATGCAGCGTCACAGTTTCTCTCGAACAGATAGACAGAACAGAACAGTCTATTTTGCCGATTCGCTATGGTTTACTCAAAATGAACTAGTAGGGGATTCTTATACCTTTTGAAAGTTCTGAATGTCTAGTTTTGAATGCCGTAAACGGTACTCAATTTTGACTTTTGTACAAAAAGTTATGTTCAGACAAAGAACCACTGGTTGGCTACCCTGCTAGCAAATTTCCAGATTCCGAACTTTTCCAAAACTCAAGTTTTAGGTAACCATTTGAAATGATTTTCGAAAGGCACATTCTGCACACATAATACAACATATATCAATCAATTTAGTAGCCATATAATCATCAAAATTTCAAATTTAAAGCAGGACATCAAAACAGAATTTCGGTCAGCTCTCTTCCTCACGGTTTCTTCCACTTTCTCTCCACTATCAAACCAAAATCAAGCTATAATTCACATAAACAACAACAATCAAGCAATATCCTCAAGTCAGCTACCTCATAGGCCACCTCAAGACCGCTAGCTTAGGATTTAAAGCAAGATAAAAGTTTCCTCAAGTCCACTAGCCTAGAATCTTGCTTAGGGTTTCAAACCCATGCAAACTAACCATCAATCTTTGTATGAATTGAAAGGTTAAAGAGATGAAGTGGTTACCCTTTAACCACTAGATGAAGACCAAATTTTTTCACCAAAATTTCTCCAAAAAACTCCACAAGAAGGCACCTTTCTTCAAGCTAGAGTGAAATTCCAAGTGGTTTGTGAGTTGGATGATGAAAAGCAAGCAAACTTGGAGCTAGAAGATGAAGTTTTCTTCTTCCCTATGGAGCTTCTAGGGCTGGCCGAAAATAAGAGAGAGAGAGAGTGTTTGTGGTTTGATTCTTGGGGAAAAAGAATGAAGAAAAGGTGTTGGACAAGCTAACTTAAAGTTGTACCAAAAGTCAACTCTTAATGGTAACTCATAGGGTTTCATACTACCACTTTCTCTCTTGTTTGATACACTTATACACTAATTCTCCAAGGTAATTCCTCTAACACTTTAATTACTCATACTTACAAGTCTAGTATTAAATTCTCAAATCTCTAATTAGCCGTACCGGCGTGACTTTCGAGAAATTATCGATGCGCGCACGATAAAAAACTTAAATTTTAACTCTCTCACATCTAATCCCTCAGTTAACTTTTCTTAGTCTACTATTGATCATTCTTAATTCTCCAAAACTAATATACTCTCGGATCGAACATGCCTCGAAAAACGTGCATTCACTATTTCTCGCTAAACAAGTAGCAGAAAAATTAAATTTGCTAACGAAACGTTGTATAAATATAAGTGAGACATCATTCCATAAAAAAATGATTTTAAAATGGTTGAAATAAATTATTCAAAAAAAATGGGTGAATAATTAATTAAATAAACCAGTAAAATAAAATAAAATAAGAAAAATTCAAGTCCTCACAGAAAAAGGGAGAAGTCAAGGTTGAGGTACTTGAGGAGGGAAGGATTCTACAAATTCGTGGAGAAAGGAGCAAGGAACAGGAGAAGAAGAATGACAAGTGGCACCATCTGGAGAGAAGCAATAGGAAGTTCCTCCGAAGATTCCGGTTGCCGGAGAATGCCTAGGTGGCTGAGGTGAAAGCCGGCTTGGAAAATGGAGTTCTAAATGTGACTCTGCCTAAAGTGAAAGAGAAGCAGCCCGAGGTCAAGTCCATTGAGATCTCTGTTTAAATGTTACTTTCTACTGCATACTCCTTAATTCCTCATACGCAACTGCTTTTAATAAACAAATTACAAATTAAAAAAAAGTATGTACATATATGTGTGTGTGTGTGTGTACGTGTAATTGTTGATTGTAAGACTTTCTTTGTAAGTTATAATTGGTGAGAAATTTTAGGTGCTGTTTGGTAAAAGGGGATCGGAATCAGGAATTGAAATAATTCAAATTCTTGTTGTTTGGGTTACATGTATTGGATTCAAAATGTTTGAGTGAATCATTAAAATTTGGGAGTTCTTAATCTCCAACAAATTGGGGGGTTTTGGTAGATTTCCAAATTTGACTCAATTTGACTCGAAAACTTCAAAAAGAAAAGAAAATATATCGTTTTCATCACTCTATCAAGTCAGCCCAATTTTCACGGCAGTATCTTACCATCAGATTTCCTTTTTCATCTTTTTTCTCTCATCCCATCTTCCACGGCAGGCTTTCATCATCACTTTCCCTTTTCTCTCTTTTTTCTCTCTTTTTTCTCTATTCACTCTCTCTTCCAATCCTCCATGGTAGTAGCCCACCTCATCTAGTTCTCTCTCTTTTCTTATCAATCTCTCTTACTTTCTCTTCTCTTCTCTCTTCACTCTCTTCCTCTCTTCTCTAATACTCCACAGCAGCCGCTCCTCTCCATTTGGTTCTCTCTCCTCTCTCTTCTTTTTTCTTTTTGTGTAAGCCTTTTTCTCATCTCTTGTCAGTCACTTTTCCATATTCCATAGATTGTAAGGTTGATTGGTGATGATCAAGTGTTGGTTCAAGAGAATATGGTGAAGCATAAGTACTTAAAGACTGGGAAGAAGGAAGCAAGAAAAGGGAAAGAAGAAAAAATAAAGAAAAGAAAATGAAAAATAATTTGATTCCAAAACCTTATAAATATATACTAGTCATTGTACTTTTGATCAAAACCCATATTGAATTTTTGGACGCAATTCCAATTACAATTCCAATTCCTAAACTTGAACCAAGCGCCCCTTATAGTGTTGTTATATTGAATTAACTATAGTATGGTATAGTTTGCTAAATGAAATGTAAAAGTATGAGACCTGTAAAAGTTGGTTTGGACTAGTAAACTAAACACTTGTCACGGGTGTCAAAAATTAATTATTAGAAACTCAAACTTGTAGTAGTGGATGTCCAGGTTGAACCCATAGAGAACAGTTGAAACTCTTGATCTCCTTTGTTAAAATAATGAAAAGTAAATTGAAATAACTAAAAATATAGAATTAAGACAATAATAATGAAAATAGATGATAAAAATAATAAATAACAAGCCAAACCAAGGACATGAAGATCTTTATTCTGATTGATCATCAACTCCTAAAAATTCAACCTTTAATCAACTATTTGGCCTAAATTACTCCAAACACCAGTGATAACTTACAAATTCTCTAAATTCAACACAAAATGACGCACTCAAATTATATTCTTATTATTAGACAACCTAGATATTGACGCAATCCCGAATTACTCTAATAATAGCATTAAGAACCAAAAATCAGCCAAAAATGACAATAACCCATGACACATGAAGTTTTTTAATCAACACCATGATTCCCCCTAAGGATTCACAAATGGGGACAACCAATTATTAACTTTATTTTCCATATAGAAATACTAATACAAAACAATTTTGGATCAAAATTAGTATTTTGGCATGAAGAATACATGTAGAGAGAATAATTGTCCACTTACTCTACCGTACATGCATCAACATAGAATAAAATCAAGGAATGACAGATTGCAAATCAAAAATTGAAAAGATCAAATGTGGTTTCACAATCGTTGGGATAAATACTTCAATCTTTGGCTTGAATAGAGAATTAGCTAGATGTTGCCCTCAATAGAGAAATAAAGATGTTCATAGCCAAACTCTAGTTCTACTTATTCTAATCTACTCCTAAAAATGTAGAATATGAGAAAGTAGTGGTCTTTGGCTGTTCTCCCCCTTCAACTCCCCCAAAAATGGACCAAAACTCTCTATTTATAATGCTAGGAGGTAGGATTTTTGAGTTGTAATTGGATACGTGCATTAAAACTGAGAAAATGCATGTCTAAACAATATCGGATCTTAAGTCAGATTGTAAAATGGGCGCCTATCATTGCTTAACTTGTCAATTTAACCAAAATCAGTTTGAACCTCGAATGGGCCTCGTCTTTGACCCCCCATTATAGCACGCATTAGCTATTGCCTTCATGAATTTCGCATTTTCCTTCTAAATTGACCTCCTTTTGCATCATTTTCACTCCAAATGCTTTTCAATCTGTCCAAATTTAAGTAGTTCTTTTAAAGATAAATATGCATAAAATCATAGTGATAAAGGAACATAAAAACATGATAATTAGGACACATCATAAACATAGAATCCATCCATGGATTATTGAACGAATTCTAGTCAGAGACGCCACCTGCTCTCTCGTCAAAATCTGCAGGAGGAATCCACGGATGGATCAGTCTGTGGATTCCATAGTAGTATGAGTACCAAACTAGGTCCGTTGGTGAATTTGCTTGGATCCCTCCACGGATTTTGTGTAACGGCCAAATTTCCTTAAGCATTTTCTTGACACCTTTTCGACGTTGTGGATGTATTAATCACTGTTTCGAATCTTTTGTCCCCAATTTAGTCTCTATCCCCTCTGTCCCTTCTTTGTACAGTTGTCACGTCGCCTCTAATTTTTTGATAACCCAAACTCAAAAAAACCGACAATAATCGGTTGACAAGTTTATTTAAAACTAATTCATCTGATAACTCAAAAATTTTTTTCTTTGGATAAATCAAGCGGTGGTTCCCTAATTAGAATTTCTTCAACTCTAGTTTACATGAAGAAAAAGACTGCAAGTCTGCAACATTACTTCTTGTATTAGGAAATAGTGAATAGTTAATTGTATTAGGAAAACCTCAATCACTTTAGGATTCAATTTTATGAATGTCCATAAGTTATGATAAATCACTTCTTGAATATCGTCATGGCAAATGTGGACTAGTTAACTCAAGAAAGGGAAAAATAATTAAATGGTAAATCAGTCCATTACTATTAAGTAATTAATTTTAAAGCATGCATTTACATAATTACGAGATGTAAAAATAAATTAGAAAGAGCTAAATAAGTTGATATAAACACACACATGCTTGATAAGAATGTTAGATATTGGAATTTGATTCTCAAAAAATTATCTGATGGATAACAATAAAATTTCAACCACTCTTACTTAATAGACCTAAAAACCCTGCTAATACTTGAATAACCATGGTCTATCATGTTGGTTCGTAATATCAAACCCTTGCCTATTCATAATTCAAAACTTCTAAATATTGTCGGATTTTCCATCAATTGTGCATCTACAAACAAAACCACTAGGACATGGCATGGGACATCCGCAAATTTCATTACAGGCAACTAAACTTGCACTTGGTTGACTAGAAATGACATTAAGGTCTATAAAGTCATTGACACTTGATCCACTGAACTTGTGCACTACTTCAACCCATAAATGTAGAAAAAATAATCATAAGTACGTACTAAAATATCGAGATGAAATTCTCATAACATATAATACCATCAATGGAGAATTAGTAAGTTACGTGAAGTAAGTCAGTCAATCTCATAGAATCTTGCGACTCTACAAGAAAATAAAAATGTGCAGCTTGGTTCATTTGATTTGGAGCTAAAACTAGAGTCTATGTTAAAAAAAGCAATAAAGAGAATATTATTTATGGTACGAACATAATTAAGTGCCTGAAAAGCCTTATGTAATAAGTTTTGATTTACTTTACCTGGATAAAAATGAAATTAATTATTGCTTGTTGATCTTTTGAGTGTTTTTGTTGTAAGATTAAAGATATAATGCATGAATCAAAATACTTGTCAGGGTTTAAGAAAAAGATGATTCGGGGTAAAAAATAAAGAAGAGTTTTAGTTGATTTCTACGTTTACAACCAACAAGACTCTTTTTTGTTAAAAAAGAAAATAAAAAAAATGTTTTGAGGTATCTGTTTGTTTTGAATAAATTTGTCAACCGATTATTATTGGTTTGTTTGAGCTGGGTTATCAAAAAGTTAGAGGCAATTGTACAAAAAAGAGGACAGAAGGGATAGAGACTAATTTGAAGATAAAAGATTCGAAACGATTAATCACACCTTGTGGTATCTAAGACGAGTAGTGATGTGTGTGAACATTTGTGTGGTGTTGGAAAACATCACTGAACATAAAGTAGGGTAAAATAAACTTTACCTTCCCATAATTTAGCAATTTTTCACATAACCTTCATCTAGTTTCAAAAATATACATAACTCTCTCATGACTTGGACTAAAATATCAAAGTAACAAAAATGACTCTCTGTAACGGAACCCACAAAAATGTCAAGAATACCCATATTTAAAAACTAAAATGGCCAAAAGCGACCAAAATATATAAACATAATATTCATGATATTTTAACTCCTTATGATTTTGTGTTTTACCACATAACCTCTTTATGGTTTAGTACTTTAACACATAACTTCCTTATGGTTTTTAGAGTATATACATAACCCTCTTACGGTTAATAAATAACTTTCAACTTATATAAGGATACTTTTAACATTTTAATTGACTTCGTCAAGGAGTGCAAATTTCCTCAATTTGACACTTTAGTTTAAACCATGAGGGAATTATTTATAATTTTGAAAATCATAGGAAAGTTATGTGAAAAAGCGTTAAACCATACGAGGGTGAAGTGTATTAACATGTCTCTTAACAAATAAAAAGTAAGTAGAAGCTAACTTTCACTATCGATCATTCTTGTGAAGAAAAAAACTTGACATTTGTTACCAAGTTTTTCCCTAAATCTTTTTGTATTTTAGAGGTGATTTGCCGTAATCCTATGTTAATTGCAATTGTATGAAAACTTCTTAATGCCATTAACCCGTAAACTTTGCTTCAATACGTAATGATAACAACTAAAATTTGAAATTAGGGTAAAGAAATTCAGGAAGCCACTAGGCTGTTTTCTTTATAAAGTTTTGGACGTTTTGGTCAATTGACTATTAAAAGCTTCATTTTTTTTTTTTTAAGTGAGAGAGCTCAAATTCAGGATGTCTCGCTTACATTTCCTCCCCCTCTCCCGAACCACCCAACCTATCTCTTCCTCCAAAAGTTTCAAATAACTCACTAAAATTCTAACTGTGAAAAATAATGGCCAATCAGTAATGTTTCTTAATTCCATAAAGCTTATGTGCATTTGTATCCATACCTACTAGTATTTTATAGAAGAAAAAATTTTAAAACACCAAATAACTTTATTATGTTTCCTAATCAACACCTACTTTTACTCAATACACACCTGATGGCGAAATTTTTTTCAAAAAAAGTCTGAATATTTAGAATGCAAATAAAGGAATTTGATCCCTTGGCCTACATCCAAATAGAGTTTTAAAACTCTCTTAGTGACCAACTACCTTAATTCACTGTTATATATGGTGATTGGTGGATTTATTTCCTTTGATATGTTTATTGATCATATGGGCAATAGTGTTCCCATACTCAACCCAATAAAAAAACTTACTGAGTAGAAAAATATTTACCGGCCAAATTGTATAGAATGGCTGATTTAGACAAAATAAGTAGTTGAGTGAATCATTCGAAAGTCCAATGGATTGAGTGGCCAAAAGTTTACCATCGTAATAGTTTGGTGACCAGCACACCTGAAGAGCAGGAGCAAACACCAAGCAGCCCTACATAGGGCAACTGAACAAGCATCAAAAGCAGTAAATTGGCAATACCTATTAGTAGACCATAATCAAAATTGCCTAATATTGATTATATGTTTACAGTCACATAACACTAGACTAGAAGTCCAAAACATACAATAACCCATTCAAAGCAGAATATGAAACTATAGTAACTCCACAAGGAGTTCTACTGATACCGGACAAATAAAACAGTATCTACAAAAAGTCATTCCTGACAAAATCTCTCCCCAACAACATAACGCTTGAAATTGTAAGCAAGCTACAGCTCACATCCAACCTACATATACGTGTTTTGGGAAGAAAGAAAAGACTAGGCAGAGAGTTCAACTTAACTTCTTTTGTCATACAATCAGAGCTGCACTTCTCTGTCATATATCCAGCTAAAGGGAATGCGGGGTCCTTGTTTGGCTCTCGCTTGAGCTCTCTCCTCTAGCTTTCTGATTCTAGCAGGCAACCCACAGACATAATCTTGAGCTTTGCGACCCTCAGCAGATAGTCCAGTCAGATCTCCCACTTTCCATCTGCCAACCAAAAACTCCAGTATATCTGCATAGTCCTTGGCTGTGTAAACAGCAAGGCGCTGTGCAACAGCTGAGAAGTGCTCAAAAAGGTCATCATCGCGTCCATCATACATCAAATGAGCTGGCATAGAAATTTTTTTCCTCATCATGTCAGCAAATGCTAGCACAGTCCCATTAGGGTCAATCTCATATAGCTTCTCAACAATCTTGGTGTAGGCAGTTTCATGACGCTTTTCATCCGCTGCAATTGTACCACAGATCTGAGCCAACTTGATGTCCCCATGTTCCTTGGCTAGTCGGGCTGTGTTCCCATGGGAAATAAAAGTTGCCCTTTCTTGGAAGGATGTATAGATAAATCCAAGGTAAGGACTGTTTTCAGTCCGAGGATCCTGCAAAAGGTGATAGAAACATAAGATTTGAAGTTGAGGACCATATTAAATGCAAACGAGGAAAAGGAAATAAGAATTATTAATACCTCATAGAAATCTACTGATAAAACTCTTAAACAGTTCAATAAGTCAATAGGTCAAGCAATGTTCTCAGTTCCAACAGATGCAATGAATTGAGGACCATGTTTAAACAAAGTAACATCAAGTATAAGTCCAATTTCTACAACCCAATTAGAATGCTTTAAACATTTGACGATTTGAAAGATTATGTGGGTACTAGAAAAGGTACATTTTACTACCAAAAAATCAAGTATACAATTGCACAATCATAAAAGTACTTTTCTTGACAGCATAAGGATCTAGAGATGGAAATTATATAACTAGGATTGCAAAAAGGAGAGTATTTGCTTCTTTTTTGTACATTTCTCCTTCTGTTAAATGTATAAAAGATGCTTCAGAACTGAAAATATATGCTCCAAGGAGAAATGAAGCTTGCAAAAGCTTTTGTATTTCAAAATTCATACACATTTCTTCTCGTAATTGGGAAAAAAGGTCAAGGACAAAGATATTTCACATTCAAATATTATGGCAGGGAATGCTTGCAGGATTGAGAAACAAAGCAAGTACTGACACAGTTAATAAGATAGTATGCCAAAAAATTAAACGGGGAGGTGCCTCACCATTCCTGACCCAATCAGATACTGAATTGTTTTCTCAATCTGTTTCATGTCTACTCGTCCAGACAAGTAGAGATACTTGTTAAGGAGGTCACCATGCCTGTTTTCTTCTGCAGTCCAAGCCCTGGTCCAAATTGCCCAAGAGGTTAGACTTGCACCTGTTTCATCACGAACGCCATCCAATGTATTAAGCATAGTCTGGTAAGTTGGAAGGGCTTCTTCTGTGATCATATCTCCAACTAAAACAACAAAGTAATCATCTGGAATTTCCTTTGCACGTTCCCTCAGTTCCTTGACTTGATCATGAAATCCGTCAGAAGCAGGATCTGGCAGGAAATCCTGTGGTTGCCAACATTTTTCCACAGGCTTCAAGTGAACCAATATATTTTCCTCAGCCCAGTTCTCCATAGCCTTAAAGATCTCAATTTTTTGAGGCGGCATAGAGTGCGTTACTTGTACATGAACTTCATGGGGAGGAGTGAAAGGCTTTTTGATGTTTTCAACCTCCCTACATATAGAACAAGAGATACAGATTACCAAAAATATTTTGTAAAAGAGAATTAGCGTGGAGATGCAATCATAACAAGGGAGATCTTTAAGCATTTATCATCCAGGATAGACTCACCCTAGATTCCTTAATTAGATGATAATCCAAATACATATCATCCAATCCTTAAACAGGGAAGGTTAAATTAATATTGCTCTGCATGCAGTTGTTTCTAGATTGTCTTAGTGCTAATTGTAACCACACAGCCAAACAAATATGGCAAAAACACCAGTGTCAATGCTTGTAAGCACGCTAAAACTTAGTTTGTAATTACCAATTTCAAAAAAAAAAGGGATTAAGAAGCAATCCATTACTAGATGATTTCAGAGTAGGAAAACAATGTTGCCTCCAGAGGCTATAATGAAATGAAACCCAGCTTTCAAGAATCGAGTCCATCAGAATTCATCTTACTCCTTCCTCTGAGGACAACATAATTCAAACATATTATTTTACCTCAACCAATCAATTATAATTCTGCTAAGACAATGATATTTTGAGCCTCTCATGGTATAGCTACATTTCCAGTGTTTCAATCTGTGTTGTTAAATGCAAACCTAGCAAGGAATTTGTAATAGATGTCAAAAAACTATATCAGATAGATGAGACAGTTTTTCATACTGAAGCCTTAGTAACCAGGATATCTTGCAGCATTAACCCAGCTTTTATACAGAAGAACAGAATAAGTAGACAAATTAGACATTATTGTTCTATTACCACTTTCGTCCACCATGAACCCAGACAGTAGCCCCAACCCTAAAAGGAAAAAGATACATGCAAGCTGCTTAATTACAAGGGACAGTTTTTACCCTAGAGATGTGAAAAATGATAAAACCATCCCAGGAAGTGGCATATTAGTTGGTATAAAAAAAGCAAAAAAAAAGCGGTCCAAAACATCAACTTAACATAATGATTTTGGAGGTCAATGGTTTATCGTAACAATTAAACTATGAATACTCTTAACATTATTTTACTATCTGATTTTCTATACAATTTTCAAAACAACAAAATTTGTCATACCTCAAAAATATGTTTTAGTGCCATCTCAACAATGTTATTATCATTTACTATTTTACAACAGTGACATCTAAAGATGGCTAACCCATAGCTCACAAAAGTCATGCAAGATAGTGACCACTGTTCCCAATCTTCCAAGTAAAATAACCGCATGCAACAAATACTTGTGGCCATATTGAAAATTCACTTCAGGTCTTAACTACCTTCAAACTGTGAGGTCCATAACTCGACCAAAGGATTGCCTTCTAGAACAGGGGATGTAGAACAACTACACAAACCTATACTTTTCCATGAAGATGAACATGAAAAGAAAAATGGTTATAGCGAATTAGCGATGCCATATTCTGTGAACTATCCATCTCTTCTCCTAGATGCTGATATTACTGACTCTGGAATTTACTAACCAAAATTACTTGGATCTGCTATCTATATATTTGTATACTATCGCAAGTTGATCCATGCATCTTTTAACTGGAAGTCTACATCTATGATAGATAAATACAACATAAATATATAAATAAACATGTAACTTATGAACAGTATTCAGCACATTTGCACATGGAGATGATGACAAGCACATAAATTTGCTTCAAAATTCTTATGCATGTCACATTTCTATACTGAATTTTGCTATTTGTTATGGACGTGTGCTAACTAAGATTCAATTATAAAACATGAGACGTTATTTTGATTTATTAGGCATATTCAACTGTATCAAAGCAAAAGGAAAAAAACAATAGAATCACATTCTTATCGACTTTCTCTAATAGATGAAGTAAATTCAGAGAGATTTGACATGCAAGAACTCACAGCAGATTGCACACATATAAAAAGTGAATCCATGCAGGTAGCAAAGGTCAGGTGCAGGGGTATACAACATACTTGACTACAAAGAGGACAAGTAACAAGAAATTTCAAGGGTATTGCTTTTAGGACATAAAAACAGCATAATGAGTAGAAGAAACTGAAAACTTATATATCCTGGGGGCACCAGAATTACAAGACAGTGGTTCCACAAAACAATGTACGACAGGTCAACAAATGGCTAGCTGACTAAAAACGACCAAATACAAGAATATTTAGAAATTAAGAGAAAGAATGTAAATAAATACTTTTCTATATCACAACCTAGAAACAATTCAAGTCCAAGAGAAAGAACCTGTAACAAAAAATACAAGTGAAACGTGGTTCACCAACTAGAATCTATAAATTCCATATCAAGAATAACAATCCTATATCCTTAGATTAAAAACAGCTACATGCACTTTTATGAGATAACCATGATGATTGCAATAAAATCCCATCGAGAGTAGTTCCCTTAGCCATATTAAACCATTAACACATGCGGAAAACTACAAAAAATACTAACAATTAAATAAGCATGCAACAGAAACCCCATAAATGACAATGCAACTGGACTAAGTAGCGAAACAGAAAATGGTTTGGCTGATCTAGCTTATCTTGATGCATAAAGAACATGCACGGAAAGCTCATAGAACCATTCACAGAATATAGGTGGGAACAGAAAATGACACAGGACAAGTTTGCGGTCAACAACAGTGTCTGAGATAATAAGGAAAAAGGAGATTGATAATATTCAAATAGGAAGAATAAATTGGAAGAAAGCACATAGGAATGGAGGAGATGAATCAATTGTGAGTTGAGATTTTTCAAAGTCACATGTGTTTGATTGAATTTTACAGAAGAAAGAAAGATAAATTAAACCAGGCAATTCAGCCATATTGCCACACCGACAAAACAAGATAATTTTAGAGCTAAATCCCAACAATTTATAACAAAACACAATTGATCAATGTTCTAACAACCGCTTAACACCAGATGCATTGTACTATACTCAACATTTAAATTTTTGCATAAATGAGAAGGCTACTGAAGTCCCACATTGAAAGATCAGATAACTTTAAAGCTAAGTCCCAACAATTTTAAACAAACAATGGATGCTTACCACTCTAACGACCACTTACTTCCAGATGCATTGTACTACGTCAATATTTTAATTGACTCAGATAATAATGACTACAGAAGAATGCTACTGAATTCCCATATATGACAATGTGACTGAACTAATTAGCAACGTGATAAAGAGTTTGTCTGCTATCCCTCATCTGGACAAGAAAAGAACATGCACAAAAGGGTAATCCAGCTGTTCGCAGATTTGAGATGGTGACAAAAAATGAGAAATGATACATAAAACAAGTTTGCACGGAACAAGAGATGTGTGAGATTATAAGGCAAAAGGAGATTTAAATATTCAGAAAGGAAAATCAATTATAAACTGGGATTTTTCAAAATAGCGTATGTTTGATCTACTTTTACAGAAGAATGAAAGATATACTAAACCAGGCCATTTAACCATATAGCCAACCCAATAAACCATGACAGTTGTCAGAGCTGACTCACAGCAAATTAAAACAGACAAAAGATATCTAATGCCTAACAACCACTCAATACCAAATGGATTGTTTCATAGTCAGTATGTTAATCTTCCTAGATAACAATGACAACAGAAGAATGCGACCGATATCCCATAAATGACAATGTAACAGATGTAATTGGCAAAGTGACAAAGAGTTGCCCAATCTCGCTGATCTTGACACGTAAAGAGCATGCACAAAAAGGTAATCCAGCTGTTCACAGATTATAAATGCAACAAAACCGACAGATGGCATGTGGCAATGTAAATGAGCGCTATCACACGAGACAAGTTCGCACTAAACAAGAGGTGTGCGGCATGATAACTTAAATGAGGAAAATTAACATTATTCAGATAGAAAGATTAATTGGAAGGAAGGAGATAGGAATTGAGTAGATGAATTACCGTGAACCAGAAGATTTTATAACATGTTTGACCTTCTTTTACAGAAGAAAAGAAGATATGAACTGAACCAGGCCATTTAACCATATTGCCAAACCAACGAAACCAGACAACTTTCAGGGCTAAGTCCAAAAAAATTAAAACAATCAGAGAAGTCTAATGCTCTTACAACCACTTAATACTAAATGCATTGTATTATACCAATATTTTAGTTGTCCACACCATAAGATAGTGGACAATGACAAGAAGCAATAAGCACACAGAAATCACAAAACCATTTGACCATTTCAAAGTGTTAAAAACAGAAGCATTAGTACATTAGTTGCCATTGTTAAAAAAATAATAAAGAGAAAATTTGCACAACTTATGAGATGAAAATTGAGTAAGTAAAAGTGACAAGACACCATAACCAGTTTGATCAATGGAATTTTCAAGGACAAAATGACCTACATGTCCTGAATTAAACCATAAACTGATGGATTTCGGTTACAAATACATTGAAAAGACTTAGAAAGCAGAAAATTAGATTTACAGAAACTAGTACAATGATGAACTAATAAAAATAACACCTTCCAAGATATATATTCACAGAAACATTTCGGTTTTTGCCAAAAAAAAATTTTTAATTACTTGAACAGACCCAAAAAATAAATAAATCTCGGCATCACAAGATCATAAAAACCTACAAGAAGTTAAAACAATCGGACACAAAATTAGAGCAAAGCAGCAAAAACCCAACAACAACATAAAATTTTGCAAAGATCCAAACTTTCATTAGAAAAATGCATAAAGAATAAAAGGGTCACCCTAATATTCATTTTTAATACAAAAAACACATTCCATTAAAGGAAAACAAAAAAGGGAAAAACTTTTACTTTGTTCCAGAACGAAGAGTTGAAGCCATGATGAATTTGGGAGATCTGAGGCTGGCCATTGGCGGAAGACCAAAAGAGGGGAACTTCTGGGATTGAAAGTTGATAGCATTCAACTGCAAAGCCATTTTCTTTTTCTTTTTCTTCTTTTAGGCTGCTTATTTGAGTATTCTTTCTTGTTCCTTTGGTGTTTTAGCTCTGTTTTCTTTCACCTCCACAGAACTTGAAAGACGAGAGGCGGAGAGAAAACGTAAAAGCATATAAAAGAGAGAGGAGAGAAGTGCAAGTTGTGGGACACGGAAGCCAGTTGGAACCTGGGAGGTTTGCTGTTTAGTGTTTACCAGCGTTGTACGAAATTATGCAAAATTGTCTTTTACGAAATTTCATTATTGTCCTTGTAGATTTCTATATTTATACAAATCAAATCAATAATTTTATGGGAAACTTACAAGAACCTCACCTGAGGTTTATGACAATTGCATTGATTTGTCATGTAACTTTGATAATTACATTTGCATCTAATCGAGTTTTCTTTTTTCTTTTTTGCATCTAATTGAGTTGAAAAGGTATGAGGCAATTAAATAGAAGAACAATGGAGAAGCAATTGGAGACTGGGGGTTTTAGTAACGCAAGTGCGCTATGATGTTTGTACAAAATTGTCTGTTGAATGAAATTAAAGAAATTGCCCTTCTAGAGATTTATGCAATACTAGGTATTTACGCAAAACTTGCATTTTTATGAAATTTTATTATCGCCCTTTTGTAGATTTGTGCACAAATCTAACAAGTTCAGAAACCTTTCTCGAGATTACACACAATTGCCAAAGTCATTTTTAATAGTTACACATGGACCCCTTAATTAATTGTGTCAAAAAAAGTGGTTAGGATTAGGGCAACCAAATGTCTAGAGCAAACAAGAGAAAGGAACAGGAATAAACTGCTTGGTTGGGTGAAAGGGCTAGATGGTGGGAAAGAAGGGATTTTGTAGAGTACAGTCCAGGGAAGCTTAGTTATTTATTTCTTCTTTTTAAGGCACCATTTTTCTGTGGTTATTACATGAAGATTATTATCATCATTTTACTTTAATAAGGGATGTGAGTGAATTATTGAAACTTTTGAGGACTAAGTGTAATTGTCAAGAACTGTGGAAGAGATTTCTATAATTATTCCCTTTTTAGTGTTCAAAGTGGGCAACTGCTTACTTCTAAATGGTATCTGGATTAATTATTATTGTTGTTGTTTAACAACTAAGTAATCAAGGTAGTTGCTATCCTGCCCCAAACTGCTTATAGGAAATTCAATTTGACCGTCCAAGAAGGTTAAATATGAAAGAGTCAAACCTCTTGTTTTTAGTGCAAACACCATAGTAGCACAATTACATATTCTTGGAATTTCTAGATAAGTCAGCTGGATTACTAAATTACTATTAAAGTAGTGGGAATCTAATGAAGAAAATTTTTTTAGGAATTAGTAGTGAATTATAATGGTTTAATATTATTGATCCTATACCTGAATAAATTTGCAATCTTTTCATTTTGCTTTATGAACTTCCTTGCCATGGATTGGCTATTGAGTTCTTCCTGGATCTTGGGCTAAATGTTTTAATCCCTTTTTTCATTGGAAAATAATGTCTAAATAATTAATGAGTACTCCGGGGTGGAAACATCTTATGATTATTAGGGTAGGCAATTGCTCCCTCCCTCAACTTTAAGAATTTGGTTAGTTAAATTATCAATTTTGGTAATTTGCCTCACATTTATATCCTACGAGTTTTCTAAAACTCTTTTTAACTTTTATGTTGCCCCCCTTAAATTATCTCGAAATCCCTTCATTCTTTACATTTCAACATAGAAAAATAAAATTTTTACCCCTATCAAATTGAAAATTTAACATCACCATGGGAATAGACAATGAATTTGAAAACATTTTAAGTTAATTTTAGTGACAACTAAAAAAACCAAATAAACTATAATTAAAACTACAAGTCATTTTGTTTGGATCTGTTATTGACTGTATATGGCAAAGTATTTGAAGGGAAAAAAAACCAAGTTTATTTTATTAATATGTTTAATTTATTAAATTAAAGCTTTTAGTCGGTTGTCCACTTCTCAGTTTCCTTAAGTTTTAATTACCCAATCAAGTCCTTGCCGTATTTGGTTCTTTAGTCAGTTTCCTTTTGTCATGCTTAAGTCGTTTAAGCAATGTCAAGTCCAAGTCCAAGTCCATATTAGTTTCAGTATGTGAGACGGTTCAAAAGTTAAGAAGTCCAAATTGGTTTCAGTTCCTAACTCAAAAAAAAAAAAAGATTGGTCTATATAAACTACTGGTACTGCTACTACATTGTTTCTTGAAAAGAGAGTTGAATCAAGTTGAGTCTTAAGGATTAGTTTGAGAGAAAACCTCATAGTTGAGTTGTGAGTTGTCGTGAGTGAAAAGTTACGACTTAATATTGTTATTGTTGAGTTTTGGATTAATAAATAGTTGAGTTTTTGTTAAGTGTCAATTCTCCTTCTCTTTCCACATATTTTAATATATGTTAAAATTGCTTCCGCTATGCGCGTATTTTTTGCTGACAGTATTGGCTCTTGACCTTTTGGTCATGGTTTTTTGCAATGTATGTAATGCTTTTAATCCCTTCTTGGATTAGTGTAGATAATAACCACAACGTTTAAGAATAAATAATCCACCAGTGCAATATTAGAGAAACACATACTCCCTCCGTCCCACTTTGATAGTCCTGTATTCCTTTTTCATCTATCTCAAATTGTAGCCCACTTTCCAATTGAAGAATGCAGTTGTATTTTAATTTTTCTAAAATACCCTTATTCAATGTAAGTAGTTGTTACTATAAACCTACTCCATTTTATGAGAGTTGATTCTTTTTTTACCATCAATTCAAGTTCCCATAAAGCTGTACCATATTTAATGTGAGAGTATTTTAGGAAAATAACAATCTAAATTTACTTTTCCAACAAAGTTAATTACTTTTTCTTAAACTGTGTGAAAAAAGAAACAGGACTATCAAAGTGGGACGGATGGAGTACTTTATAGTAGTGTTTCAACTTTCAAGCTTTGCTATATACAGCCACAAAATTCTGACTGACCATGGTCAGATATAGCTGGGTACCTTACAACACTCAGCCACAAACTAATTACACCTTCTTATTATGATTAGCAATACCTGCGAGTAAATTGCTCGAAAGAAGTATTGAGGAATTCAAGTAAATTTTCCCTAAAAGATTGTCTTCTATTTCTTTTATTTAAAAAAAAAAATCTCCCCCTTCTTGAGAAAATGTTTTTAGATTAGAGTTATGCACAATTAAGTATTTGTCGGTAATGCCTCTTTTTAAGTTCCTCATGGTTAGGATCAGCGAAGCTCTAATTGAGAAAATATGAAACTAGTTGAATAATGGATTTGCTTGCAGTTATCTTTCTTTCTCTTCTTTCCTTAATAATTCGAGGGCTTTGTTTGCACCCTGATGCAACAAATTTGGTACGAAATCACATAAATAATTTGCATACAATTTCTGAACTTAACAGTCAAGCAATCAATACTTTTCTCTCAACTGAAAGTGTAGCCAGCAATAACTGATATCTATTAACTGCATTATCCCATTCCACCTCAACAGTCAACACCTCATAAGTACAATTTTGTTTCCAAAATATACTTGAATTTGAATGGACTTTCGGGTTCATTTTGTTGAAATCCTGGTACAACGACTGATGGGAAAAAGCTATTTGTTCTTTTTCTCATTAAATTCCTAGTGCCACTTTGCCACTGCCAAATCAGCCACAGGTAGGCTGCTCCACTATGGGGATTTTGTCCAACGTCATTTTTTCCAATGACCTAATTTTATTTTATAATAAATATCGTTTTCTTTAATCCATGTACTTCTGTAGTTTCCTACAAAAAGTATCACATTTATGTAATATTACTTGGGTTTACCACTTTTTTAGGTATTTATGTCTTCTCTCCTTACCTTAAAATATTAAAAATTTTGAAAAGTACTGATGTATTTTATACTATTTGCCCTCACAAAAATTTTTAAAAAATTTTATGTTGATTCAAAAGTTTATATGTACATGTATTTCGCCCCCTCCAATTAAAATTTCTGATACCATCTCGGCTAATTCGTTAAAGTATTATCCAAAAAATAAAAATTTGCACAAATGCTACTTTGACAAGATTATGTTCTAAATATATGCTTGTCATGCTGACTGTACATGACTGATAAATTTTTAAAAAAAAACTTAAAACACTGTCGTGCTTATTATGCATGACAACAATTAAAATATGTAGTGTTACCATGCTGACTCAGCGCGACTACAAATGCTTTCTCTTGTATGTAGTATTTCTTTGTCATGGGACCATGTTAGCTAGGCTGACTATTTGATAAGGGGGTGGGGCAGGAATAATCCAACCTAAATGGGTTGTTTTTTTTTTGAAAGAACCTAAATGGGTTGTTGGACATGGACATTTCCATGGAATGTACTCTGTATTGGCAACTTTGGCATGAATTGACTTTGGATGGGAACAAGGGAGAGGTCTATTTATAAATGGTGCTTAGGAGGATATATATTTGAATTTGCCTTGTCTTCCTTCCCTTCATGTGTCTTTGTTGACAAATGAAACAGAAATTCACAAGGAAGTAAGGAGAAAACAATTGTTAAAAAAATTATTGGACATTATAATTGGACAGTTATAATTAGACATTAATTATTAAAGTCTTATAAATAATATCCATAGATATTGAAAATAAATACGATTGATTAATCCACATCTATAGCATGATCCTATTTGTCTTTATAGATATTGAGTTGATATTAAGTCCCCACTAACAAGTGACCTAACATATCACCCAACAAAGCAGCACTTCATATTTAAAAAAAAAAAAAAAAACCAAGTAGTTATCGTGCACAATTAGCACGGTAGCGCTTTAATTTTTTTTTTTTAAAAAAAAATTGTTTGCCTACAGTGCACAATCAACACGAAGCATATATTTAGAGCATGGCCTTGGCCTTGTCATAGCAACATTTGTGCAATTTTTTATTTTTTGGACAATATTTTAAAGAATTAGCCATCCATCCCTATCAAAGATATTATAGTAAACAACAGGAGATGCAGGCAAAGACGGTCGTTCTTCAGTCACCAAGAAAAATGCCAAAGGAAGGTGCCCAAGCCGTAGGGGAGAGAGCGGCATCATTCCCCGCAGGCAGAAAACACCGACTGGTTAGGACTTTCTTGACGGATATTCCACATCGCTCCATTGGTTCCTTGCACGGATTGCCAGCTAGCTAACTGCATTCTTAATTTCGGTGACAAGTCAGACAACCGCCTCGTACAAGTCCCCTTTTTCAAGAAAAATTGTGAAGTAATCATGGTCTAAAATTCCATGACTTCAACGCGTAATGTATTCATGTGTCACATAGAATTTCTTGCATCACCACTATGTTGAGGGGACCAATTCAATTTTTCAAAAATTAAAGAAAAGCTTTGAAACTATTAAAAATATTTATGTTTTTTTTTATCATAATCGTACCCTCTCAATTTTGAAAAGGACAAGTTTCCCTTTACATTACCCCCTTATTATATTATGAGAAATTCTCATTTCCTTCACATTATCTTCCTAAACAACCAATTTTTGAAACATCTCTCCTATAATAGAAACGTTTTAAAGCTATTAAAACACCGAATTGTTTACTACTTGAATAAGAAATAAGTTCAATAATTTCACGGCACAAAAAAAATTCATAACAAAAATAATATCTTTAATTAAATTTCTCTTTTACATAATAATGACATCATTTTCAGCGTATAACATTACCTGTACTGTCCATACGTCTTATCTGCGCCACTGATTACCATGTATAACTCAGCATTACTTGTTTTTGTCAGCTCATTGCAGGAAGCAGAGTACAACATAAACGATTTACAATTGGACTCATAAATTGAGTCTATGTAAGCATTTTTCCTTGTTCAAAACCTCGTCAAAGTTTTGACCTCAAAAAAAAAAAGCCTATAACACAAACAAATGCTAAATTTGAAAGGGTGCTCATAAACGATATGACAGTGCACGTGCATTGTACTGAGAGTCTGAGAGTGAACAACTTCCATACAATTTCTTGTGCCGTGTTGTACTGAGAGTAAGATTTGCTGTCCCATTATAAGTATGGTAGCTTCTACGGTGGAAAGTGGGATGATCATTCCACCGCAGGCAGGAAGACTATTAGAAGTACCACTCAACATGAGCATCTTTGTAATTCGGTGGTGATTCTGTCCCCATCGATCCTCCACAAGTCTAATTAGGTCTTTCTTTAGATAGAGCAGGAATAGAAGTAGGGTTGACGATTGAAAAAAAAAAAAACATGAGCATCTTTGTCTTTGTGTTTGGGTCCAATTGAGAGAAGGTAACTGGTAAAGGTAATCATTGTCGGAAGGTTTGAACAGCAAATACCGATGTAAATTGAACTAACTCCAATGACAAAACCGGGTAGAAGATCAGATATGGCAAAATGCAAAGTTTATGCTAGTAGTATGGTTAGCTTGACATACCATGTTTTCATGGTGAAGGGAATGTGGAAATACCGACGCAATTAATGACTTTTTTGCTTCATGAAATACTCCTCATTTCATTTTTTGTTTTTCTGGGACTATGTGATCTTTATACAAATGTCATGCCACAATAGGATAAAATCCCATAATATATATATATATGTGTAGATTCCAAGAAGGACATCACCAATTCAATTGAGTATGCCCTTGATTAATATGAAATGGCACTCCTTGATTCAATAATTCTTAGTTTAGATTTAATTGAATGTTGTCCATTATTATTTGTTAAGACTTCATTCTCATGTGACGAGAATATGAGTGATGGAAGTCCTTGATACAAATAATATTAAATAGTTCCTAGTGATAGGATTATTAACTGGGCAAGATTAATCTGGAAGATTAGTCTCATATGCATTTTCTATGATTAATATGAGATATTAATGATAATAGAATGACGTGATACTAGAATGAATGTGAGAGGAATGAATGTGAGAGGCACTTGTGTGACAAGTTGGGTTAAACACTAACTTACTTAAATAATGAATCATTAGGTTAATAATGTCAATGATTGCGAGACTGCATGTGATCCTTAAACCTGAGATAACACGGTTGGCTCATTCATAGGTGGTTAGAGTCTATCAATGCAAAAAGCACTTGTTCTAATCACAGATGAGTGTTGGCAATTAGTGTCTCTAATTAGTTGTGTATGGAGTCAAGTATTCATGCAAAATGGGATCTGTTATTTCATAATAATTGGATGGATATCTTATAAAATCTATCAATCTTGACTAAAGAAGTTCTTGGCTCAGACGAGTTGATTCATGTAGATGATCAATTCTACAGTCAAGTGATTTGATGGATTAAGTCATATGATCGAGTATTTGGGTTTGACATTATTCCTAAACTAGACTCAATTGGGATATAGTTAAAGAAGGATTATGATGCAGAGTAATTACAATCATGGTTCATGTAAAAGGATTCCAAACTTTCATCAATAGTTGGGGGTAATGATATGCTGCTAGGCAGCACTCATGATCTATGGAGACTTGAGATATATTTGGGGAGTGTTCTCAAGTGTTAGAAATGTTCTAATTAATGTTAAATAGGTTTAACATTAATTTCATTGCCAATTGGGTAATGAACCTAGATAGTCACACACAAAAGGGTTTGAACTAGTAGATAAATTAATTAGTATGGGTTTCTTCTATACTTAAAACTCCAATATTCTATCATCTATTAGTTTGAATCTGCGTGGACAAACTACAGGCCTAACGTGTGGGAGGCTAATTGTTGTGATTTAAACGTCTACATCAAGTATTGAATATCCGTCTAAACAAGCAAGTAGTTATTTGTTTTTGAAATATTAGATGTTAATTTGAGCAGGATCGATACCTTTAAATGTTAATTTGATTATTCTGCTGCATTTTATATTTTCTAACGGTATCCACATAATTTTATTTTGCAAAATTTTTCCACCATTTACTTTCTTACATCTCATTTCCTACACAATAATTTACTCTTTTTTATTTGTTTTCCAGCAATGAAGGACAACGAAAAAATTTTAACTATGTATTACCATGTGAAATTAAATCAAGAACTTAACATTTATAAAGGACTACAAAACAATTACAATATTTTTTTATTTTAGTTTCTACTCTGTCATTTATGTGAATACTCATCTACTTATCATCGGTTATAACGTCAAATTCAGTTTTAGTTCACGCTAATAATCATTAGTTATCATCCATTTTAATCTCAACTTAGATTGCATGACAACTAATTGTTGCTTACTAATCATCGATTTTAATCACAATTTCAATTTTATTGACATTTATTAAATCATGAACTTAGCATTTGTAATCGACTATCGACTATGAAACAATTACAATATTATTTGATTTTAATTTATACTCATCACCTATAACCTCAAATTTTGTTTTAATTGACACGGTTAATCATTAGTTATCATCCGGTTTAATCCCAACCTACCTTGCATGAGCATGACAAATAATTCTAGATTAATTATTATCGATTTTAGCTCAATTTCAATTTTTTTGGCGTTTTCCTTTTAGTCACTCGTTGGCAGTCTCCATTGTGCTTTAAAAGTCACTATGTCAATTACTATTGCAATCACACATCTACAATCTTGATTCCGGTTCAAAAGTTATTATGTCAATTATGTTTTCGATCACTCATTTACATGCCCCGTGTGAATGGTCCAGCGGTAGCACCTCTCACCGGTGACCCTTGAGGTCCCAAGTTCGAGTCTCCGCTCTGCTGGATTCCTCCGCGCACTTATCGTGTTCGGGTCGGGTTGGGCCCGGGCCGCAGGGGAATAGTCGGGCCCCGTAAGGATTGACCCGGACACCCCTGTGTCGACAAAAAAAAAAAAAAAAAAAGATCACTCATTTACATGAAACAACAACTCTTATTGAGTTTACTGCAGATTTTAGTTTACTTTATCCTATTTACATTATGATTGCAATCACTCATCCACATTATACCTCAACAATATTGTACTTGGTTTCTAACTTGAACTTCGGTTCACTCAGACCTTTGATCTTGATTAGAAAATTACATTTCGTCTAATCTCTATTCTTGCTTCCGACAATAATGTTAGTCCTAACTCTCTCACTTGATTACAGATCAATCATTTATCAATTTAGTTGCCAACTAGTAATTGTGATTTCAATTATAATTTGTGTCTGATCCACTGTAATCAATGCATCTATCGTTCTATAAAAATTGTTGGTCATCGACCGATTCATTCAAATTTCGATTTGATTTATTCTTTTCACCATATCCGCGAACCACCAAATTTTAAAACTTAATTTAATTACCTTTCATTTATTTGTCCTCCCGCTATCAATTTTGCTTAGTTGCGCCAATTTGAAGACTTAGTTACCGCCAATTTGGACCTTGGGGACAATTTTCCAATTACTTTCACTTTTTGGGTGCATAGCAAACGACTAACAAAAGTACAGCACCATAAGTTTATTTGCAATACCACGCCTGCTGCTATATGGTGGGTCCATTTGGGAAGATCAGATCAGGGCCTGTATTCGGTTGCATCATTCTTTGCCGTCCATCGCGTTGCCAATGCAGCTGTATTGTCTCTTTCCCATCACTCCTTCCCACCTGCACAGACGGCTCAATTTTGCACCATAAATATGTACTTCCTACCGTGCACGGATGACTCAGTTACGCACCATAAATATGTACTTCGTAATCTTGTCAGCCATATGGCCACCAAAAAAAGGGAATCTTAGGCTAAGTTTGGGAGTTTTAGGATAGAAAAGAGGAGAAGGGAAAACTTAAGTTATGAGAGAAGAGAAGGGATTGTTTTGTTGTTTGGGAGTTTTGATAATTAGTAAAATGATTTTGGATATAAAAGTCATTAAATATTTGTTCAAGACATTTTTAAGGATAAAATAAGTATTTTAAAAAACTTTCATAAGTTTCTTCCAACTTTCTCTCCATTTCTCTTCAATTTGGAAGGAAAAATTTTACTTACTATTTATCCTCTTGAATCCTGCCATATCTCTTCTTTTCTTTCCTAATAAAAACTAACAAACAAGGAAATGTTCACTTTCTCCTCTTTCCCTTTCTTTTCTCTCCAAATCCTTCACTCCCAAATGAAGCCTTAGTCCCTCTTTGAGCTATAAATCGATTTGAATATTATGTGCAGTGAAAAAAATTTAAAAGAGGTGTCGGAATACCTTTTTAATTTAATCAAATTCTTATACCTACTAAGCTCTTACACAGTTTCTTTAGGTTTCCATTCCTGTAAATTAGGATAGATTATGTTTTAAAAATATTATCGTTATTTTTTTTTAAAAAAAGTAATCTTGTCAGCCATGAAATTTGTCGTCATATATTATTTTTTAATTAGACCAAAATAACAGCGTAATTTCTTTTAGAGATTACAAGTTCTAGATTCAAGTCTCCTTATCATGTCCCTGTTTCTTAAAAAAAAAAAAAAGAAATTTAGAAAAGAAAAAAGAAATCTCGGTGCCAAGCCAGGCAGCCTCCTTGCATAAGCTCTTGTTTCTTCAAGGAAAATAAAGTCAAGCCTAGTTTTTTTTTTTTTTATCAATTGTCGTCCCTACTCCTACTCCTACTCCTACTCTATCTAGGGGAGGCTCAACTGAGCCTATGGGGACCGATGGGAACAGAACCACCACCGGATCAAGCGGGTGCACAACACACCCGTCTGGATTTGAAGCAGAGCCACAAGAGTGGTATTTTGGTGGGACCCTTGCCTCTCACCCCACCAAAGCCTTAAGGGCTTGGTGGTTAAGGCTTTGGTGGTGGCCACCAACCCAAGAGCTAGTGGTTAAAGTCAAGCCTAGTTTAGAAACGTACTTATTTGACTATGTACTATGTTTGATAGTTATACAAAATTTGTTGTTTTGTCCTACATTACGTACCATCATTGTTACTATTATGCCAAAACTATCATAACCATATCTCTGCATATATTTCACAATCATCGTTATTATAGATGCTAAAATTATTCTAAGTAATGACGGACTCAGCATTTTATTGATGGGGAGAATAGTTGAATATATACTACGAAAATTTTTTATAGCAAATAAAACATGATAAAAATTCAAGGGCATTAGCTGGAAATCGGATGTTTCTTTGTTATAGAAGACAAATTATGAAGCAAAATACAAAATTAGGTTTTGCACCGTTGTACTTTCCTATTAAAAGAATTCACTTGTAAGATATGATAGCAGGAGAAATTCTAAAGCAAAAATGAAAAGAATGGAGTTTGGGAAGGGTCCATACTTCAAAGCACAAAAAATGCAGTTTAGTGGAGTTTAAGGAGGAGTCAATGCTTGAAAAGACAAATAAAATGTCGTGACTTTCCTTTTTTTTTTTTTAATATACTCCTACTTTTCTCATTTCAAGCCAATCTAGTATGAATACAATTGTAATAATGGTGAAATTTCCGTTTGTCATTTTTTTAATATTGCATGTTTTAGTCAATGCTTTAACGAGAGTAAATTTTTAACGTACTGTTAGTGTAGAGGATTTTTTATAAAACAGGTGTAATTGTATACTACCTATACAAAAATAATTTTTAGAATTAAAATTAAATTGCGTGGCATGTATTTACATCTACTCATATGTACATTGACAATACATAAAATATTTACTCACTATTTATTCCCATCAAAACATTGGCTAAAAGAAACAATTATTGTTTTAGTTTACATACACTCATATAAATTATTATCCCACTTCCATTTAGATAATTCTCCAAAAAAAAACTTCAATTTGAGGGAAAAAAAAAGCACTTTGGATCCCATCCCACATAACCAATAACATCAGGGCACTCATCAAACAAATTGCCATGGTAAAAAGAAATCGCCTACTGGCATTATGCCCCACACAAGTGTAGTCTCAATCGCATTGGATGTTTACTGTCAAAATAGGTAAACTGTCAAAATAGCAGTCACAAGCTGCAAGGGCTGCACAAAACAAAACTAAAACAGACTAATCAAAACAAAATTATCTATGAGAATATAACAAATCAACACAAAGACACCTATAACTATACACTAGAAAACCTCAAGAAGCTTCAAAACATTGGTTGGAAGTAATTGGATTCCATGCTGCACTGTAAAAAAACATTCAAGTGACTGAACAATTCTTGATGTACAATTGCATCTCTAGAATCTACGACAAGGAAATTTTATATATAGAAGATCTTACCATCTGCACTGTAGGTAAGTTGAAAATTTATTTGTTGCATAGTGATCCATTTACATTAAAAAAAAAAAAAAAAATCTCCCCATGGTAGTAATATTGCCACACAAGATTTTTACCATTTGGACTCTATTCACTTCTTAATTTGCACAAATGGTCAATCATCACCCTTCTATCTACATATGCCAAAATTGCTTAAACATACCACAAAAAGTAAAACAAAATTTTAAAGAGTGAAATTTAGCAAATTTCAAAAATTAGTCCCTTATTTGCCAATAGAAACATGGGCCTTCTTCCTCTTCAAAAGAAGGGGGCATTTACGAGACTAACCTCCTTCCTTCTTAATGGCCCAATAAAGTCACAACCACCCTTAGTCAAGCCACCTCCTCTTTTTTTTTTTTTTTTTTTTTTTGTATTTAAGAGCATTAAAACTTTTATCAAACAGAGTCAACTTTTGTAATTTGTTGTGGTAGTTTACAAACTCTAATAGTTTCAACCTACCTATAATAGTTGTGTTGGATGATAAGGTGGAAATGTTTGGTAATAGGAGTTTTTAAATTCAAAAAGTTCTACCTGAACGGAGTTGCAATATGGGTTGATGATAAGATGAAAATAATTGAAAATAGAAGTTTTTAAATTCAAGAACTCCTAGTCCTTTTTTTTTTGTTGACACAGGAGTGTCTAGGCTTTCGACCCGACTAATTCCCTGTGATTTGAGAGAGGATACCCTAACCCACTCCGAGCACATTAACAGCGAGACTCAAATTCTAGTGAGCATGCCTAAAGAGAAACAATTACACCGATTGAGCTACCCGCTGGAGGCAATTCAAGAACTCCTAGTCGAGTAGAGCTATTGCAGCCCAATCCGGATCGTCCTTTGCATAACGCGCTCAATGTTGCCAAACCCCACACCAAAACCTTTCTGTCACATAGGATGCTTGAGGGCCCATATAGTTGTGATAATTTAAAATGTAGGGATAATTTCAGAAACCTTTATTGAGGTTTTTGACAATTGCAAAAAACTCCCTTCAAGTTCTAAAAATTACACTTACCTCCCCTACTTTTATCATTTAAGTAACATTGTAGACCCACAAGGCTAGACATTTTTCTTGAAATTCCTAGAATGTCCTTAGATTATAATTCATAACATAAATAAAAAAGAAAAAAAGGCTCACTATTTTTATTTTATTCATCCTTACTTGCTATTAATATTGCCTATCTATTAGCATTCAAATCACCACTAAATAAATACTCACCTTTACTCTAAAGTCCCTCTTTTACGTAAAGACTTCCAGTGCAAGTCATTGAATCAACTAAAAATACTTCATCATATATCCAAAAACTTACCTACAATCTCATATCAATTTCAAATTTTGCTTAATACCCTTTCCATCAATATGCCTAAACTCTAATTCCATGGCTGCCACCAGTGGCGGAGCTAGGAATTAACTTTGGGGGGGGGGGGGCGAGTCTATAGCAATGAAAGTAAAATATATTTACAAAAAAAATAATGTGAACATATATACCACAAGATTAGAAACAACCTTATATAGAATGAAAATTACTTATGCACTTCACATATACAAAAATATCATTATATTTACAAATCTATTTAACTGTGTGGGACATATGAAATTGTGCACGACGACTTTTAATTTTATCAAAGTCATCAATGATTGAATTTATATCAAAAGTTCTAGCAATTTCTTTCTCAATATACATTATCATAGAGTTGGCAAGAAAGTCTTCCTCCATCCTAGAACGCAAACAAGTCTTGATGATTTTCATAGTAGAAAATGCATGCTCTGTTGTAGCTGTTGAAACAGGAAGAGTCAAAACAAGACAAATCAATCTATCAATAAGAGTATAGCAGATTGACTTTCTTGTCTTTGCTAACACTTGGCACAACTCCTGAAGTGATGACAAATTTTGAAGCTGAGAATTACAAGAAAACTCAATCTGGAAAAGCTCTAATTGAGTTCTTAAGTGTAACTTCTCTTGATCTGTGAAGTCAGCTGAATAAAACTTGTTTGCAAGTTGACAAATTTGTTCAATATTGAAAGTCTGAAATTATCTTTGGGGTGCAATGCTGAACTAAGAATAAGCAACTCTATTTCATATGTCCCACACAGTCAGCCTGACTGAAAAGCCCGGTCATTCAGCCTGACTAAAAAGCCCGGTCATCACCCAATGAAGCCCACAGGATCCTCAAAATAAAATTAGTATGAAAATTGGAAAAGGAAACCAGTCTCACTAAAATTATTTTGATGAAACCAGTCGAGAGGGACTTGTATTGTTTGATGAATCAACTAAAATAAATGCTTATCACCCGAATTCAGAAGGCCAAGTGCGAAAAACAATACAAGTCCCTCTCGAGCAATTCATCAAACAACTAGCAGGCGAACTTTCTACACCCACATTTCACTAAATAAATGCAATGCCAAACTAACCTGGTAAATGGTAATAGCTACAATAGTCTGAAATTGTATTGATGATCAGTGTTAGTTTATCTGGCATTGCAACTTACAGGTCAATTTTAGCAACCAATGTCTAATTCATTAACCTGCTCTGATGATACAATAATATGAAACAATCCCTTTACTTCCTGAAAAAAAAAAGACACGTTCAGCAAATGCTAAAAGAAAAATTACCTAGACCATACAAAATGCAATGGTACAATCCTTAGCCATGTGCGGGAGAAGGTCTTCACAGGAGAAAGTTCTTCAAGCCTTTAATGGTCCTACTCGATGAGAAGCCATGACTTTGTGAGCTCACAAGGATCAATTCCAGTAATTAATGATGTATCGTTTGAGCAGATTTGATACATCTCTACGGAACAAGGTGAGGAGATTTTGACGTTTCTACTTTCTAGGAAGAAGAACTGTAGCAGAGTCAATTGCCAGGTTAATTGGCTATCTTTTCTTTGCACTTGTATGAAGTCCGTTAAGAAAAGCGGCAATTCTCTGTAATTTGGCCCAAGTCCAAATAACTTTCAAACATTATTGTTTGGACCCTTGGGGGGGCAAAGTGAATTTTTTGATCAATTTTGGGGGGGTGGGGCAGAACATAATAATAAAAAATTTTTTACTTAGAAATTTCTTTTTTTAACAATTGGAGGGGGGCGGTTGCCCCCCCTTCCCTCCGCCCCTAGCTGCCACAATTATAATAGAAAACAATTTAAGTCATCACCATTAATATTGACACCTAATATGCTCCATTAGCAAAGTAAACATTAATATATTCCATCAACACAGAGTTCAAAATCAATCAAATTTTCTCTGTAGGAATACCATCTAATAATTACAAATAAAAAATAGCAACCCAATGTAGTTATATAAATATACCATGAACATTATAATCTCTATTTAGTCGCTCTTCCACTTCCCATCCTCAATTTTTATTTTTATTTTATCACTACCACTATCTTTATCTCCATTTAGTTTGATAATAAAATCATTACTCAACTTGTCATTTGATAATTTCAATTTATTAATACCTATAAAAAATAAAAAATAAAAAAGGGGGGCAAAGAAGTTGTTTAAATTGGGATAGACATTAAGATGGGTAAGCACTGATAGTTGGTATGCATGATAGTTTTGTTGGTGGTGGCAATATACGTTTGGCCGATAGGAATAAATAAATGAGTTTAAAAGAAAAAAGATGCAGGAGGAAGAGGATGGGAAGTTGAACGGAGAAGGCTGTAATTTGAGTCATTGGTTGATAATAGATGAGAAAGATTTAATTTTTGATAGAGTTTTTAAATGAATTATCAAATGGTGAAGGGTATCGTTGTAAGAGCAAATCTTATATACATCAACACACATGTAAATTTGAGTTTCAAATTCAAATTCGGATTATGTGTGATGCATCTAATGGTGAAAGTATATAAACTGTTAGTATATAAAAGATTAATTCAAAATTTAAATGAAATTTAGCAAATCTTAAAAGTTCATGTTAATAACAATGACGAACTATACTTATTTTTGTCCTTTTCTTTTGTATTTAAGAGCATTTCATAGTCAAATCTTCTATCGAGCATAGTCAACTTTTGCAATTTATTGTGGTAGTTACAAACTTTAATTGTTTTAAGCAACCTACAATGCAAATGTATAAATGTTTGTATCTAAACTGTCCTTTTTGTAGATGCTACACCTGCAATTGTACATCTAGATTTGTTCAGCAAGGTTAATGTTCATAATGGTGCACCTTTTACTTCCAACATAAAGAAAGAAAAATAGCTCATCTTCATAGACCATGATGTGAAATGGAAGCCATTCCTGACCTTTATGGTGTTCAAATGTTTCTTTCATTCATTCCTTGAACTAGAAGTACATATTCTCGCATAAAATGTGGCTTATTGGTGCACAAATTGTAGGCCGTGCGGCCACTTACGTAGGACGGCTGCAACCAATAGCCGAAGATAGTCGCTAGTGCCGTGTCACAAAAGATTTCGCCTAAGAATTTCCGTGTAAAAGCCGCCTAAGTACTTTTCAAAACCAACCCAAGATTTCTTGTTATCTCTTTTATGGCAGCCATCACAAACGATATTTTGACCAAAGCATGAGTAGCAAAGTTTGTTCTCCTATTTTAATAGTTTGGTCTGTATGATTTTTATCCTCATTTTCGTTTGAGAATGTAGAATCAGCCGTCCATGTATTTGGATATCAAGAATTTCAAGTGTGTTTGGATATCAAGAAATTAAAAAAAAAAACATTTTAAATTTTATTTTGCTTATATCATACATATAATTTTTAATTAATATTTTATCTCACATACATTATATTATAAAAAATGTTACAGTAATTATTTCAAATAACATTCTACCCAAACAAACAATTGAAATGGATGGTTTGAAGTCAGAATTGAGTATAAGTTGGAAGGTACAAAATGGAAGTCCTCTAGGAGGGCAATTAATGCCTGGTGTGGTTGTTGAGGAACAAAGAGAAGAAAATTTAACTTATAGAGAATACAAGGAGGGGAAAGAAAAGGGTGAAAACTCAATTAATGCCTGCTGTGGTAGTTGAGGAACGAAGAGAAGAAAAGAAAATTTAACTTAGAGAGCATACAAGAAGGGGAAAGAAGGGTGAAAACTTTGGTTTATGTCGTTGGGGAGTGTGTTCATTCATTTTCCAAACTTTTAGCTACTAATTTTTTTTTGAGTTCCTCATTGTTTCATAGCAGGATAGATTTTGAATGATAGGATCACAAGAGTTATAATTGATATATACACAAACAAAAATATGATAGTAATTGAACATTGAATTATTTTCTAGTAAAATTTCTTTTTCTCTATATCCCTTAATAATTTGAGAGCTTAATTTCTTCGAACTCTGGGTGATACAAAACATCAATAAATTTTGAAGTTAATCATTCTCATTAATGAAATGCTTGCTGTATGATAATATATAGCCCAAGAATTTATATGATTTCATTTGTTTTTTAGATCTAATTTTTTGAATTGCATTCAGTTGAAATCCTTTCTTAAGTCCAACTTCATCAATCCAAACATACCAAAATCAATTCTGAAGTTAATCATTCATCTACTCTTTCAAGCTCCCCTGCCTCCTCCCCAATTCCTAAATACCGCCCTTCCCTTGCTAAAAAAAATTAAAAAAAAAAAATCTATTCTTATTTTGCATTTAATATCTGGACTTTTCCCCCTTTTTTTGAATCTGCAGTCATTTAGAGATCTCAATTTCGCATTACCAAAAATCCTACAGCCTCACCAAGTGACTAATTGTATATGATTCTTATGCGTTGTACGTAAAGAGAATCACTTTCGTACCATTTTATATGCATACATTTGTTCCTTGTAATCTTGTCAAACATGAAAAGCTGTTGCCATATAGTCATGACTTAGTAAAATAGCAATTATATGCATGGAAGTGCCCACTGAACAGGGTGAAACCAACTGGAAAAATGACTAAT
This sequence comes from Coffea eugenioides, assembly GCF_003713205.1. NCBI lineage: Eukaryota > Viridiplantae > Streptophyta > Magnoliopsida > Gentianales > Rubiaceae > Coffea > Coffea eugenioides. Next base: position 41,931,534 of record NC_040037.1, read on the forward strand.
TTGGTCTCTTAATTTTAAATTTTTAGTCAATCTAGTCCTTTATTTGCAAGGTCTTAACTACTGGAGTCCCTTAAATTTCATACTAAACCAATTTAGTCCCTTAACAATTTCTGGAATATTCAACCAAGTTATTTTAGTTGTTAAGGAAGCATTTTCTGTTGGGTAGTTTGAGTTGCAGTAGTTTGTTAGATGATCAGCAGCTAGATTGTTCTAATATTTTGTTAGTTCTATAGGCTACATGGTGCAATTTGGAGTCTATTAAAGGTTAGGCGGTCCGAGGTTACTTTGTGCTTGGGTTTCCTAAGTCGGCTTACACAGACTTATTGATATTTATAAATGGATTAATCTTTTCTACATTACACTGACAGTGTATATATTGTTAATATTGGATGAATGAAAATTATGTAAAATTTGAATTTAAAATTTAATTTTTACACGCATTTCATAAATTTAACGGTGATAATGTACACACTATTAGTGTATATAAGATTTACTCTAAATAAATACTTACGTATTGCGTATCATTTGTGAGCATGTAACAGGTGTGAGCAATCAAAGAAATACCATTTTACATCCCAGTTCTTTCTTTTCACCACTTATTTCCCTACATTATTTTTGTACCTCAAATTTATTTTGCTTATTTAAAAATGTGTGAGTTAAAAACTTTTCAACAACGGGTGTCGAATTATACATGCTTCTGCTATGCATTTTTGTTTAGGGCCAACAAGTGATGTCAGAGTTCTAGGATTCGAGAAATTGATTCTATGGTATTTGTGGTACCTGTGAAAGTCTGTGAAAAATTGTAGGGATTTGAAAAATTGATTCTGGGATGTTTGTGGTGCCTGTGACAGAGTTTGTGAAAATTTGTAGTGATGAGGGCTCCTGTCGAAAGATTGTTGTGTTGTGTAAGGCAGTGATAAAAAAGAAATCCCGTCAAGTTTTGTACATTTGAAGAATTTGGGCAAGGTACAAGCAAGGGAGGCCAACAAATTCAAGAAGGGAGACATGGAGGCAACAAATTCAACAACGGGACGGATGTTGGATGAATATTTCCGTCAAACAGGTATGTGAAAATATGATCCAGTTGATTTAATGTTTAGAGATATGGTTAATGGTGAAAAGTTTGATGTGTTAAGAACGTACATTAAAAGCCAATCTGGTTATATGAGTTGGAGAAAGCCGATTGAACAGTATCTTTTCTCAAAGTGCAATATAAAACAAATTTGTTTTGCATGGTATGCTAATCAAATGACAACAGAAGAGCGGAAAAAGAAGACGAGATTATTCTTCCAAATTACGCAAAAGTCGATGTTTGAAGTTCTTTAAAAGAAACTTGTTCCTCATTCTAAAATGCCTCATCTATTTTGGGAAGATATTTTTGATTTTATGATGGATATAGTTTACCATTTTGGTTGGTTACGTTCCAAAATTTGGCATGAATTGGGAGGTAGATTTTATGGTGAAAGTAATAGTCAACAAGAAAAATATGATTTCTTGATGATTTTTGCAACAGTGAATGGATGAACATGAATGAGTTTTATGATCAAGAAAAATTTAGTAGCGAAATTGTATGCAAAGTACAAGATTAGCGCTTTATCACCGGTGAAGATGAAGATGGAAAGAAATTTGTTCATGCTCATATAAGTATAAGTAGGGGTGTGCATCAAATCCGAAATCGATAATTCGAAAGTTTGAATTCAAAATTTTTCAAAATTTTGGTATTTGATAATTCGACTGAATTTGATTTCGAATTCACCAATTCCGAATTCAAATTCGTACTGAATTCAATTCGAAATTTGGTAAATTCCGATTTCACCGAATTTAAAAAAATGTATATATTATTATATAGTATAAAATTTATAATATAATATAATATTTTATAAATTTTATAAATTTTGTATAATATTATATAGTATAAATTTTATATTACATGTATAAAAAATAGATTTATATATTAAAAACGAATTTGAATCGAAATCGGAATTCGAATTCCGATTTGAAAAACTCCATTACCGAATTCGAACCAAATTCGAAATATATGAATTCGGAAAACCCGAATTCGATTCCGATTTCCGATTTATCGATTTTGAAAATCGGAATTTTTCGATTTTGCACACCCCTACATATAAGTATTGGAAATAACAACGTTGAAGAACTTACTTTAAGATAGGCAATGCAGGATTTTAAACCAAATTAATTTAAGGAAAATGTTATTTGCGCTCTATATTCTGTTATTTACACTCTCACCATTTATTATATCATGTAGTCTAATAAATGAAAACTATACAATAAAAATGATAGTAAGAGTGCAAATAATAAAAAAAGATGTGTAAATAACATTTTCATAATTTAATTGTTAAGGAGGTTTTCCTATAGGGTGGTTTGAGTTGCAGTATTCTGTTAGATGAGCAATGGTATTGGTTAATTTGGGCTGCCAGATGATTTGCAGCTAGATTGATCTAATATTTTAATAGTTGTATGGGCTCAACATTGATTCAAGTTGGACTCTTGTCCGAGGTTACTTTGGGCTTGGGTTTCCTAGGCTTAGACAGACTTATCGATAGTTATAAAAACTTATGTGTCGTGTCTCATTTGTGGGTGGGTGAGAGGTGCCAGCAGCAAAAGACGAGTAAATTTTATATATATTATCAGCGTATATACTATTATAATTGAATGGATAATATATGGGTAAATTTTAAATTCATATTCTGTACATATATAATATATTTAATGGTGATAGTGCATACATTGATAGTATATATAAGATTAATCCATAACAGAAATACCATTTTGCCTTCAAATTCTTCCTTTTCACTAGGGGTGGGCAAAAAATCCGAGCCGATTCGAAACCCGACCAACCCGATCCGATCCGAAAAATAAGATATTCGATCCGATTTTTCTTGGCGGGGCAGATGCGGGTCGGGTACCCGTAAAAACGGATACGGATATGGATCAGCAAAATAAAAACCCGCGGGTACCCGACCCGCAGGGTATATTATATAAATATTAAAAAAATAAGGGTTCATTATATAATTTTATAATTTTTAATCCTAAGTGTTAGTAAAGTGGTTCACAACCTCATATTTTAATCTCATATGATTCGCCTCTCCTCATCTTGTCTAAAAAAAATGAATATTCTTGGTGAAACCTGAACCAAATGAATAAAACAAAGAAAAATTTGTGAAACTCTATCATAACAATTGTTCATCCCTTTCATCCTTTTTTATTTTTATTCTATTTCCATCGATCTTTTCTGTAAAATTTTGATCAATTCAATCAAAAATTTGTGTTTGGAGCTCCAATTTTCTGTTAGCTAGACAATTAAAACATTTGTGTCTTTCATTTATTTATTTATTTTATTGCAATTGTGTCTCTTAAATTTGTTTCCTTTATTTTATTGCAAGAAATTTATTTTTCTTTTTCATCACCTTTAATGCAACAAGGTCTATTCCAAAGATGTAAGAAAGTTGGGGAAAATTTTTCAAGATTACTTTGGTTATACTTTCTTCAAAAATTATTAGCTCTGTTCAATTCTTTTCTGGACTTGATTCCATAATCGACTCATTTTGGATGCAATCTTATACATAATATCCTTAAGGAAGTTGGAAAAGTTGCCATATACTTATTATTCTTGTGTTTGTTATGTTGTAAAAGGATGAAATGCGTGAGAATGGTGAAATACTCAAAATTATCATAAAACTTCGTTTTATCCTTGTGTTTGTTATACTTGGAAAAGTTGGAAAAGTTGTCATATACTTATTATCCTTGTGTTTGTTATGTTATAGAAGGATGAAATGCGTGAGAACAGTGATGTACTCAAAATTATTATAAAATTACGTTTTATCTATTAGATATTATAATTCTAATATGTACTAAATTTATGAAATCAGTTTGATTATTGGATGAAATATCTGAGAATGGTGATGCATGGATTTTGATTATAATATATCTACCAATGTTAATTAGAAAGCATACTTTTTTTTATTGGAAAACATGTTGATATTAAGTGAAAAATATTTTTTTATTGAAAAATAATTTTTTTTTAGGGGTGGGTACCCTATGACCCGCCCCTTTTTTTCGGGTACCCGAATAGCGGGTACCCGAAAACATTATGAGCGGATTAGGGTGGCAAAATGGCTGATCCGATATTTTAGGGTCGGGTCAGCCATATCATGTTAGGAGCGGGTACCCGACCCGTGCCCACCCCTACTTTTCACCACTTATTTCCCTACATTATTTTTGGAGTAAATTTTATACACTATTACGGTTGGATGAATAGCACATGAGCAAATTTTGAATTTCAAAATTTACACATGTGTCGTATATCTAATGATGATAGTATATACACTGACAATATATATAAAATTAATCCTTATTTTTGTATCTTGAATTTATTGTGAGTTAAATATTTCTCAATAACCGGTGTCAAATTATATACTATATGCTTTCACTGCGCATTTTTTGAGCCAACACAATTAAAGACTTAGTTAATGTGGCCTTTGACATTGGCGTGGTGAAGGTTGAATTTGGCCTCAGGATTGATAACAGAACTGGGAGATCCTTTGAAGATTTTTGTAACGTCAATCTGGACAACAGGATAAGAATTAGTCAAAAAACTAGTACTGTTAGTACATATACATACACACATATATATACACACACACAATTACATACATATACATATACATACATATATATACACGCACACACAGATACATGCATACATACATACATACATACATATATATATATATATATATAATTGTGCCTTCAACTTTCCGTACATACACACACAGATATGTAATTGCGCCTTCAACTTTCCATTCTTGTCTTTCAACTTTTCATTTTTTATTCACATTAAACACCTTTGAAAACAATCATTACAAAATTTATTGAAACAAACGTAATTTAAAGAGTATTGTTTCTAAATTTTCTGAATACTGCCAATAACATTAAGCTAGACGGGCTAGTTGATTGGTTCTAAAAAGTAATAATGTTTTGAAAGGAAAAAGAGATTACTTGACTTGATTCAGCTGCTCAAAAAAAAAAAAAAAAAAAAAACTCTGGTCATTTCCATATTTCAAAAACTTCCTGTCATGGATCTAAAACAGATTAGGGGTGCAGTTGGTTCAAAATTGGAATTGTGAATTCAAAGCAAACCTGAATCAAATTAAATTTGGAGGGTACAAAGTAAAATTATTCCTTTTAAAATAATAATTAGAGAGAATGCAGAATAAATGTAAATGAAATTTGACAGGATACAGTTTAGGGAAAGTTTGGAAAGGGTAGCTTCAATTAAAAGAGCATATGCAAATGAAAATTACAGAAGTGTTTGAGTAGCTTCAGCCATCAGGTATGAAATAGGATATGTATTTTTTTTTTTTTGCAAGAATAACATTTTTATAATCTAATCTATCATATTCTATAGGGAGAGAGAGTCTAAAGAGGCTGTATAAGGGACTATTAGATATACAGATCTGACTAGACCAAAGATATGCTTTGGCACCTTTTTTGGATTTTTTTCACTGCAAATAAGGTTCGAACCCCTCGACCTCCAATTTCTTTTCGATAGCCACTGAGACAAAACTTGGTGGTTAAAATCGTATCCGTTTTCCTGTTCTTTACTGTAAGCCACATAAATTGAAGTCCAGCCGCCAACTAGGTCCACTAGGTCATCCTCTAAACTCAACTGGAAATCTGCAAATCCTCATATAAATTTGCAATAATAACAAATGTTTGAAAGTACAATTAACATATGATAATGACAAATGTATTTCCTTGGATACATATTGTTGGTTGTTTTTCGAGAATCTAACTTTTCAATGATAATGTGGTGGTAGAGTTTACCCATGAGCTATGATGCATGGGTTAAATTGCAAATGAACATTCGATTGTGTTGAAAATGAAGGCAAATTTGGAAGTTTAGATATCATTCAACAGTCAGACTTGATTACAACTCAGAGTGGAGCCGGATAAAAAAATATCCAATCCAGAGGATATCAATATTTTGCCCAAACCAGCTATGGCAGACAGAGTATTCCAGCTCATCAAATTCCTAAATATGACACCATATACATTCGAAAAAGTCTGGTACAAATCCGCCTTGAGATATCCCTTAGTTCCATCTCATGGCCTTCATCTTCCTAACTCCTGTACCTTAGGCGACTGTGACCATGCTAGGACTAAGGCTCTAGAGTGAAGGTAAACCCCTATCTAAGTCACACCAATCCAAGGACCCTAAACTATCCAAGAATTAATGCAGGTAGCCCGTTTTACAGCAGATCCCCTTATATTCATAACTTAGTATAGACTCTGCTCCCAGTCCATACCAAAATCAAGGTTGAGTTGCAACTTTTTCCAGTGTCAGATTGGGCCAATTGCCCTAAATAATGGCGCCTAATTATTCTGCACACAGATAGGGTAGCAATAAAAATCTAATTAAATAACCAACTCAGGGAGTTGGCGACCGCATTAATATCTTTTAGGGGATGTGCTGTTGAATTCATGGGTTGAATTGCAAATCAACATTCGATTGTGTTGAAAATGAAGGCAAATTTGGAAGTTTGGATATCATCCAACAGTCAGACTTGATTACAACTCATAGTGGAGTGGGATAAACTGTTTCATGCCACTAGGCCTTTGGCCTGGTGGTCACCACCAGTCTTGGTGGGGTGGGAGGTCAAGGGTTACCAATTGCTACTTTATGTGGCAGTTTTAATTGAATTTTTTCGAAGTTTTAATTGAATTTTTTCGATGGAATCTCTACTCACATCGAGTCCTCCTCCCCTTCCCCCTAGATTAGGCTAGATTAGATTATAGGAATTCTACCGTTGCGACAAAAAAAAAAAAGGGATAAACCGTTTCAAAAATAACATTAATGGGTCTAGTACAAATCCGCCTTGAGATGTGCCTCAGTTACATTTCATGGCCTTCATCTTCCCAACTCCTGTACCTTAGGCGATTGTCACCATGCTAGGACTAAGGCTCTAGAGTGAAGGTGAACCCCTATCTAAGTCACACCAATCCAAGGACCCTAAACTATCCCAGAATTAATGCAGGCAGCCCGTTTTACAGCAGATCCCCTTTTGTTCATAACCTAGAATAGACTCTGCCCCAGTCCATACCAAAATCAAAGTTGCAACCAGTGACAGATTGGGCCAATTGCCCTAAATAATGGCGCCTAATTATTCTGCACACTGATAGGGTAGCAATAAAAATCTAATTAAATAACCAACTCAGGGAGTTGGCGACCACATTAATTGTAGAATGGGAGGTCAAGGGTTCAAACCTTACCTCCCATTAATGTGCCTCAATATGAGTTTCATTCTAAATTCATACGGGTGCATGGTGCACCCGTTTGGTCTGATGGTGGTTCAATTCCCGTCAGGTTCTCCCGGTTCAATTGGACCTACGACAAAAAAAAATCTAATTAAATGAAACAACTAACCATCCATAGACATTTTGCAGCGTTTATATAAAGTTGTAACATCAATAAAAGTTTGAATTTCATGACCATAAATTATATCGTTTACCATAACATCTATAAACTTATCAACTAGAGAATGAAAAAGAATAACTTCTTGTAAATGAGCCACATAAAACACTATACGTTAAAATGCCTAATATTTTTATAGTGGGTGCATATGTATGTATATATAGTATATATGTATCATTCGGGTAGAATATGAAGTGGGTTGAGCTCAGTGCTACTCAAGTTCAGCCTACATTTAAATCAAACAAAATATTTTAGTATAAGTTTAGTTCAACACACATTGTATAAGGTTCAACCCAATAATTTTAGAGCCCAAGGGCTGAACTCGAGCTAGTTCAACCCTATTGACAAATCTAAATGTTTTTTGGTAGGACAAAATTCAATTTTCATCCCTAGCTTGTTATACATTTCCACTTCGTACCCCCAGACTAATTTATGACAATTATAATTAGTTGCAATATCGTTCTTAATATTTACAGCTGCACCCCTTTTTGTGCTGGATAAGTGGTTACGACTTACGAGCGAGGGAAGAGGAAGCTTTGAACAGGTAGGAGAAAGGTTTTAGGAAAAAAAGAACATAAACATAAACGTCAATGGGGTAGAGGATTTTATTTATTTTTTGGCACTTGTAATTGTCTTTTATTTTTAAAACTGAACGTATAGCCAATTGGATTACTCTTCTTTTTTCTTTTTTTTTTCATTTTTTGTCTTTAATTCGGCAAGGTATGAAAAGCTCTGCTCTGAACTACTTCTAGGAAGCTTATTATCATCTAAAACTTGAACGACTCAAATCTTGTCTCTATTGCAAAGTAGTACATTATCATAATCTTTAGATTAGGACATATTTCTGAATCATTATTAATCTTAATGCAAAGTAGTAAAATTTCCTACATGGCTTTCTATTCAGCAGGGGGAATCTTATGAAGAGAAAAAAAAAAGGACATAGTTGTGAACTTTAATCTTTAATTGGTTCGAAACTTTGACTAAACTTGTAAAATCTTTTGTTTATCTTCTGTGTCTTGCACATATGGTTAAATTTTTATTCTGCTGCAAGTGGAGAATGGAGATAGAATTTTCCTATAGTTTCATAGTCCTGCTTCAGCTTCCAACATGGATTAATTCCCTCTTAATTAGACTTTAATCCGGAAAATTGCAAAGGAATCTGTCAATATTGCCGAAAGCATATTATTATGCAGTGAATTTGCAGTCTAAAAATCAACAAGCCTAAGACACTATCCAGCCATCAACGCTCCCATATTTTTCCCAGCAGACTCTGGAGAAAGAAAAAGGAAACGATAAAAAGTAGTAGACTTTCCAGCTACACTAAAGAGATCATGTGCTATGTTGCCATTAGAGGCTGAAATCTTAATAAAATTAGCGGACAGAAAATCAGAATTATCGACCTACTGTACCTGCAAGAGGAGAGAAAAAAAAGACTGAATAATGCAGCCTACATAACCACATCTTAGTTAGGCCAACTGCCAACTTTTTTAATTTTCCAACATTTTAGTCAAGCGTCATTTTTTGCAGGCAAAGTGCCAACTTTTTCGGTTTTCCTAATTCCTATCAAGCTTTTGCCCAATGCTACAAAATCTGCAAGACAATTATCATCAGATTTTATTAGTTCAACTTCAATCATGAAGTCATATAATGTCATTTGCCATCTAATTAATCGTTTATTTTGAGATAGAGGTTGAATATTATTTTTAATAAATGCTCTTACTTGAGAATTATTCGTTCGTAACTTAAATTTCTTAGGTAATAAAAAGTAGTAAAATTTATGACATACTCTTATTACTACAAGTAATTCTTTTTCATTTATGTGATATCTTTTTTCTGTATTTGAGAACATTCCAGATGCATATCTACATAATAGATTATTTTTTATTTTTAAAATTACACTCCATACTTCCTCAAAAAGCATCAGTTTTTAATATAGGATTATCTTCATTAGATGGTAAAGTTAAAAATGGTAAATTTTTATATTGCTCTTTTATTTTCTTTACCAAAGCTATATGATTTTTAGAGAATCCATATTTATTATTTTTCTTTACCAATTTTTGTAGTTCTTCTCTTTTTCCGCTAGGTTGTATATGAAAATTGATGCATAATTTAATGTTTCCAAAAATCTTTGCAATTGTTTTTTATCTTCTAGTTTATCAGGAAATGCTTGTATTTTTTCTAAAATATGTGGTTGCATTTTTATTCCTTCACCATTTATTTCTAGACCTAAAATTTTAATTTCTTTTAATCCTATTTTTGCTTTCTTTTCTAATAATCCAATTCTATGTTTTAGACATAGATCAGAAAATATATTTAAATGTTCTAAATGTTCTTCTATTAAATTTGATGCTATTAAGATATCATTAACATATACATAAGAAAGGATAATTTTTGAAGATTTTATCCATTTTTCTTTGATATATTTGAGGGGTATTTTTTAATTCAAACAGCATAACTAACCATTCATATTGTCCTTGAGGAGTACTAAATGCTGTGTATTTAATACTGTCAAGATGAATTTTTATTTGCCAAAAATCACTTTTACAATCATATTTAGAATATATTTTCTTTTTTTCACTCATATTTATGAGAGTTTCTTTATGTGGTAAAAAGTATCCATGAAATATGGTTTCATTATTTGATTGTTATAATTAGCAACCATTCTAGGTTTATTTATTACTATTTCAGCGTGGTTTCTTACCATAAATGTAGGTGAAAAATGAGGAGAATTACTTTCTCTTATTAAAGGTATTTCTAATAATTCTTTAATTTATTTTTTGAATTCATCTTGATCAATAGGATTATACCTCATGGGTTTAACTCTAATTATTTTATTTTCATCTTTGAGTTTTATTTCAGCATAATCTTGATTTTTATTCCAAAACTTTAGAGGATTTTTTGTATAACTTAATCGTAACTTTTCTTTTATGTCTTCTAGGGTAGTAGATATGAGTTTTAATTGTAGTTGTTTTAAATATAATTGTCTTTCAAATTTTAACATAGGACTTCCTTTCGGTATATTTGATTTTTTGGAATATTCAATATTACCACGCTTCCGCTGCGTTAAAATTTTGGAAATTGTGGAATATTTACTTTCAAATATTGAATTCATAGATCTCCCTAAATTGTTTTCTGAAGTAGGAAAAATATATCCTCCAGAAATTATTAATATAGAATTAGACAAGGAATTTAATTTAGATATAAGTCAAAAATCCCTATTAGATAAGCCAAATACATTGTTACCCAGATTATCCTATATAGGAAATATTGTTAGAAGTAGTTCTCATCATTTTCGAAATATGAATACTAATAAAAAAAATAACGACAAATTGTAGTATAGAAGCTAGATATTGGAATGAAAAAATATGACAAATTGCAATATTTTAATAGATATAGGAGTTAATGAAAATTATATATCTCACAGATTGGTTGAGTACTTACCCATTTTTCAATTACAAGATCCTTATCAATACACAAATTTTAATGGAGAAACTCATGAAATAAAGGAGACCGTGGAAACAGAAATTGAATTAACTGCTAATCGGATTCCTATTCGACTTCTAGTTGAAAATAAATGATTTAATGATACGCTTGAAATAATGTTGGGAATAAGTTTTTTAGATTCAGTATCCTCCTATAATATAACTTCTAGTGGAATAGTTATTACCCATAACAATAAAAATATATATATATATATATATATTGAAAGAAAATGATGAGTCAATATAGTATTTATATACCTATAGGAATAACCTATAATGACTATAAAGTTGAATACTTTGCAGCATATATTGATAGTAGATCAGGAACATTTTGTGTAAACTTACATGTTTCCCACCACAATATCATAAAACCTTACCTAATCGAATAGGTATTGATATTTCTAATAACTCTATTATTTTAAATTCTAGAATAGCTAAATCTCAAATATTTCTTGATTCATTCCTTGTTAAATGCCCTCCATTTCACTTCTTCGATATAGGATATGATATACTCTTAGAAAATAATTTTTTTCAATTATTTCATAAAGTTTTATTTGATACTTTACAATCTCAACTATATTTTAAAACTCCTTGTGGCCACTAGATTGTAGTTTCCCGCCTTAAACATGCTTATGCCCGTAAAATTCCTATAACCTTTCATTCTCGCGTAGGTCAGCGTGGTGATATTGGATGTTCCGAAAAATTAAAAATACCAAAAGGAAGTCTTATGTTAAAACTTGAAAGATAATTACATTTAAAATAACTACAATTAAAAACCATATCTACTACCCTAGAAGACATAAAAGAAAAGTTACGATTAAATTATACAAAAAATCCTCTAAAGTTTTGGGATAAAAAGCAAGATTATGCTGAAATAAAACTCAAAGATGAAAATAACATAATTGGAACTAAACTCATCAGGTATAATCCTATTGATCAAGATGAATTCAAAAAACAAATTCAAGAATTATTAGAAGTACCTTTAATAAGAGAAAGTAATTCTCCCCATTCTTCACCTGCATTTATGGTAAGAAACCATGCTGAAATAGTAAAAAATAAATTTAGAATGGTTGTTAATTATAAACAATTAACTAATGAAGCCATATTTCATGGATACTTTTTACCACATAAAGAAACTCTCATAAATATGAGTAAAAGAAAGAAAATATATTTGAAGTTTGATTGTAAAAGTGATATTTGACAAATAAAAATGCATCCTGACAGTATTAAATATATAGAATTTAGAACTTCTCAAGGACAATATGAATGGTTAGTTATGCCGTTTGGATTAAAAAATGTCCCTCAAATATATCAAAGAAAAATGGATAAAATCTTCAATGATTATCCTTTCTTATATGTATATGTTAATGATATCTTTAATAGCATCAGATTCAATAGAAGAACATTTAGAATATTTAAATATATTTTCTAATCGATGTCTAAAATATGGAATTGAATTATCAGAAAAGAAAGCAAAAATAGGATTAAAAGAAATTGAATTTTTAGGTCTAGAAATAAATGGTGAAAGAATAAAAATGCAACCACATATTTTAGAAAAAATACAAGCATTTTCTGATAAATTAGAAGATAAAAAACAATTGTAAAGATTTTTGAAAATATTAAATTATGCATCAAATTTTATCTGCAATCTAACAGAAAAAAGAAAAGAACTACAAAAATTGTTAAAGAAAAATAATAAATATGAATTCTCCAAAAATCTTATAGTTCTAGTAAATAAAATAAAAGAGCAGTGTAAAAATTTACCATTTTTAACTGTACCATTTGATGAAGATAATCTTATATTAGAAATTGATGCTTCCGAGGAAGTATAGAGTGCAGTTTTAAAAACATAAAATAATTTATTATGTAGATATGCATCTGGAATGTTCTCAGATGCAGAAAAAAGATATCACATAAATAAAAAATAATTACTTGCAGTAATAAGAGGATGTCATAAATTTCACTACTTTTTAGTATTTAAGAAATTTAAATTACGAACGAATAATTCTTAAGTAAGAGCATTTTTAATAAATAATATTAAACCTTTGCCTCAAAATAAAAGATTAATTAGATGGTAAATGACATTATCTGAGTTCATGATTGAAATTGAACTAAAAAAATCTAATAAGAATTATCTTGCAGATTTTCTCACTAGAGGTGGAAGGCCAAATGAATAAATAAACTATCATCTTAGACAAAGTCTCGGAATTATTTGAGCAAATTTCTCAATAGTAGACGTCATTCAATGACATAATGGATATTGTGAATTATCAAGATATAAATAAAGAAGTTTCTAAACTTCTTATTAAGCTTGCCGAAAAAGGTCAGAATACAATCAACCTTAACGATAAGGTTGAAGAATTATTATATGACCTATTGAAAAAAGATGAAATAGAAAATCTTCCCTTTTCATTAGGACAACAAGATTGTCAACAGACTGAGAGATTTGGAATAAATTCTCTCAATGATGGGATATTCTTGAAATCGAATTTTAGTTAGAAACAGACATTTCAAAGGGTACCCATGGTGGATAATTAATTAATGAGTGTTCGTTTGTCTCTGAATACAATTCTCTTATGAGATAATTATATGACGCACAAAATATGGAAACATATTCTATGAATTTCACAAGAATCTATCCTCGAATGAATTGCGTACAGGGATGTGATAGCAATTTTATTCAAAAATGGTATAATTTTGAAGTAATCAATAGTATCTATATGACAACTCCTACTTTTCCTGAAATTTCCTAACTCCCTCAGCAGATTCAAGAAGGAGTTAGGCATATTTATCAAAATAATCCTACATATGGTTCCAAAGACATTTTAATGCTCAAGATTTTTTCAGTTGGACCGGATTTTGAAGATTCAAATGAATATAATGCCTTTCATCAAATAAAAGTTTTGAAATTTGATGAGTTGGAGATAAAGCTCTACCCTCAAAGGAAGAAATGGGAATATTTTTCTGAAAATAAAATACATTATCGAAAAGATCTTGGGATAAGGATTGTTTTGCAAAATTTTGAAAATACCCTCAAACAAGAATTTCGTACATATGAAGGAAATGAAGCATTTTCTTCAATGATGACAACATATGCAGGAAATATCACTAAAGTAGCAATGAATTATTTGAATTGGAAAATAACACAAAGAAGATAAGGATAGCTGGCACAAGTTGGACACGTGTTATTTTTGTGCTTTCTTATCCTGTACAAAGTTTTGATAGTTTTATTGCTGGATTTTACTCGACTGCTTTCCAGTAGATGTATTTTTCAATTCAAATAATTCATTGCTGCTTCAGGAGTCTTTCCTGCATATATAGCCATAATTGAAGAAAATGCTCCATTTTCTCCACATATATGAAATCCTTACTTGGGGTATTTTCAAAATTTTGCAAAACAATCCTTATCTCAAAAACTCTTCGAAAATGTATTTTATTTTTAGAAAAATATTCATATTCCTTCCTTTGAGGGTAGACTTTATCTCCAATTCATCAAATTTCATAACTTTGATATGATGAAAGGCATCATATCTATTTGAATCTTCAAAATTTGGTCCAGCTGAAATAATCTTGAGCATTAAAATATTTTTGGGACTATATGTAGGATTATTTTAATAAATATGCTTAATTCCTTCTTGAATCCACTGAGGGAGTTTGGAAATTTTCGGAAAAGTAAGAGTTGTCATATAGATAGCATTGATTACTCTAGAATTGAACCATTTTTTTAATGAAATTGCCATCATGTCCTTGCACGCAATTCATTCGACGATAGATTCTTATGAAATCCATATAATATGTTTCTGTATTTTGTAAGCCATATAATTTTCTTATAAGAGAATTGTATTTAGAGACGAGTGGATATTCATTAATTATATTATCCATCATTGGTATTCTTTGAAATGTTTGTTCCTAGTTAAAATTCGGTTTTAAGGATATTCTATCATTGAGAGAATTTATTTCAAATCTCTCAGTCTGTTGACAATCTTCTTGTCCTGGTGAACGGGGAAGATTTTCTATTTCATCCTTTTTGAATAGGTCATATAATAATTCTTCAACCTTATTGTAAAGGCTAACTGTATTCTGACCTTTTTTGGCATGCTTGATAAGAAGTTTAGAAACTTTTTTATTTATATCTTAATAATTTACAATATCCATTACGTCATTGAATAACGTTAGCAATTGAGAAATTTACTCAGATAATTCCAAGACTTTATCTACGAGGATAGTTTGCTTATTCATTTGACTTTTCATCTCTAGTGAAAAAATCTGCAAGACAATCCTCATCAGGTTTTATTAGTTTAATTTTAATCATGAATTCAGATAATGCCATTTGCCATCTAATTAATTTTTTATTTTGAGACATAAGTTTAAAATTATTTTTGATAAATGCTCTTACTTGAAAATTATCCATTCGTAACTTAAATTTCTTAAGTAATAAAAAGTAGTAAAATTCATGACATCCTTTTATTACTGCAAGTAATTCTTTTTCATTTATGTGATATCTTTGTTCTGTATTTGAGAACATTCTAGAAACATATCTACATAATAAATTATTTTCTATTTTTAAAACTGCACTCCATACTTTTTCGGAAGCATCAGTTTCTAATATAAAATTATATTAATCAGATGGTAAAGTTAAAAATGGTAAAATTTTACATTATTCTTTTATTTTCTTTACTAGAACTATATGAGTTTTAGAGAATTCATATTTATTATATTTCTTTAGCAATTTTTCTAGTTTTTTTTTCTTTTTCCCGTTAGGTTGTAGATAAAATCTAATGCATAATTTAATGTTTCCAAAAATTTTTGCAACTGTTTTTTATCTTCTAGTTTAACAAGAAATGCTTGCATTTTTTCTAAAATATGTGGTTGCTTTTTTATTCCTTTACCATTTATTTCAAGATTTAAAAATTCAATTTCATTTAATACTATTTTTGCTTTCTTTCCTGATAATCCAATTCCATGTTTTAAATATAGATCAGAAAATATATTTAAATGTTCTAAATATTTTTCGATTGAATCTGATGCTATAAAGATATCATCAACATATACAAATAAGAAAGGATAATTTTTGAAAATTTTATCCATTTTTCTTTGATATATTTTAGGGGCATTTTTAATCCAAACAATATAACTAATGCATTTTTATTTGCCAAAAATCACTTTTACAATCAAATTTAGAATATATTTTCTTTCTTTTACTCATATTTATGAGAGTTTCTTTATGTGGTAAAAAGTATCCATCAAATATAGTTTTGTTATTTAATTGTTTATAATTAACAACAATTCTAGGTTTATTTCTTACTATTTCAGTATGATTTCTTACCATAAATGCAGGTGAAGAATGGGAAGAATTACTTTCTCTTATTAAAAGTATTTCAAATAATTCTTTAATTTATTTTTTGAATTCATCTTGATCAATAGGATTATACCTCATGGGTTTAACTCTAATTATTTTATTTTCATCTTTGAGTTTTATTTCAGCATAATCTTGATTTTTATCCTAAAACTTTTGAGGATTTTCTATATAATTTAATAGTAATTTTTCTTTTATGTCTTCTAGGGTACTAAATATGATTTGTAATTGTAGTTGTTTTGAATGTAATTGTCTTTTAAATTTTAACATAGAACTTTCTTTTGGTATTTTTGATTTTTGAAATATCCAATATCACCACCCTGACTTGTTCGAGGATGAAAGGTTTTAGAAATTTTACGGGTATAAGCATGTTTAACGCGGGAAACTACGATCCAGTGGCCACAAGGAGTTTAAAATCTATTTGAAATTGTAAAGTATCAAATAAAACTTTATGAAATAATTAAGAAAATGATTTTCTAAGGGTATATCTAATCCTGTATCAAAAAAGTAAAATGGAGGACATTTAACAAGAAATGAACAGAGTAATATTTGAGGTTTAGCTATTCCAGAATTTAAAGTAATAGGATTATTAGAAATATCAATACCTGTTCAATCAAATAAGGTTTCATGATATTGTGATAGGAAACATGTAGGTTTACATATACATGTTCCTGATTCACTATCAATATATGCTGCAAAATATTCAGCTTTATAGTCTTTATAGGTTATTCCTATAAGTATATAAATACTATATTGACTCGTCATTTTCTTTCAACATATATATATTTTTATTGTTATGGGTAATAACTATTCTTTTTTTTTTTTCCGGAAACGTTAGAAGGGTTAATAACTATTCCACTAGTAGTTATATTATACGGGGATAATGAATCTAAAAAGTTTGTTTCCAACATTATTTCAGGAGTATCATTAAATCTTTGATTTTCAACTAGAAGTCGATTAGGAATTGATTACCAGTTAATTCAATTTTTGTTTCTACATTCTCCTTTATTTCATGAGTTTCTCCATTAAAATTTGTGTATTGATAAGGATCTTGTAATTAAAAAATGGGTAAGTGCTCAACCAATCTGTGAGATATATAATTTTCATTAACTCCTATATTTATTAAAATATTACAGTTTGTCATATTTTTTCCATTCCAATATCTAGTTTCTATACTATAATTTGTCATTATTTTTTGATTAGTATTCATATTTGGAAAATGGTGAGAATTACTTCTAACCATATTTCCCGTATAGGATAATATGGATAACAATGTATTTGACTTATCTGATTGAGGTTTTTGATTTATATCTAAATTGAACTCCTCGTCTAATTCTATATTAGTAATTTTTGGAGGATATATTTTTCCTACCTTGAAAAATAATTTAGGGAGATCTATGAATTAAGTATTTGAAAAGTGTTCAGTATGATAAGTATTTGATAGAGCATAAGAAATCGTATATGTAATAGAATATGATCTATTTCTACTAAAAAATAAATTAGTTCGTTTGAAATCTTGTATTAAGAAAAGTGTTTTATCAAATCTTTATCTTGTATATTATAAGAAATATTTGGATATATATTAAAAATTAGTATTTGATATTTAAGATTTCTTCTAACAATACCAAGGATTACTTCTTCTCTATTTTTTATTTGGTTATTAGTTACAGCAAGATCTATAGGAGTATTTAGTCGCTCTCTATATGTAGATCTAATAATCATATGGATAAAACCTATATGAATCCATCCTATAGATTCTCTTATTTTTTCTAGTATTTTCCCTATTTTGTTGTAAATACCCTTTTTAGATATTAATGTGATCATTATTTTATTACTAGTAAGACTATATTCTAGTGCTTTTTCTTTGAGATTTATCCCATAGAACATATGGTGTTTCCTTAGATAAAATTTTATCTTTTCTAATGTTGGTACATTAAATTCACTATAAGAGTTTATTGAAAATTTGCTTTTTTGATTTTTTGCTAATTTTTTTTATCTATAAGTGTTTCTTGGATATATTCACCTAATTTTTCTGAAAGAATATCTATTATTTCTGAAGAATTATTTTTTCTTCTTCTATTTCACTCATTTTCGCTGCTTATTTCGTATTTTGTATATGTAAAGATAAATATACTTTTATCAGAAGAAATTTCCTCTATTTCTACAAATTTATTTATTTGTATTAATTCATTATTATTAATCAAGTTTTCAATATCATCACCCACTTCAAACCTCTTTTTATTAAATTTTTTAGGACATTGATTTGCTAAGTGTCCTTTTTCTTTGCAAAAATATCATTCACAATCTATTATAGTTCTTTTTCTTTTATTTCTCCATACCTTTTTCTGTTTTGGAAAATTTTCTCTACATTTGTAGTATTTAGCCTTTCTTCTTTTCATATACTTTCTTTTAAAATACTTTCAATTTTTTATATCTATTTTTATCTTATGATAATAATATGGAGTGTCACATCCTTTTTGGGTAGGCATATTAATATTATTACAATATAGTCTTAATTGGTATTTTAAATCACGTGTCTTTCTAAAAAGTATGGATTCTTCACAACATTTACTTAATTTATCTAGTGTATAGAATATTCTTTTTCCTAAAGTATCTTTATTTTCAAGATTATATTCTTCTCTTAATTTATCCCATGGGTCAGGAATTTTTGAGGAAAATATTTCTAAATATATTTCTCTTTTTTTTGAATCTATTCTATAATAATAATCTTGAAAAACACATATATATTTATCTATTTCATACATATTACAAAGTGTTAATTTAAGTAATGCATCGGTATATTTTTGAACTGAATTAGCATCTTTAAAATAATTTCCTTCACTAATAAATTCAAGATGAATTAATTCAAGTGCTCTAGTGCTCTAGTTATTATACCATTTGTATCTTGTTCTTCAACATATATTATTGCTTTAGTCACTTCTGGTAATGTCTTCCAATATCGAGAGATGCTATTTACTAGAGATTTTTCAAAAAATCCTTTTGACTCTTCATATGATAATTTATTTATAAAACAGCTAATCTTAATTCAATTTCCCATTTATCTATTGAGTTTTCTGTATTTTTTTACACAATCTAAATCTAAAAATGTTCCAAAAGGAAATATTGCTTTAGGTGTGATCTTATCTAAAAGTGTATTATGCTTCATTATCTAAATAACCTTTTTGCTTTGCCATGTTCATTAGTGATGAAATAAAAGAATTTTTTGAACTGGATTTACGCCTAGCATATGAGGAGGCAGGTCTACTGGATGAAAGCATATCATTTATATTTGGGTTTATTTCTAGTTTCATATCCGATTTTATATTTATCATCAGATTATTAAGTTTGTTACTTATTTTTTCTATTTCAGAATCTGAGAGACAAGTACAGTTATTTTTAGACTCATTCATTTTATTTTAGCAATATGTTCTGTTAGGTATTCCATAGTGGTTTTATTTCTTTTTTCGGTAATTTTTTCTTCTGAATTTTTTTCTAGGTTTTCTTTAATTATTTGAATTTCTTTCTTTAGATCTTTTATATATGTATAACATTGTTTTTTGTATTTCAAATAGGTCTTTCTATATTTTTAAATTTCCAAGTTCTATTATTTTGTAATTGTCCAAATTCATGTATGAGTTCTTACTAAATGTAAATTTCTTTCTCGTACAACTTTTTCCAAATTTTTATTTTCTATTTCTAATAATATATTTAATGCTTCTAACACTATTTCTTTAGAGGAATATTTAACAATAATTTGTCTTACCTTATTTATTTTAGCTTTGGCTACTAGGTCTTTACTAATACATTTTTGATATTCTTGGCAATATGTTATTCTTTCTGAGTTGTTCATGGTTTATCTAAGTGTTCTTTTCTTTAACGGACTGTAAATTTTTGATTTAGTTGTGCACATGTATTAGTTATTAAATATTTTTCATGTTTAGCTTCTCTTAAGAACTTGTATCTATCATGGCAGGTAACTGGATTACAATTATACAAAGTAAAATAAACTCACCTTTCTTGATAATATGTAATTCTTTCATTTAATTGTAGTAACTGATACGCATATTCTTTAATAAGAAATAACATTGAATCACATATTTGACATTCTTCCATATTAAGGAGAAGGATAGTGCCAATCAGAATCGTCAAATTCTATTCCATTATCAAAATATCTAATTGGTACTGGGTTTGCATCAAATTCTTTATCAGAAATATAATCATTGTTATTATTTAAGGGAATATGTAGATCATTTTTGAAAATTGTGGGATTATTTATGGGCTCTGATATCATTTCGGTGCCCAAATTTAAGTCAAAATTTAAGTTTGGGTTAGCTAGCAAGATATTTATATTTATCATTCTTGATGTAAAAAATATTTTTATTTTTAAAGTGTATTCAAAATGTGTAATATTTATTGATAAGGTACTAAGCAGGTTTGAAATATCTTCCATAAAAATTTTGAAGAGAATAGAGTGCAAATCATATCAAGACTAACAATTTCTTATTAAAGAAAGAAAGGGGCCCAACACGCTTCCACACTTTAGATCTGATTTTTGATCGAAAAAACTGCGGCTACCTCCTCGAGAACTTCTTACTTGGGCATTATAGCCTCCAACCACCAGGGTGACTTCCTTTAAGGGCCGTTTCAGAATCTTGCAGTACAACTTAGTTTTGTTTCCTACCTTTGAGTGTACTCAGATGTGAATATGAGAAGTTGTGAAGAAAATTGATCCTTCTATTAATGAAGAAAGTTTAGTACAAGATATAGGCTTAGCACACTACTCTCTCTCTCTCTCTATTTACTAAACATGAGAGAAACTTTTCAAAACAATCGGTAAGGTTGAGTTGCCAAAGTTGAACTCTTGATTCCTCAATTGCCTTCTTCATATGCCGTCTACCCTATTTATATAGGTGTTTGGCGAATTTCAATGCTGGATTTGAATTGATATTTTCACAGTCTTTCAATCCCGTAGACGGACTTCAACTAGTTTCAATCCCGCGGACTTGAGCAAAATATTTTGGATTTCGAGGATGACATAAGTGCTTATGTCTTATCCCATACTTTGACTACTTGATGCTGTATCCTTATCTTCTTTTTTGGTACAAATTGGACATGTGTTAATTTTGTACTTTCTTATTCTGCACAAAGTTTTGATAGTTTTGTTATTGGATTTTATTCGACTGCTTTCTAGTAGACGTATTTTCCAATTCAAATAATTCATTGCTGCTTCAGGGGTCTTTCCTCCATATGTAGTCATAATTGAAAAAAATGCTCCATTTCTTCCATATATACGAAATCCTTGCTTGGAGATATTTTCAAGATTTTACAAAATAATCCTTATCCCAAGAGCTCTTCGATAATGTATGTTATCTTCAAAAAAATATGTATATTCCTTTTTTTGAGAGTAGACCTTTATCTCCAACTCATCAAATTTCATAACTTTGATATGATGAAAGGCATCATATCTATTTAAATCTTCAAAATCTGGTCCAACTGAAATAATCTTGAGCATTAAAATGTCTTTGGGACCATATGTAGGATTATTTTGATAAATATGCCTAACTCTTGAATCCACCGAGGGAGTTTGAAAATTTTAGGAAAAGTTGGAGTTGCCATATAGATAACATTGATTACTCCAAAATTGTACTACATTTGAATGAAATTGCTATCACATCCCTGCACGCAATTCATTCGAGGATAGATTCCTGTGAAATCTATATAAATGTTTCCATATTTTGTAATTTATGAGAGAATTGTATTCAGAGATGAACGGATGCTCATTAATTATATTATCCATCATGGGTATCCTTTGAAATGTCTGTTTGTGATTAAAATTCGATTTTAAGAATATCCCATCATTGAGAGAATTTATTCCAAATCTTTCAGTCTATTGACAATTTTCTTGTCCCGGTAAAGAGGGAAGATTTTCTATTTCATCCTTTTTGAATAGACTGTATTCTGACCTTTTTCGGCATGTTTGATAAGAAATTCAGAAATTTCTTTATTTATATCTTGATAATTCACAGATATTTAGTTTCCTAGTTAGTTAATGCGGCCGACACACAAAGCTAACTGTTTCAACCAAAGATAAGCCTCAAACACATCCGATCCTCAGCCCCTTAAGAAGTCCTCTTATCGGGTCTCATTCTAAAAATTTGACACATGTAATAACTCATGTGATTTTATTAACCCAATCCTACCCCGAAACATATTTGGCTATTCCCTTCTCTTGAATATTATGAAATCCAGTCAGTGCATCAATGATCCAATCAACGAGAAATCACATTAAACAAAAATCTATAAACCCTAAATCTACAATTAGAATTATTCTCATCCCTCTCAGCATCCGATGTTTTCCGTCACTCTTTACAAATTTTTTTTTTACTTGAATATCTATGATTGACTTAAGATGTCAATCATAGATGTCAAATTTTTAGAATGAGACCAAGTAAGAAGGCCCCTTAAAGGGGGGCTAAGGATCGGTTGCGCCCTTTCGACTTTTGGCATTGGCCAAACTCCTAAAATCTACTTATCTTGTCAATCTGAGCCATCATTTGGTGGAAATAAAAGATTCAGTTTTCTTTTATTTCTGTTATCTTTCTTAAGCACATTGCTAAAAAAGTCCCATGTTAATCCGTTTTCTTATTTTTCCTACATAAAATTTAGGAAGGTTTGAATTTAGCTGAAGAATTTTGCCCCAATCTTCTATGACAAAAGCCCCAGGTCCAGAATATGAAGAAAAGATGTACATTCAAAAAGAAAGTTCTATCTTGTTCGTCGATGAGGTTTTGATTTAATAATTAAAATTGAAATCCTAAAACATAGAGGTCTTGGGTTTAAATTCCTCTTCTCTCCCTTCTCAAACCTCTCAAGTCCCCCCCTATCTTGATAACGAAAAAAAGTAATAAAAAAGGTCCTAGCTAGTTCGAAAGGCTTGCGGCATCTCAAATCCTGAGTTGGAGATACTGAAAGTCCAAGACCAATATAAGATATACACATAAGGAACGAAGAAAAACAAGAATGAGATATGACAAACTAAATAAGAAAATAACAAAAAAAAAATTTATTAGGGTTTTGATTTATATATATATATATATATATATATATAATCAAAACTAATCAAATCAATATATATATATAATCAAAACTAATCAAATTAACAATAGATAATATGGGTATTTATACGGACTAGTCCAGGCTTATTCCATATTTGTCCTGCTCAAATTAGTGCAACACTGAATATGGATCCATACTTGACACATCGCAAGCGCTTGCACTAGGATCGAGGTCCTCAGGAACTGCAGTGGAGTTTTTAACGGTTGAGATCGGTCGAGCCGACCTTGCGCTGATCTTGCACCAATGCGTGAGAGATAGATCATGAACCTCAACAATTATTCATCATAATTGAATGGGACAATATATACATCAATGCAATATATATAAATACTAAATTAATAGATTAATACTAATCAAATCATTCAAAAGTTTTTTTTTTTTCAAAATCAGTACATTCATCCAATTTCATATTACAAATCAATCGCCATTGTTAATTTCACTCTACAATCACAAACTTTGATCAAGAATTGTCAGTCGAAAAGCCGCCAACGTAGCTTGCCGCCTCTAATACACTTTTGGTGTTACACTCCCTATTACCTATGTGTTAGGATGCACTTGCTCTAATATTTCACAAACCTATAATACATAGTGTAATAAAGAGTGTAAAGTTGAAAATTTAACGAAGAGCCAAATTCGTCAAACCACCCCAAGAGTTCTTTCATATCCCCTTCTATAAGAAGCGCAAACCTTATTCCCTTGGTTCATTGTAGCCTTCACAAACCATACTCCAACAAATGATGAGTCTCAAAGTTTGTCCAATTGCTTTAATACTCTCTATAATCTTTTCCCTTTTCTTGATTTCAGAATGTGGAATCATTGCGGTCTATTGGGGCCAAAATGCAAGGGAAGGCACCTTGAGTGATACATGTTCTTCTGGATTATATAAGATTGTTAACATAGCCTTCCTCCCAACTTTTGGCAACGGGCGAACTCCTAAGCTGAACTTAGCTGGTCATTGTGACCCTTCATCTGGGGGCTGTAAAAAATTAAGTGACAGCATTCGCCAGTGTCAAAGGCGAGGAATTAAGGTCATGCTCTCGATTGGCGGTCGTATTGGAAGCTATTCTTTATCATCAGCCAATGATGCCAGGCAAGTGGCTGATTATTTGTGGAACAACTTTTTAGGGGGCAAATCAAAATCAAGACCACTAGGTGATGCTGTTTTGGATGGTATCGACTTCGATATTGAACATGACCAAGGCCAATCTTATTATGCTACTTTGGCAAGAGCATTGTCTGATTACAGCAAGAAAGGTAAAAAAGTGTACTTAACTGCTGCACCACAATGTCCATTTCCTGATCGGAACCTCAATACCGCACTTAGTACTGGACTCTTCGATTACGTGTGGATCCAGTTTTACAATAATCCTTCTTGTGAGTACACTTCTAGCAGTCCCAACAACTTCAAAAACTCTTGGAACAAGTGGACATCCTCCATAAAAGCAAATAAGTTTTTTGTTGGACTGCCAGCTTCAACGGCGGCTGCTCGAAATGGTTATGTTCCACCACAAGTTCTAAAATCAAAGGTCCTGCCACTTGTGAAAAGGTCATCAAAATATGGTGGGATCATGCTTTACGATCGATACTATGACAAACAGAGCGGCTATAGTTCTGCTGTGAAGAGCAGTGTTTAAGTTTAATATCTAAACCACCATGTTATTACTAAATAAAAAACAGAAGAATAATGTGGCCTAATAATGAAGCCACCATGTTATTACTACTACTGCTTGAGTATGTTATTTGTGTAAGCACTAAACCCCTTCTTATCAATGATACACCAATAATTGTCCTTCTACTTATATAATCTAGCATTTTAGTTTAAGCAGTCAATAAAGAGCTAGAGCTTATTAACATCTGGATAGGGGCGAGCAGCAATAAAGTTAATAGAATCTCCTGTTGAATTAAATTGAATTTGGTCAATCAATCTCGATACATTTGATTCAATTCAATTTTGTTTAAAATCCAATTCCAAATTTTTGGTATCAAATATTTGATTTTGGTTTTTGTTTTTAAACAAAATTTGAATCTTATTTACTTTTTTTTGCATACATAATATTGGTGTTGTTTATTCTTATGCCTAATAATTTATATGCCTATGTTACAACTTATTACTAATACACGCAAATATACATAAACGAATTGATTATTGATTATTCACTATGTCATCAATTGTGAATATTTACATTAATAACTTTCTCATACAAAAAAACTACATAATTGCAAGCAATATAGATAAAGTAGTAATAACATCTAATATTTTATTACTTATTATGAAATATGTTTGTGTGCTTAGTTAATGCCATATACAATTTATATAGATACATGTCATAATACTCATGTAATAGCATGCCTTTAAAGTTTATAAGTAATTACTTTGTGTTGGTATGAATTAACTTAATAAATCACATGATATAAGTGTTAAATATTAATTTAATTAGTCAAGATGGAGAAAATCGATTACCAAAACTGATTTTGTTTTTTGAGTCTTGGTGGGTGGGAGATTAAGGGTTCAAACCTTACCTCCCATCATTTCCCATAATATGTGGTTTCCTTAAATCCATACGGGTGCGAGTGCACCCGTCTGGTTCGATGGTGGTTTAATTTCCATTGACTCCCCTAAATTAGGTTAGAGTAAGAGTAGAGTAGATAAATGACGAATGACACAAAAAACTAATTTTGTTTTTCGAGTTAACTACAAATTTATTTTTAAGATTTTATGCCATGTATGAAAATAAACAAAATAATGAACCACGCGATTTATCTAAATTGATTTCCAATTTCAATTTAATTTCAACTTTACACTGATGGGAGAAAACCAACGTTGGCGGATTGATTCAATGGCAAGTTCGTTATGATTTTAAGTCCGATCCATTTATATGGGTTATAAATGGACAAGGAACATGATGAGCCAGCCTATTTTATAGTTTAATTTCATGCGGGTTTCCTTAAATCAAAAGGCAACAGCAAGTGCCATCTAATGTAATTAATATGATACAAACCTAACTAGATCTGATTTGAGTTGAACTGCTTCAAGTTATACAAACCTAACTTCTAGCGTCTCTCTCTTGCCTATCCCGCACCCCTTGACCTATTTAAAGTTAATTTCTCGAATTAATCTTTCTTACACTTTCTTAAACACTCAAAATTTATTTTATTAATATACTATTGAGACAAAATACATGCCAATACAAGAGAGAGAGAGAGAGAGAGAGAGAGAGAGAGAGAGAGAGAATTCAAATTTGAATAGTGGTGATGTGTTTTGCATCTACTACAAGTGTAGAAAAATATTTTATATTAATAGTGCAAGAACGAGTAATGCATTTCTTTATAGTTATCCAATTAGTACAGTAAGCTTTGTTCTAATCTTTACAAGAACAAATATTTTAGAGAAAATTGTTCAAAATGTTGTTCACATTTTGTTAAATGAATTTTTTCATTCTTCATTTTTAAAAATATTTGCTCTGGCTAAAAGATTATTGCATTGACAATAACATCAACCCATTCAAATACATGAACTGGTTATCCCTTTGTCGGTCTCTATGTCAATGGTTTTAAATTTGGACCGAAGAGTGATCCGAAAAACCTTCCTATTTTGCGGTTTGACCGGTTCAACTGGTTCAACCTTGATTCAAAGGTTTAATAAATTTTTTAAATTTATTTTGACATTAAAAATTTTGAATGAAACTAACATATTTATTTTAGAAAATGAAATTCTAATAAAAACTGTTTGAACCTCCCGATTTTACCAGTTCAACCAATTCTTAACTGGATTTGAACGGTTCAATTGATTCTTTGACTTATTCATTGAATCGGATTAGAGGCATGACCTGTTCACAGTTTGATCAGTCGAATTGCCCAGTCTGATCCGATTTTCAAAACACTCCTTTACGTGGTTAGTAGTTGCTCTTTCATTCAATCATCTATGTAGTTATGTTTATAAATCACAACTTGTGACTAGGAATGACATGAACTGCTCGCCGATTAATTTACGCTGAAGCCCTCTAGAAATTGATTTAAAATTTAAGCCTTTACTGCACTTTATAGACATTGTTTATTGTTCCCTTGTTTGAGTTTTAACAATGTTGTTTTGTGTATAACAAATTGTAATTTTTATCACACAACAAATGTAATGATATTGTGGATATACAATTAACTTGATAAAATATGGTACTTTCAGTATTTGTATGTCGGAGTTCAAGCTGTAGGTTATCCTCACAACCTACAGAGGTGTTAAAATCTTTAGATCTTTGACTTTAAATAATCTATTATAAAAAATTAAAGAAGATGAAAAATATGCAAATATTGTAACACGATGTTGACAATCAACATTTGACAAAAGAATTAATTTTGGGATAATATGACCATGTGCACCTGAAGTATTACTAGTTTGCTTCAAATAAGCCAAAATGGCGCATCCATGGAAATAGCTCAAGTGTGTTTCAGGTGAGAATTGAAAGGAGATTATTCTGTAAGACTGCAGAAATATTCTCCCTATACATGTAATTTTAAAAGGCTAATTTACCGCCTAAAATTTTATCTCTTCCACATATCTTTGAATCTTTTCTTATTCATTTCCAGTTTTTTACAAGTGGAGATAGTTTGTGGTTAAACTTGCTTTTGCCATCTTTGCTATGAGCATCTCAACCTAGTCCACACAACTTGCATTCTTGAAATGGTTTAGGGCATAAAGCCATGTTTCAGTATAAGCAACTATCCTCTCAACTAGCATTCTGTACAGTTTTACATAGTGCTTTGCTTATGCATCTTCCAGACTAATTGAAGTTGCAAAGTCCTGCTCCAGCTTCCTAAATTCAATCCTACATGTATTAATATATCTAAATTGTATTTCATTCATGAAGATTGCCAAGAAGTCTGTTAATGTTGCCTGGAAGGCCCTATCTATCATTCCCCTTTAAAGACCTAACACTTCACTGAAAAATATGTTCACCCTGATATCATTCCCCTATCATTCGAATCTGATTCCATTTTCAGAGTGTGAATGGCACCTCCTAAGTTCTTGTAAGTTTTGTCAATCATTTTTTGACTAGTTTCCCTTGGTGGATATGCACTTCATGCTTAGATGTGTCTCGGTTACAGAAAAAGGAAATGGACAAAGTAAGCAGTCTTTCTAGCTACTAAGTAGATAATGCAAGATCTCACTCTAGATTGCTGAAATCTAAATAATAATAATAATAATAGTAATCAGTGGACAAATAAGCTAAAAATTCTCGGCATAATGCAGCTGCAAGGAAAGAAAAAAGGCACATTACCTTAGCCCATCGTGTAAAACCATGTAGTTAAATCAGTCACGTCAAGTGCCAATTTTTTTTTGGTTTTTCCAGATTTCTAGTTCAGCTACTTTGCAAGTCAATTGCCAACTTTTTGGGTTTTCCAACTTTCTAGTCAAGCATCTCTCTATAATCACTGGCGCAACCATACCTGTGGAGAGGGGAAACCGCTATCACCCCCTCCTCCGCCCCCCAAAAATAATCCAAAAGACACCACAAAAGAATTTATAATATTTCCTATGTAATAAGAATTTTGGCTTGAGAATTTTGAATGGTTCTAGTTTTTGCCTCCCAAAATTCTGTTCTTGATAGAGTGTAATGTTAAAAATTTAACGGAGGATCCAAATTCGTCCAACCATCCCAAGAGTTCTTCAAATCCCTTTCTATAAGAAGAGCAAACCTTATTCCCATGGTTCATTCTAGCCTTCACAAGCCATATTCCACCAAATGATGAATCTCAAAGTTTGTTCAATTGATTTAATAGCCTCTAAAATCTTTTCCCTCGTCTTGACTTCAGAATGTGGAATCATTGTGGTCTACTCGGGCCAAGATGAAAGGGAAGTCTCCTTGAGCGATACATGTTGCTCTGGATTCTATAAGCTTGTTAACATCCTAAGCTGAACTTAGCTTGGTCATTGTGGGCCTTCATCTGTGGGCTGTCAAAAATTAGGCAACAACATTCGCCAGTGTCAAAGCCAAGGAATTGAGGTTATGCTCTCGATTGGCTGGGGCGCCGGGAGCTATTCTTTATCAATTGGCTAAGCAAGTGGCTGGTTATTTGCGGAACAACTTTTTAGGGGGCAAATCAAATTCAATCTTTATTATGGTACTTTGGCTCAAGCATATTACAGCAAACAAGGCAAAAAAGTGTACTTAACTGCAGCACTACGGTGCCCTGTGAATTCCCGCAAGCGTAGCGATTTTGCTGCGAAACTTGTTAGTGCAAAACCCAAGATAAGAAAGGAGAGATATTATGATAGGTTTACACTTGCCGACCCTCTTCACATTCTAAAATTGAGCTGCACACTTCTTAGATTTCGTACCATTTAGTGTATGTAAATTTCCCATAACTAGTGATTTGCACCAAAAAATTAAATGTAAAATTAAATAATGTGTAATGGGTAGTTAATTTTAAAGTTGCAAAAAGAAAAAAAAAATTGTTGGTGGAAAAATGAAAGCAAGAAATGGACAAAGGAGGTTAGTGTAATTTACCCTAATTATGATTGCATATAAGTTGAATAACTGTGTAAATCAAATTGTGGTGAATAATTTCAAAATTTTAAAATAAACAGATTGACCCGTTATGGGCATTCATTGCACTGTGTGCTTACTACTTTTAGTTGTACCAAAACCCTCCCTCAACTAGGATGATGAGGGGCTTTACAATTGTTGATGATGGGGAGTATATATATATGCCAAATCAGCAATTGCATATAAAAGTCCTGGACTCAAATTGTTGTATTCCTTCCGGCTTTTTAAGTTTCACCTCTTTTTTGCTTCAAAAAAAAAATTTGATAATGAAAGTGAAAAGGGTGTGGGGAGATGTGTGTGCCTCTCTCTCTATATATATATATATATGCGCGCACCCACACATGGTACAATCTAGGTGAAAGGACTTAAGTTAGAAGACAGCATAACATCTCAAAGGTCCTTGTACCTTTCAAGGCTTTATGTTCTGTGATTTTATTCACCAATATAAAAAATTACCTTTTCAAATTCTTACTTTTCATCAGACTTTTATTGGAGAAAAAAAAAGGAAAAAAAAAAATTTGGACATCCTAAGGGATAATTATACTTATGTTCAATAAGAAACGTGATATTCAAAATCAGATTGTAAGAAATAAGAATCAAATGGGCTTGCTAGTTGTTACACCATTAAATTCTAGAAAAGATGAGGGATGGTTTCACCTTCACATCATGTACTATGCCTATGAGCCATTTTCTTGTGTTTGGAATTAGAAGTAATTGGATTCCATGCTGCACCACAAAAAACATTCAGGTGAGGGAACAATTCTTGATGTACAATTGCATCTCTAGAATCTGCGAAAAGGAAAATTTAGATATAGAACATCTTACTATCTGCACTATAGGTAACTTGAAAATTTTATTTGTTGTATAGTGATCCATTTACATAGAAAACTTTTGGACTCTATTCACTTCTTAATTTGCATGAATGGTCAATAATGACCCTTTTATCTATATATGACAAAATTGCTTAAACATACCAAAGAGTTTAAATAAAATTAAAGAGTGAAATATAGCAAATTCTAAAAATCAGTTCCCCATTTGCCAATAGAAATGTGAGCCTACTTCCTCTTCAAAAGAAGGGGGCATTTTCAATACTAACCTTGGTTTAGGGGTTAGGAAGGGAAAGGGATAGAAGGAGGAGAGGAAGAAAGGAAGGGGTGGTGGTGACGGTGGTAGTGACGATGGAGAAGGGAGGAGGGGAGTGTTAAGTGGTGGTGGGTGGAAGAAAAAAAGGTAGTAGGATTTTTTTAAAAGTTTTTGTTGTGTTTTTTATAAGTTGTATTTGAAATTGTATGAATAAGTGTTTTTCATGGTGTTTTTGGAGTATGTTACTGTTACATTGTCTATGAAAAACAACTCAATCTAAATAGAGCCAATATCTTTTACCATAACATACATAAATTTATCAATTAGAGATTGAAAAAGAACAGTTTATCATACATTAGCCACATAAAATACCATATGTTAAAAAGTCTAATATTTTAGTAGTGGGTATTTACACACACACACGCACACATTCAGTAGGACAAAATTCAATTTTTACCTCTAGTTTGTCATACATTTCCACTTCATGCCCCCAAACTCTATTTTATGACAATTATTAATTAGTTGCCGTGTCATTTTTAATATTTATGCTTGCACCCCTTATTTGTGCTGGATAAGTGGTTACGAGCGATGGCAAAGGAAGTTTTGAATAGGCAAAAGAAAGGTCTTTAAAAAAATACAAAAAAATACAAAAAAAAAAACTGCAATGGGGTAGAAGATTTTTTTTGGCACCAGGTGTGTTTAACAAATTTATGAAGTTTAAAGACTGTCATTTTTACTTTTCAAGGGAAGTAAATGTAATGGTCAAATTTCTTATTTTTAAAATTAACGTACTGCCAATTGAATAACTCATTTTTTTTTCCTCTTTGTCTTTTATTCTTTAATTCGGCAAGGTATGTAAAACCTTGCTGTAAACTACTTCTAAGGAAGCTTATTATCATCTAAAACTTGAAAGACTCAAATCTTGTCTCAAGTGCAAATTAGTACAATATCACAATCTTCAAATTGGGACATATTTCTGAATCTTTATTAATCTTAATGCAAAGCAGTAAGATCTCCTACATGGCTTTCTATTCAGTAGGAGTAATCTTATGAAGGAAAAAAGGGGACATAGTTGTGAACTTTAATCTTTAATTGGTTCTAAACTTATCTTTTGTTTATCTTCTCTCTCTTGCACATATGGTTAAATTTTTATCTAGTTGCAAGTGGAGAATGGAAATAGTTTGTGGTTAGACCAGCTTTTGCCATCTTTGCTATCAACATCTCAACCCAGACAAAGCATATTTAGTAGCAACAATCCTTTCCAGCCCAAAAAAACAAAAAGGAAAAAAACTCTCCAATTCAATCTTTTGAATTGATTGAAATAAGTTTGTCATACCTTTAAGTTAAAGTTATTGCTGGATGGTGATTTAAGTGTTTTGGACCCTTAAATGGCAACCTTTTCAACCATTTAAAAATTGAACCTCTATCATTACTTAAGGGTAGAAACTGAGGGAATAGTTCCTTAAAGGAACCATAGACTTTTCCTAAAGTTGCATAGTCCGGCTTAATTAGATTTTCATCCTGAAAATTGCCAAGGACTCTGTCAATACTGCCGAAAGCATAATTAATATTATGCAGTGCATTTGCAGTCTACAAATCAACAAACTTAAGACACTATCCAGCCATCAACGCTCACAATTTTTCCCAGCAGACTTCGGAGAAAGAAAAAGGAAACCAAAAAAGTAGTAGAATTTCCAGCTGCACTAAAAAGATCATGTGCTATGTTGCCATCAGAGGCCGAAATCTTAATAAAATTAGGGATACTTATAAGTCCCTGTGATTTTATATATTGCCAAATGGCCCTTTCTTATGTTTCAAAATAACCACATAATCGCTCTATGATTTTATGCAAAGTGAAAAATATACGTAATATAGAATCAATTACGACATTTATACCAAATGCACTTTAAAAGCTCGTATGATAACATTTTAATCTCCATATAATCCTCTTATGATTTGTATAAGTATCCACTTTACCTCTTGTGATTTTTGCATTTATCCATGTAATCTTCCTATGCATTTGTACAAAATAGTTAAGTCTTCGATTGATTTAGCATTTAAGTAAGGGCACTATTGGTATTTTAGTTAACGACGTTACATTGGCTATTTTTTGTCAAATTTTTACTTTACATAAAATTATAAGGGATGAAGTGAACATTTTTGTAGCCATAGAAGGTTCATATGGCCATAGACGAAACTACAGAGGGATTATATGTAATTCAACCTAAAATTAGTGGACAGAAAATCAGAATTATTGACCTACTGCAGCTGCAAGAGGGGCCCCAAAAAAAAAGTAAAAGAAACTGATTAAGGCATGGATACCTTTATCGTAGGAACCTTTCTACCATAGGCAGCTCTTCAGAGCATGACACGTGTATTTGTAAAATAGGAGCTCACGGACCGTTATGTTGCAATGGTAACGCGCATGGAGATAAACCAAACAAGACATGTCCGGATGCAGCCTTTTTCCCCTTCAATTCCTCCGTTCACTGTGCATTGTTTCCCCACTGCTTTATTACATTTAAAAAATTATGAAACTATAATTTTCTGCACCTAATATACCAAACAATTTAATAAAATTAATAACAACATACCAACAATATATACCCATGACATAAATATACTAAGCAATTATAAGAATTATTAGGATTATATAGTTACTTTAGAAGTTGCTCCCAAACACCGTGCAACTAAATTTTTCATTCAAACTAACGATAGTACCAAAAAAAGACTAATTAATGAAAATACGATCTCGAAAAATTTTTAATTCACAGTCACAATATGTGAATTCGTGATAAATACAAAAAAGTATGGTACTTTGATCATATAATGAAGGAAAGCCATAAAGAGCAGGCCATTTACGGGAAAAATTTTCATTAATAAAAATACCAACTCTTCACGGCTTTCTTATCAGTCCTCCAACGTATGAGCAAAGTGCCAATAATTAAATTAGTAATTTTTTTGATTTATACATAATTAATTTTTTTTTTTGCGTTTCCACAAAAAATAAATGAAAATTTTTTATCAAAAAGCACAAAAGTCAAAATGATTGGTCTAAAAGGGAAAGGAATAGCAGATATGTATAGTACTTGTTTTTCATGTTCGAAATGCTACAGTGCTGTTTTTGAAAAACACCCTAAAAAACATCTAATTCAAACGGAACCAATCTTCATTATTTAAAGGAAAAATCATTCAAAACGTCCATCACATTTTAGAAGATGACATTTTTTGTCCATCACTCTTAAAAGTGTAATTTTACGTCCCTTACAAATTCACATTGACCAAATTTGGTCCCTATCTAGGTTTCCGACTAGTTTTTGTCGGAATCCACCACATGATTTACATGTGATCATTTTTTAAGGGCAAAATTATCAAATCAAATTTTTACATAATTTGATTCATAGTCCCTCACATTTCATGACAGGTGCCGAACCTGTGCAATAATAAATACCTACTCGAGAAAAATACAGATTTTGTATATAGCGGTGAGTAGGGTCGAATCCACAGGGATTGGGGATAATTCGTTTCTTCTAGAGTTCAAGGTATGGGGGGTTTTGGATTAAATGCTAACTAAATAAATTAACTGCAGAAAATAATTGATTAAGAGAAATAATTAAGGGAAAACTCTAGCCAAGGGTACACTTCAGAAATGGTTCAGGCACTGATCATTGATTCACAGATAATTCCACATTTATTAATAGATTAGTTATAGTTGTCATGCACGCGATAAACAACCAACCCTTCTTTAATTTCTCGATAGCTAAGGTACGACCGTTAACTATTTCTCTAACCCAAAAATAACCCTAGGTACGACCGTAGGATTTAATTTCTAGATTGCATTAATAATTAGAAAGGCCCAATCCTAACCAACAAACACGCTACGAGGGTTTGTTTAAACTAGATCATATGCTCCCCTGACATAAACCCAATTACGCCAGTTGCTACTAAGATAGAGATAACGAACAATTACGGATTCAATTACCTCTATTTAGCAAAATAGCCTATATGAATAATTAATTATTGCGCACTAATCAATCATACATAAGGACTATAACAATTAAAGACAGGAAACACATAAATACCAATAAATGAGGAAGCGATTAAAATAATTTCGATCTCACAGTAATTGTTGAACCAAGTCTTCAGTTGTCCCCTTGACTAGAATTAAGAGGTTAGTCCTCCATTAATGGAGAACAACCATGCGAAAGAGCTAAGAAAAGAAATCTAAAACTATGCTAAAAGCCTAAACTAAAACTATTGATTGATAAGAGTTCTCTGTACGTTTGTCTCCTTTTTAAAGCCAACAATGACTAAAGCTTCTTATCCCTGTGGTCCCCACTGGAATTGAGAATCAAACCAAAAGTGGGGCTCTACCGAATTCCTTGCTTTTAGTTTCCTATTGTCCGTAGGACTCCAATCTCCTAATCAGCAAAGGAAATGCAATCTCTTTGTAGCACCATGTGGGCCCGGTTGTTTGAAATCCCAATTATCTCCAAAAAGTCCCTCATTTTTGTAGTTTTCTGTTTCACTTCCTGAAATTGAGTCCAATACCAAATATAAGTAAATATTAATAATTAAAACAATATTTGGCAAGGATAAAGGGGAAAATTAACAATAAAATAACCAACAATTAACACCCTATCAATTCCCCCCACACCTAAATCATGCTTGCCCTCAAGCATAAGAACAGCAATTGAACACCAAAATTTGACAATGGCTATTGCTCTAACTATCATATTGCCAAGATACCCAGAAAAACATATATCAAGCATCACAGTTAAGATCCAAGAAAAATCACTCCGGTTAGCTTCCCAACCACCAACTTTCCAATTTAAAGCAAACTAATCTAAGAAAAAGGAATGGTTGCTCACATTTATCAGCAAATGGTCCAACTATTAACCAAAATCTCGACATTAAGATCACAAACTGGCAAGCTGACTTATTCACATACTAACACAATCTTTATTTTATTTTTTCCTTTTTTTTTTTGAATAACAAAAGACTTAGTCTATAGCCCTTAGAGCCTTTTGACGCGAACTCCAACATTTGATAGATGGAGGAGCCCGGTTACTCAGCTCTAATTGCTACGGGACCACGCACTCATAGTAACTACTACCTTTTGACGCGAGAATCGACACTTTAGGTGAAGATCCCCGGTTACTCAGTAGTAACAACTAGTGGAGTACAGTCACCTCTTATTTATGATAACATACCACAATAACTAGAAAATATCACAAAAATAACAGCAGCCAGCCTCAAATTTCCAAACATGGAGAACTAAAATTAATAATTGGACCAATTCACATGAAAAATGCCAACAATCATTCCCTATGCCTAGAAAAGTTAACCAAAAATTAGAAAATTCAAGCAATTACCGATATTCACCAGAGAGATGTTCATGAACTCAACCACATTAATTTAATACCCTTTTATTAATAAAACTTGGCAATAGCATAATTAGAGGCAACAATCCAGCATCAAAACTTGGTATTCATTTAAGGACTGACCACTAGAAAGAAAAATAAAATAAAATAAATGAAAAATAGGCAAAAACTAACTAAAAATAAAGGAAAAGCCCCTAGAAACTAAAAACAAAAATACTAGCACCCCAACTGATCTCCCCCCCACACCTAATTCACACATTACCCTCAATGTGATAATGTAAAAGCAGAAGGAAGGAGAAGGGCAACGGTACTTCCCTGAAGTCATCAAAAGAGGGGCGGTTCAGGTGGAAATAGCGCGCCAGGTTCTAGGGATTGGAGCCACCTGGTTGGCGATATGCATTACTCGCTCATCCACTGAGCATCAGAGGCCATCGGTGGGAGAGGCCACTTAGCAAATTCAAAACAATAACAATTTAATAGCCACTGGTGCCTCCCTCGGATAATGAAGCAACATAAACGGCCACCCCAATCAAGAAAATGGAAACTTCAGGCACCTAAGGACTAGGCGAAAGTCTCACAAAGCAGCTATTACAAACAATAAGCAATGGTGGTCCGAATATTAGTCAATGCAGAAATCATGCAACTCAAAATCTCGGCAAGTGCTCCAATGAGCTTAGGCAATTGAAATCACAAAACCGAATACTCCCCAAACAAGGTACTTAGAGTCAACCAATGGCAATACTAATTCAACAAACCAACCCAGAAAATTACTCAACTAAGGGTGCAATAGGGGTCTCCAGTAGCCAAAATCCCAAATAATGTCCAACAATTCGATGAATACCAGAAAATCACCCCAAACAATGTAACAGTTAAATAGGCACCAAAACTCAAGAATCAAATAGGCAGGCCAGCACAGAGGATTAAGAAAATGGAAAGCAACACTGCAACCAGTACCAATGGTACACAGACAGGAAAGAATTAAATTCAATGGCAGCAACTCAACCGCAAGAACTTAAACTTTAAAATTAATCAACCAGTACCACTGGTGAGTCACAGGGCAAAAAACCTCAACCAGTACCACTGGTGCATGCACAAGGAAAATTGAAATCAAATGGCCAACCCAAGACATGTGATAAAGCCAAACACACCA
This sequence comes from Coffea eugenioides, assembly GCF_003713205.1. Classification (NCBI taxonomy): domain Eukaryota; kingdom Viridiplantae; phylum Streptophyta; class Magnoliopsida; order Gentianales; family Rubiaceae; genus Coffea; species Coffea eugenioides. The sequence continues at coordinate 41,969,139 of NC_040037.1, forward strand.
ATCAGTACCACTAAATGGCAGAGAGTAACACGGGACCCAATTGACAAGTAACTCCCAAATTACCCCCAACAATTTCCAAACAAATAAACTGGCACAAAAGTCATCAAATTTTATCCCCCAGATGCAATAGAAATCTCAAGTAGTCAAAACCCAAATAATATTCAACAATATAATCAATACCAGAGAGCACCCCCAAATGGGGTAGCAAATAAATTGAATTTCACCCAAAATTAACCCCAGAAAATGCCCAAATCACCTCCTGCTTGTATCCATCAAGACACCCAAGAAACAAAAACTCAAATTCCAGCAATTTAAGGACCAGAGAACTACTAATTAAGGTGGAAATTGGAATACCTCCACCTGCCAATTTTGGGCAGGTGGTGACGCGCGGCAAGGAGGTGGCGGCGATGGAGCTGCTGGAGGTTGGCGTGAGGTGAGGCGGAGCTGATGATGGCCGCGGCGTGCTGGTGATGCTAATGGCGGTGGAAGCTGAGCTCACGGCGGAAACTGCGCACGAGGGAGAAGGGGCCGCGGCGCGCAGGTGGAGCTGGTGGTAGGTGTCGACAAGCTGCAGGGAGGATGAGGCGCGACGCGCGGCTATTGCTCGCTAGGTGGTGGCGATGGCGGAGCTTGGGGCCAGCGGCGGCTCTGGTTGCGGATGACGCTGGAGGCGGGCGAGGGTGAGTGAGGTGGAGGGACGAGCGTGAGCTGCGGCAGCGGCGTGAAAGAAAAAAAAAAGAAACAGAGGGAAACAGGGGAGCGGCGGAGAAGAAGAAGAAAAGGAAAGAAAGAAAGAAAGAAAGAAAGAAGAAAAGAAGGAAAGAAAGAAAGAAAAAGAAAAGAAGGAAAAAAAGAAGAAAAGAGAAAAGGGAAATGTTTTTTTTTTTTTCAAAATTACTCCAACGTGAATCGTCCGAATTGGAAATTACTTTAAAAAAAATGTTTTTCTTTTTTAATAAAATAAAAAAAATATTTTTTTTTTTTTTGAAGATGAACCAGCAACCCCTGTCTCAGGCGTGGACACGCCTAACTGCCCTTAGTCATTTGACCATCCGTCGAAAATTCTCGATCCGTTAGCGTGACCACCTAGCGTGGGCACGTCTAACTGCTATAGAGTCCGCAGATCCTGAACGAAAATTTCTTTCCCTCAGGCGTGACCACCTGGCGTGGGCACGTCTAACTGCTAATTCCCTGTCACCAAACATCAAACTATTAATTGACACTAACACTTAACTAAAACTTCAAAAACGCATGAAAACTGAAACAAATAGTCTTGGGTTGCCTCCCAAGTAGCGCCTTTCTTTAATGTCTTTGGCTAGACATTGTCATCTTTGCTCAGGGAGGATAAAATCGTGTAGCTCGTTTCAGCGCTTCATCTTCTATGTAGTCCTGATATCCCTCGTAAATAGAGTAATCTTTGAACACACGAGATACGGTCTTCCATGGATTAGTAGATGGCGCCAAACAAACAGGTAACGACGACCTTAGTTCTTCCCTCACCCCCCCATCATGAGCATTTACTGGTTCAAAATATTTTGCCATCGCAACTCTTAACTTATTCCTGTCATGAAACTCAAAATCGTCTGGTATAATAAAATCAATCTCACTAACAGGAATTAAAGAATATGAGTTAGGAAAATATTGATTAAGGAATGGAGGAGATGTCACCGCATTTGGAGATTGTTCACTGGATTCATTCACTTGAACCATTTGATGTTGGGGTCTCATGTCTTGCACTTCAACTTTCTTTTCAACTGCATTTTTAGATCCTTCTTCTTGAGATTCTCGCAGCACCATGTCATTCGTCAGGATAATTGCACTCTCATCTTCCTCATGGTCGATAATAGTCTGTGAGGGCAATTCTTCACTCATTCGAGAAGTCAATTGCGTTATCCTAGATGTCAATTGATCCATTTGATCTGGCAGGTTACGCATTCTCGCTTGTACCTCCTGATGAAAATCTATTGTCGCCTGATGAAAATTCATTGTCTCTTGTTGTTGATAGTTGATATGCCTCCTGTTGAATTTGATGTGTCTCCTGTTGAATTAGATATGTGTTAGTAGCTAGTGATTCAACTATTTCTTCGAGAGACATACCTGACATGGATGACGGTTCTTGAAACTCTAGCTGTTGAAAATCTATTGGCCTTTGTTCATAATTAAAATTGGAATCATCCCACCATCCTTGATCATACCCGTTTGAAATAGGGTCATACCATGTTTGATATTGAGGCGAAAAATTTCCAAAAGTATCTATTGGAGCACTTAGACCATCTTGAAATGCATGGCATATGTCGATTGAATGATCTGAGGCAAAATAAGTTTCACAATTTGTAGCAGCCCATTGATCATTAGAAAAAGCACAAGCTTCATAACCCTTTCTAGAAATAAAATCCAGTCTATCACCAAAATACGGAATGTTAGCAGTCATAAACTATATATATATAATAAAAAAATAAGAGGAAAATAATAAAAAAAATGAACTCAAAAAGAAATAAATTAATCAGGCACCAGTCCCCGGCAACGGCGCCAAAAATTGACAGGTGCCGAATCTGTGCAATAATAAATACCTATTCGAGAAAAATACAGATTTTGTATATAGCGGTGAGTAGGGTCGAATCCACAGGGACTAGGGATAATTCGTTTCTTCTAGAGTTCAAGGTATGGGGGGTTTTGGATTAAATGCTAACTAAATAAATTAACTGCAGAAAATAATTGATTAAGAGAAATAATTAAGGGAAAACTTTAGCCAATGGTACACTTCAGAAATGGTTCAGGCACTGATCATTGATTCACAGATAATTCCACATTTATTAATAGATTAGTTATAGTTGTCATGTACGCGATAAACAACCAACCCTTCTTTAATTTCTCGATAGCTAAGGTACGACCGTTAACTATTTCTCTAACCCAAAAATAACCCTAGGTACGATCGTAGGATTTAATTTCTAGATTGCATTAATAATTAGAAAGGCCCAATCCTAACCAACAAACACGCTACGAGGGTTTGTTTAAACTAGATCATATGCTCCCCTGACATAAACCCAATTACGCCAGTTGCTACTAAGATAGAGATAACGAACAATTACGGATTCAATTACCTCTATTTAGCAAAATAGCCTATATGAATAATTAATTATTGCGCACTAATCAATCATACATAAGGACTATAACAATTAAAGACAGGAAACACATAAATACCAATAAATGAGGAAGCGATTAAAATAATTTCGATCTCACAGTAATTGTTGAACCAAGTCTTCAGTTGTCCCCTTGACTAGAATTAAGAGGTTAGTCCTCCATTAATGGAGAACAACCATGCGAAAGAGCTAAGAAAAGAAATCTAAAACTATGCTAAAAGCCTAAACTAAAACTATTGATTGATAAGAGTTCTCTGTACGTTTGTCTCCTTTTTAAAGCCAACAATGACTAAAGCTTCTTATCCCTGTGGTCCCCGCTGGAATTGAGAATCAAACCAAAAGTGGGGCTCTACCGAATTCCTTGCTTTTAGTTTCCTATTGTCCGTAGGACTCCAATCTCCTAATCAGCAAAGGAAATGCAATCTCTTTGTAGCACCATGTGGGCCCGGTTGTTTGAAATCCCAATTATCTCCAAAAAGTCCCTCATTTTTGTAGTTTTCTGTTTCACTTCCTGAAATTGAGTCCAATACCAAATATAAGTAAATATTAATAATTAAAACAATATTTGGCAAGGATAAAGGGGAAAATTAACAATATAATAACTAACAATTAACACCCTATCATTTCACAAAATGAATTTTTTTGTCCCTTACATTTTACAAAATGAGTTGCTTCGTTCCTCACATTTCAAAAAATGAATTTTTCCATCCCTCATATTTTTTAAAATGAATTTTTTCATCCCTCATTGATCATGTATACGAATAGTTTTTTTTCTATAAACCCACTATATGTCTATTTGATTTTACTTGAACAGTATGAATAACATGTAATTTATCTCTATTAGATTTCATCTAAACATGCTAATCGTAGTTAGACACATGCTATTCAATAGATATATATAGGGGTTTTAAACTAATAATTTTGTTTGAAACCCATGTATATATTTATATGATTTCACCATTTGAACTTATTCAATATTTGTGACATTTCTTTTTTGGTAATAATTTATTTATTGAGTTGTATAATAAGGTCATCTAATTAATGGGTCCTAACTCGAATTCTATAATTGTACTAACAAATTTCAGTTTAAATCTGAAATTTCTACTCGACACTTTTAAGAACAACAGTTGAATTATTTGCCTTGTGATTGTGTTAAAATTTGAAAGTGATAATCACTTATTTCTTTTTGTCATACTTTTCTTTTGTTTACTTTTTCTATCCAAATTTAATTCGATATAAACACTCTATAATATTTAGGATTAAATGTCTTCTTTATTTTCAAATTTCGAGTAAAAGAAAATGAATATAAGTGAAAAACTAACAATTTTTTTAAATTCATGTATATATCTATTTGATTTCACTTGGCAATACAAATAGTGTGTAATATATCTCTATTTGATTTCACATGCTATTCGTACTGTTCAGGTGAAATCAAATAAATATATACATGGATTTAAAAAAAATTATTCACATACATGATCAATAAAAGATGAAAAAATTCATTTTGAAAAATGTGAAGAACGAAAAAATTTATTTTATGAAATGTGAGGGATTATGAATCGAATTATATAAAATTTGATTTGACAAATTTGCCCTTAAAATATGATCATGTGCAAGGCACGTGGTGAATTCGAATAAAAAACCAGTTGGAAACCTAAGTAGGGATCAAATTTGACCAATGTGAATTTGTAAGACATGTAAAATTACATTTTTAAAAGCGAGGGACGAAAAAAGTTATTTTGTAAAATGTGAGGGACGTTTTGAATGATTTTCCCTTATTTTAAATACCAAATCTGTGAATGTGTTTTAACTGTTATCCATTGGTTTCCTAAAATATCATTTTTCCATCAAATACCAGCTCTTTAACACCCATTTTTTCATAAATAAATTTATTTATTGGATAAAATAAAAATATACCCATTTTTCAATAAATAACTATTTCTAAGAAATAGCTGGTGTTTTATTGAAAAACGGGTTTATTTTTATTTTATCCGATAAATAAATTTATTTATGGAAAAATGGGTACTCTGTTCTTATAATAGAAAAAAGTCATAAAGAGCTAGCATTTTATGGGAAAATGGGTACTCTGTTCTTATAATAGAGAAAAGCCATAAAGAGCTGGTGTTTTTTTGAAAAACGGATTTATTTTTATTTTATCCGATAAATAAATTTGTTTATGGGAAAATGGATGTTAAAGAGCTAATATTTGATAAAAAAGAATACCAATGGATAACAGTTAAAATACATTCACAGATTTGGTATTTTAAATAATGAAGACTGTGATTTAAAATATCAAATCTGTGAATGTGTTTTAACTGTTATCCATTGGTATCCTAAAGTATCATTTTTCCATCAAATACCAGCTCTTTAATACCCATTTTTCCATAAACAAATTTATTTATCGGATAAAATGAAAATATACTTGTTTTCCAATAAAACACCAGCTCTTTATGGCTTTCCTCTATTATAAGAACAGAGTACCTTTTTTTCCATAAAACACCAGCTCTTTATGGCTTTTCTCTATTATCAGAACAAAGTACCCATTTTTTCATAAACAAATTTATTTATTGGATAAAATAAAAATAAACCCGTTTTTCAATAAAACACCAGTTATTTCTTGGAAATAGCTATTTATTGGAAAACAGGTATATTTTTATTTTATCCGATAAATAAATTTGTTTATGGAAAAATGGGTGTTAAAGAGCTGGTATTTGATGGGAAAATGATACTTTAGGATATCAATGGATAACAGTTAAAACACATTCACAGATTTGGTATTTTAAATAATGAAAATTGGTTTCGTTTGAATTAGATGTTTTTGGGGGTGTTTTTCAAAAATAGCACTGTAGCATTTCGAATGTGAAATACAAGTACTATACATATCTGTTATTCTTTTCCCTTTTAGACCAATCAATTTGACTTTTGTGCTTTCTGATACATAATTAAAATTTTTTTTTGTGAAAATGCAAAAAAAAAAAAAATTTAATTATGTATAAATCGAAAAAATTACTAATTTAATTATTGGCACTTTGCTCATACGTTGGAGGACTGATAAGAAAGCCGTGAAGAGTTGGTATTTTTATTAATGAAACTTTTCCTGTAAATGGCCTGTTCTTTATGGCTTTCCTTCATTATATGATCAAAGTGCCATACTTTTTTGTATTTATCACGAATTCACATATTGTGACTGTGAATTAAAAATTTTTCGAGATCGTATTTTCGTTAATTAGTCTTTTTTTTTCGTACTATCCAAACAAAATGTGATATTTGGGATAAATATATATTGTTGGTATGTTATTATTAATTTTATTAGAAAATTATAGTTTCACAATTTTTTAAATGTAATAAAGCAGTGGGGAAACAATGCACAGTGAACGGAGGAATTGGAGGGGAAAAAAGGCTGCATCCGTATACGTTTTGTTTGGTTTATCTCCACGGGTGTTACCACTGCAACAAAACGGTCCGTGAGTTTCTCATTTTACAAATACACGTGTCATGCTCTGAGGGGCTGCCTACGGTAAGAATGGTCAAAGTCTTCCTACCATCTTCAGCTAGTCATAATGAGAAACCATGACCACATCTTGGTTAGGCAACCCCCAACTTTTTTATTTTTCCAACATTCTAGTCAAGCGTCTTGCAGGTAAAGTGCCAACTTTTTTGGTTTTCCTAATTCCTTAGTTAGACAATGCAGCCTAAATACAAAGCTGTTTCAACCAAAGATAAGCTTCAAACGGAAGCAAACACTTTCACTACTTTTCTTTGTCATTTCCTTGATTCTGAAATCAGAATCTGGAAGAGTTGTGGGGTACTGTGGCCAAGACTAGGGGGAAATTGACTAGGGCGGGAGGCAGTTTAAGGGATACTTCTGCATTTGGACCGCATGAGATTGTAAACAAATAATAATTGGCCTTCCTTTCAACTTTTGGCAACGACCAAATACGGATCCACATTTGACACATCGTAAGTAACTGCACCTAGGATCCAAATCTCTACAATCGTAGAGGATTTTTTGACGATCGAGATTGGCTGAGCCGAACTCAGGCTGATCTCAGCTTTTCATTTGAATTTTAAAAGTTTTAACTGTCTTTTGCAAGCCAAGGTGCAACCACAGAGGACAAGAGATGGATCATGAGCTTCAACAATTATCCATCATAATTGAATGGGATAATGTATACACCAATGCAATATATATACATATATATATATATACACTAAAATAACAGATTAAAACTAATCAAATCATTTCAAAGTTTTTTTTTTAAAAAAAATTAGTACATCCATCCAATTTCAAATCAAATTAATCGCCCTTATTAATTTCACCCTACAATCACAAACATTGACCAAGAATTGTCAGTCGAAATGCTGTCAAATTAAATAGCTAGCCGCCGTCACATCATATTACCTATGTATTAGGATGCACTTGCTCTAGATTTTTCACAATCCTATAATACATAGTGTAATACAGTGTAAAGTTGAAAATTTAACAGAGGGCCAAATTCGTCCAACCACCCAAATGAGCGCAAACCTTAGTCCCTTGGTTCATCGCGGACTTCACAAACCATATTCCACCAAATGATGAGTCTCAAGGTCTGTTCAATTGCTTTAATAGTCTCTATAATCTTTTCTCTCGTCTTGATTTCAGAATGTGGAATCATTGTGGTCTATTGGGGCCAAAATGCAAGGGAAGGCACCTTGAGTGATACATGTTCCTCTGGATTATACAAGATTGTTAACATAGCCTTCCTCCCAACTTTTGGCAATGGGCAAACTCCTAAACTGAACTTAGCTGGCCGGTCACTGTGACCCTTCATCTGGGGGCTGTCAAAAATTAAGCAACAGCATCCGCCAGTGTCAAAGCCAAGGAATTAAGGTCATGCTCTCGATTGGCGGTGGCGCTGGAAGCTATTCTTTATCATCAGATAATGACGCCAGGCAAGTAGCAAATTATCTGTGGAACAACTTTTTAGGGGGCAAATCAAATTCAAGACCACTAGGTGATGCTGTTTTGGATGGCATTGACTTCGATATTGAACATGAGCAAGGCCAATCCTATTATGCTACTCTGGCAAGAGCATTGTCTGATTACAGCAAACAAGGCAAAAAAGTGTACTTAACTGCAGCACCACAATGTCCATTTCCTGATCGGAGCCTCAATTCCGCACTTAGCACCGGACTCTTCGACTACGTGTGGATCCAGTTTTACAATAATCCTCCTTGTGAGTACACTTCTAGCAGTCCCAACAACTTCAAAAACTCATGGAACAAATGGACTTCATCCATAAAAGCAAATCAGTTTTTTGTTGGACTTCCAGCTTCAACGGCGGCTGCTGGAAATGGTTATGTTCCAAAGCAAGTTCTAATATCAGAGGTCCTGCCATTTGTGAAAAGGTCATCAAAATATGGTGGGATCATGCTTTACGATCGATACAATGATGAACAGAATGGCTACAGTTCTGCTGTGAAGGGCAGTGTTTAAGTTTACTATCCAAGCCACCATGTTATTACTAAATAAAAAATCCAGAAGAGTAATGTGGCCTAATAATGAAGCCACCATGTTATTACTACTTCTGCTGTGAGCATGTTATTTATCTAATCACTAAAAAAACTTTATTATCAATGATACAACAATAATTGTCCTTGTACTTTTATAGTCTATTATTTTTGTTTAAGCATGTCAATAAAGAACTAGAGCTTATTAACATCTGGATAAGCTATTCGACTTGATTCCGGGGAGCGTCCTTTTTTGCGTGTGCAGTTAGTACAGGTCCTACAGGATTAGGACTCCTCCTATCCGCTGTCGGTAGATTGTGATTGGCTTCCACGAACTCTCTGTATTGGGGTTTTGTTGAGCAATAAAAATAATATATTTTTGGGAAAAAAAAATCTGGATAGGGGTGAGCAGCGATATGGCTAACAGAATTTCATGTTGAATCAAATTGAATTTGGTCAATCGATCTTAGTAAACTTGATTGGATTCAATTTTGTTTAAAATCCAAATTCCAAATTTGGTATCAAATTTTTTATTTTGGATTTTATTTTTTAACAAAATTTTACTCTTATTTACTTTTCTGCATACATAACATTGTTGTTGTTTATTCTTATGCCTAATGATTTATACGCCTATGTTACAATCTATTATTAATATATATATATAGACACACACATATATACATATACAAATTAATTATTGATTTTTCACTATGTCACCAATTATGAATATTTACATTACTGCCTTTCTCGTACAAAAAACTACATAATTCAAAGTAATATACATAAGGTAGTAATAATTGTTGGGCTTGTGGTCTGGCCTATTTGATGGATTAAGTTACAACTTAGGCCCACACATTAAATTAACTTGGTCAAGTTTGACCAAATCAAGGAGGGAAACCAAGTCATCATGACTTGATGATTCAGCCCGGGGTTGCATTTTAGAAATAAGAAGAAAGCATTGTTCCAGCCGCCAACCTTGAAAAGAAACGAAGAGAGAGAAAAAAGTGAATTGGAAAAAAATCAGTTGGACAGAGAAAAATTGGATGGTGATTTGAATTTCAATTGAGATGAAATTTTATCCATGCAATTCTCTTGTCAATCTCTACCCATCTACTGACTTGGATTTTGAACTTTCTTTTCGTTTGGTAATATCCTTTCAAACTTACTTTTTTGATAATTGTAATTTTTGAGGAATGAATTTGTAGCAATTTCACTTGGTTGCTATTGGTAATGTTATTGAGTTTGTTTGGATAGGAGGATATTTGAAATATTTATTTAAAATAATTACTATATCATTTTTTGTGATGTGATATATGTGAAATAAAAAGATGGTTGAAAATTGTGTGTATGATGTAAGCAAAACAAAATTAATTTTTTTTAAAAAAAAAAATCTTGTAATCCAAACACACCTATTGTCATTTGAATGTTTCGGGTAAACCTGTGTATTTCCATTACTGTGATAGTGAAAATTTTTTTGACTAGACTAGATCTCGTAATTTTTTCAATTTGGATTTTTCACATTAAAAATCTTGGTGTCTTATGTGTTTTATTTTTCTATATTTTATTATTACTGTTGATATCTGACGTGCACGGGGTATACATATAACAATTAGTTTATCCACAATCAAGTTTTACATTTATAATTCCTAAATACCCCACACGCGATTTATCGCAGGTATACGAATTGTGAGCAAGTATAGAGTACTAAGAGTCGGTCCCACAGGGAAGAGTGATAATTATCGGTATTTTTCGAATTCCTTTATTATCTAGACTACCATAAATGTAAAATTAATGAAAATAACACTAGAAAACTTCTAGAGATATGGAATTCCTTACTACTCTTGCAAATGAGATTACCGGTTAATTGAATGCTATTATCTTGGCTAGTTATGACATAATTTCCTAATGTATGTGAAACTTACTCTCGTTGTGAATCAACTATACTTGTAACTAAATCATACCTATTCTCATGGTTATAAATTAATTACAAGATCATTTCTTTTATGAAATTACATGAAACAAGTCACTAAAACCACATAGATGCACCTCTATTCTCGTGAGTGTACTCCCTAGATTTATCACTTTCTTGAACTAGTGTTAAACTCCAATTCTCATTGTAAACTTAACACTTTTAGATAATCACAACTAATGGCCGATTAATTATGATTAGATAAGTAAAAGTAATAAATAACTTACTCAAAATAATATCATCAAATAACTAAATAAACATCATAAATAAGATGTAGAAAGTTTATCCATAACTCTAGGTATAAACTTTAACTAAACATGAAGAAAATGAAAGAAAGATCTATACTTGTATTATAACTAAACATAAGATGCAATTCAAGAAATAAAGTGATAGGAAAAATGTCACCCATGTCACTTGAGCTCCATGCTCTCCATCTTTAGCGTCAACTTCATCTAAGTTTATGTTGGGATATGCAACTTTTTCTACATATTTTGCTAGATTATGTTTGATATCAAAATAATTTAGTTATTATAAGAATAAGGATATTTGTTAACCAAAGATCATGTTGGTTTGTTAACAAATATATTAGCTAAGATTTGCTAGTAGTAGAAGATTATATTTTGTTGAGATTTTTAGGATAATTGTTAGTTGGATATTTTGCTAGTTTGTTTCATGTAATCACTATAAATAGTGAGTTGATGAATGTAGAACATAATCTCATTTTTCACCTTCAATACAAGTTTTTTATAAGTTTTTTTTGCAATACTAAGGTGTTGTTTATTAGTTTATGCCCCCAAAAAATCAACAAAGTGGTATCAGAGCCTATATCTAAGGCCCGAGTCTTTTTTTTTTAGAGTGATGCATTGGTGAGGATCCTTTATAAGTTCAAAGCCATGACAGGAAAGAACTTTTTGTCAAATGTTTCAACTTTTAGTGGTGAAACTTACCAAATTTGTACCATAAAATTTTGGACTTATTTGGTAGTCAATGATCTACGGGATATGGTGGAGACGAATTTTGTTTCATCAGCATTTGAAGAGCTGATAGATACACAAATTAGAGACTACAGAGTTGCAGTCAGACAGAGATCCAAGGCCAGCATTCACATATTAGTTTTTTATGCCGTTTTCACAAAGATAATGGCTAATGATTTGATTGAGAATAAATTATTCTCAATTAAAATAAAAAGGAGAAGTTTCACTATAAATTGGTCAGATTTTGACAATTCTACAGTGGAACATGATGATGAAATCAAGAATTCAAATCCTGAAAAAATTCAAGAGGAGATCATTGATAAGTCAGGAAATATCAAATTGATTCCTGATATTTATCAAGATTATAACATTTTTATTTTTGAGTCTACAGATTTTGATAGTGATGACAAAATGAAGAACCATGCAGAATTTTATATTTTCTGTATAGGTTCAAATATCGTCAAAGGATGTTCCACTTTAAACCTATGAGAAGGTTATTTGAAAACATTAAAAAAAAATCATCTTTTATGTGGAGTTTGGCATGAGAAGACAAAAGAAGTGGTTTGTTGCAAGACTAATATTTAGCTTGCATAAAAATCCAAAGGAAAAAGTTCATTGCAAGGCTAATCATCAATTGCAGAATTTATTACAAAAGTCTCTCCAAAACAAGATTCAAAGATTTGAGAAGACAATTCAAAATCTGCAGCAAAAGTGGCAAGGATGAGTGTTGGGATATGCAACTTTTTTTTACATATTTTGCTAGATTATGTTTGATATCAAAATAATTTAGTTATTATAAGAATAAGGATATTTGTTAACCAAAGATTATGTTGGTTTGTTAACAAATATATTAGCTAAGATTTGCTAGTAGTAGAAGATTATATTTTGTTGAGATTTTTAGGATAATTGTTAGTTGGATATTTTGCTAGTTTGTTTCATGTAATCACTATAAATAGTGAGTTGATGAATGTAGAACATAAGCTCATTTTCTGCCTTCAATACAAGTCTCTTATAAGTTTTTTTTGCAACACTAAGGTGTTGTTTTGTAAGGCCTGGTGCAACCCAATGAGTACAAACAATTTCACAATGATGCACAAAGATATATCAAATTTAAGCACAATAAAGAAAACTTAATTAAAGAGAAAAGATAAGAAATGCAAACCAAATATCAATCCAATAGCCTCTTCAATAGATGGCGATGCTAACCAAGATGTACAAGTGAAGGCTCACTCCTTCCTCACCCCAAACACACTTTGGTTGAGCCAAGGAGTTTTACAACTATTCTAGTTAACCCTCAACAACCTACACTTGAAAGATCACTCACCCAAATAAGAACTATTTTATACAAATGAGGCAACCTTCACCAAGGTTTTACCACTTCAAGTGATAGGTTCACCTTCACCAAGGTTTTACTCCTCCTAGAGAATAACCTTCACTTGAGCAACCTCACAACCCAACTTCCCCAACCCCTTATACAACCAACAAAGAATCTTTCTACTCAAAAATCTCACTTGTAAGCTTGTATTTTGTGTTGGCAAAAGTCTTGTGTCTTCTTGTGCTTTGGGGTGTTTATAGAAGGTGAGAAATGGCTCCAAAAGGCTCTCCAACGGTCAAATATTAAATGCTGTCAAAACTAGCCGTTGGCCTGTCGGACGTCCGAACCACCTGTCGAACGTCCGAACCCTGCGTCCAAACCACCTGTCGGACGTCCGAACCATGCGTCCGAACGTCGTCAGAGAGTCATCAAATCTTTGCGAAATTTCTCGGACGTCCGATGCGATCGATGTGCGTCCGATGCGTGGTTTTTCATCCTTTCGGACGTCCGATAGCTTCCTTTCGGACGTCCCACATGAGTGCCCTGTTTTTGCTTCTTCTTTTGTGCCACAAGAATCTGTTCTAACAAATTGCTCACATAAAAACATTAGCCCAAATCTACATTTTGGTTTGTTAATCATCAAAACCAAGGACTGATCAACCAAGGTCAACAATCTCCCCCTTTTTGATGATGACAAACAAAATGAAGATTTCTTTTATCAAATAAGTTCAAATAAAGCTCCCCCTTAGAAAGTGCCAACATACAAAGAAATTTCAATAAATCCTACTCCCCCTTTTGGCATCAATCAAAAACAAACTCCCCCTTTATTTTTCAAATCAAGACCATATTGAATATCAAAATTTTCAATTGTACTTACAACCATATAGCACTTCTTGGATCAAATCTTCATGATGTACCTAAATATGAGAAATTTCATTTGGTACCCTTTCTTTATAGGGTCCTTGGGAGTTAATACAACATGATCTAGCAATCCACATGGATTTCATACCTTTTCTCATATTTTTCTTTACATAGCAATCATTTTGCATATGTCCAAATTTGTAACAAAAGTGACACATGATAGAAGTATTTTGCACATAGGTGGATTTAATGCAACTAATTTTCTTACTTCTTATCATAGCAAACTTATTTGTGCCTTGAAAAGATTTGCTTTCTTTTGTTTGAGAAAACTTTTGTTTTTCATTTTGGAGAAATTCGTTCAAGTCATTAATTCTTTTCTTTAACAAATTCTGTTCCTCCAACATTTTTTCATAAAACTTTGTTTTCTCTTCCAACTTCCTTTTCAAAACATTTTTTTGATTTTTTAAATCATCATTTTCCATTCTCAAACATTTGTTTTCTTGAAAAAGTTTGGAGTTTTCTTCCAACAAATCATTTATTTTTGTTTTCAAATCTTTATTTTTAGCATAAGATTTTCTCAAACTTTTATGCATTTTAATCATAAGAATTTTCACATCATCATCTTCATTATCTTCATCACAAGAAGAGTGATAAGAACTTACCTCATCTTCTCCAACGGCCATTAGTGCCATTTGGGCCAACTCTTCTTTTTCTCTTTTTGAATTGCATTCATCCCATGTAATTTTGCAATCTCCTCTTGAACATCTCTTGTTGAAGATCTTCTTGAAACTTTTGATGTGAGGAGTTATATCATTGTCCACTTCCATGATTTCATTACCCATGAAGGATGGGTTATCCCCCACTTAAGATGCTTTAAAAGCTATGCCTCTCTTATACATTCTTGCATTTTCTTCCTCTTGCACTTTGAATTTCAGCTTTAATTCATAAGAGGTTAGGGTATCCACAAGAGATTCAATGGACATAGAATTTAAATCCTTTGCCTCTTCTATAGCATTTATTTTGTTTTCCCATTCTTTTGGCAAGGCATTCAAAATCTTTCTATTTTTCTCACCCAAAGAATATTCTCTTCCAAGCAATTTAAAATCTTGAATAATGTCACAAAATCTACTACACATCTTATCAACATTTTCAAGAGGATGCATTTTGAAAAATTCATATTGAGAAACAAGCAAAGATTTCTTTTGTTCTTTAATATCTTGGTTACCTTCATGAAATACACACAATTTATCCCAAATATCTTTAGCTGATTTACAACCTTTAATCCTACTAGATTCATTTACATCTAATGCATTGTACAATATACACATGGCCTTGGCATTCAAAAGAAAGGTATCTCTTGTCTTTTTCATTCAATTCTTGTCTAGTCTTTAATCTACTCAAATTGGTGGTAGAGTCAACTATTCTAGCTTCATAAGGACCATCTTCTACCACATACCATAATTCAATATAAACGGATTGTAAGAAAATCATCATTCTTTGTTTCCACATGCTAAAATGAGAACCATTAAACATAGGTGGTCTATCAATAGATTGCCCTTCTAAAAAGGAAACTTTTATGGTTGCCATGATCTTTACTCCAAGCCGATTGAGCTTAGTCTCAAGGAGACCAAGCTCTGATACCAATTGTAAGGCCCGGTGCAACCCAATGAGTACAAACAATTTCACAAGATGCACAAAGATATATCAAATTTAAGCACAATAAAGAAAACTTAATTAAAGAGAAAAGATAAGAAATGCAAACCAAATATCAATCCAATAGCCTCTTCAATAGATGGCGATGCTAACCAAGATGTACAAGTGAAGGCTCACTCCTTCCTCACCCCAAACACACTTTGGTTGAGCCAAGGAGTTTTACAACTATTCTAGTTAACCCTCAACAACCTACACTTGAAAGATCACTCACCCAAATAAGAACTATTTTATACAAATGAGGCAACCTTCACCAAGGTTTTACCACTTCAAGTGATAGGTTCACCTTCACCAAGGTTTTACTCCTCCTAGAGAATAACCTTCACTTGAGCAACCTCACAACCCAACTTCCCCAACCCCTTATACAACCAACAAAGAATCTTTCTACTCAAAAATCTCACTTGTAAGCTTGTATTTTGTGTTGGCAAAAGTCTGTGTCTTCTTGTGCTTTGGGGTGTTTATAGAAGGTGAGAAATGGCTCCAAAAGGCTCTCCAACGGTCAAATATTAAATGCTGTCAAAACTAGCCGTTGGCCTGTCGGACGTCCGAACCACCTGTCGAACGTCCGAACCCTGCGTCCAAACCACCTGTCGGACGTCCGAACCATGCGTCCGAACGTCGTCAGAGAGTCATCAAATCTTTGCGAAATTTCTCGGACGTCCGATGCGATCGATGTGCGTCCGATGCGTGGTTTTTCATCCTTTCGGACGTCCGATAGCTTCCTTTCGGACGTCCCACATGAGTGCCCTGTTTTTGCTTCTTCTTTTGTGCCACAAGAATCTGTTCTAACAAATTGCTCACATAAAAACATTAGCCCAAATCTACATTTTGGTTTGTTAATCATCAAAACCAAGGACTGATCAACCAAGGTCAACATGTTTCTTAGTTTATGCCCCCAAAAAAGCAACAGTTTAGTTACAAATACAAGAAGAACAAACTACGCTAACTCTAACTATACTATACTATACTAATGAACTAAGAAAATCTAGTGAAGACTACATTTTTTGTGAAGTTTCTCTATCCTTCCAAAGTTATCAAAATGGTTTCCAAAGGTTTTTATTTATAGAGGAATTCAAGGTCAAGAAGAGTTGTTAAAGTTGTCATTTTTTGACTCTCCTATGAGTTGTCTCTCCAACTTTTTACCCTTTTCTTAATCAGATACAACCGAAATTGCTAGTGAAATTGAGTTGGAAAAGTTGTCTGAAAGCAAAGCAAGTTGATGAGCAAGTTGCAGAAATCAGGTGAGAATACGCGACTTCTTCTCGCGTATTGAATAGTCGAGTATTGAGTTTTGCGCACTTCAACCACTATTTTCTCAATCATGGAGGCCGAACTAGTTCTTGTGCAAAGTTGTAGCCCTTTGAGTTAGCTTTCCAATGCCTTAAGAATCATCCAATTTGGAGTTTTGTAGACTGAGATATGACTAAAATACCATTGACTGGTCAGGGCTCTGTTTCAGCTTTCGACCATGCACATGTACTTCTACATTTTGACTTTTTGACAATGAAAACAGCTGAACTGGATTTCGATGTTTTCATATCAAATGTAAATCTATCTCTTAGATTCAAAATAATTCCAGAATCACCTCAATCCAATGCCTGTATTTCAAGATATAGCCGAAATACCACAAGATATTAAAACTGAAAAACTTTTCTTCTTTTGTTCTTAATTGTATTTCCTCTTTTGCACTTCATATTTTCTTTTTATCACTTCAAACCATTATTAATCATCCAATTATCTTCTCAATTCTCTCCATTTGATGATTGAATCATTAAACCTACAAAAACATGAAGTTTTCACCATTAAAATCCATAAAAATGCAATTTTCACCACTTAAATCATAAAATGCATATTTTCACTAGAAACTTAGGCTGCGTTTGGATTGAGTGTTTTTGCACCTGTTTTTGAAAAACTGTTTTTCACATTCCAAATGCTACAGTAATGTGTATTTCAAAAATAACTTCAAAAACACCCATATCCAAACAATATATCAAAAACAACTCCAAATATATTTCAATTATGTATATTTAATTTGTATATTTTAATAAGTATATTTCAATTTATATATTTTAACTATGTATTTTAATATGTATATTTCAATTATATTTTAATATATTTTAATATGTATATTTCAATTATGTATATTATATATATATTATATTAATATAAATATATTTATTTCAATTATGTATAATATTATATATATTATACATTTCTAATATTATATATTTATACATACATATTATAAATATTTTATTTTATTTATAATATATTTATATATATTTATAATATATTTACATAAATATTATATGTTATATAAATTATATATAATATAATGTATAATATATTATACATTTATACATAATATATAAATATTTATGTTTATTTATAATATACATTTATATTATGTATAATATATAATATAATACATTTATACATTTATATTAATATACATAATATTAATTTTACATTTATACATAATATTAATACATGTATACATTTATATGAATTATATTAATGCATTTCTACATAATATTAATATATATTTATAATATATTAATTTATACATTTATAATATTCATTTATAATTTATAAATTTATAATAATATACACTTATAATTTATAATATATTTATAATATTCATTTATACATTTATAATAATATACAGTTATACATTTATAAATATATTTATATTATGTATTATATATAATATAATACATTTATATATTTTTATATGAATATATAAATATATTTATTTATAAATATCTATAAATGTATTATAAATGCATAAATGCATATTTATATAAAAATATAAAAATTATAATTTATAATTTATACATTTATATAATATTCATTTATAATTTATTCATTTATAATAATATACATCTATACATTTGTAAATATAAATGATTATAAATGCATAAATGTATATTTATATAAAAATATAAAAATTATAATATTCTAAAAATACTCAAAAATATGTTTCCAAAATACCTCTAAAAATAATCCAAAAAAATCTACAGTAAAACTTTTTCATATAGTTTTTGAAAAACAACCCCAAAAACAACTAATCCAAACGGACTTGTTTTTCAGATTCAAAATGCTACAGTGGTGTTTTTGAAAAACAAACCCAAAAACAGCTAATCCAAACGGAGCCTTAGTTAATAAGCTAAAAACATGACTAAAACACACCAAAACTAAATAATAAAACACACTTAAAACAAGTAAAATATATACTTATCAATATCGATGTTTGGTAATTTGATTTGTTCCTCTTTTAACCAGTACTTGGGGAAAGAGTAATTTGTTCTGAATTAACTTTGATATTGTGTGTTTGCAGCAGTATTCCTTTTTCAACAAAGTGATATTAGAGCAGTTAGGTTAGGCTACTCATTTATACTGGTTAAAATGGATGATTCGAATAATGGTTGTATGATATAATTGAATGCAATTAATTATTCGATCTGAAAGTTTAGAATAGAAGACTATTTGTATTGTAGAGATTCGTTTGAACCTGTTCTAGGGGATAAAGGTAGATCAAGTGTTATGAGTGATAAAAAGTGGGCTGTTATGCACAGAAAAATTATTAGTAATATTAGAAAGTGGATTGGTTAGAGTATTTTCCAACACTTGACTAATGAAATTAGAGGTGATGTACTGTGAAAAAAGTTAGAAAATATGTATGAAAAAAAGATTGGTTTAAATAAAACCTCTTGTCTAAAATAGATTATTTGGATGAGATAAAAAAATGGTGAAGACATGACTAAACATCTGAATAATTTTCACGGCTTGATAAACCAAACAACTACATTGAATTTGAACTTGGATGATGAGGTGCAAGCTTTGTTATTATTCACTTCATTGATGGATGGTTGGGAAACAATGGTGATTTTTGTCAATAATTCAGTTTTGAATGGTATGTTGACCATGAATATAACAAAAGAGATTGTGATGAATGAAGAACTCAAGAAGAAGGAATAAGGAATTGTGAATGAATCCTAACCCCTGGTGATAAAAAAGAAAGAAGGAAGGGAGAAAAGAAAAAGTAGAGAACCCCACAATAGAAATGACAAATTCAGAGGTAGGTCTGAATAGCAAAAAAATGATGCATACTTTTATTGAAAAAAGAAAGGACATTATATGAAGGAATGCAGAATCTTGAAAAGGAAACAAGTTGAGAAAAAAAGGAAAGACAAGACGAAGAAAAAAGATGATAAAGAGACTACAATAATTGTGGTAGGCCATGATGATATGTTTGTGTTCCGTAATGATGGTCATATGAATATTACCTGTCAATTCTTCTCAATTTACATCGAAGAAGATTTTGACTATGTTAGGATGGGAAATGAGATCTCATGTAAAGTTGTTGGCATAGGAGACATATATCTAGACATAGATACCGGGTGTCGGCTGGTCTTGAAAAATGCTCGACATGTTCTTGATATCCACCTTAATCTTGTTTTTACGGGAAAGTTTGATAATGAAGGTTACCATAACTTGCAAGGTGGAGGCAAATGAAAATTCATCAAAGGAAATCTCGTTATTGTCAGAGAAAAGAAGCAGAGTACCTTCTACTTGATGCAAGTCAAGTTAGACAAGGGAGAAGTGAATGCAGTTCGTAATTCATCCATTGACTTTTGGCACAAGCAATTAGAATACATGAGTCAAAAAGAGATTCAGACACTTATTCGCAAGCAATTCCTACCTGAAATTAAAGGTAATGCACTTAAACATTGTGTTGACTACATTTATGGGAAAAATATAGAGCTACATTTCAAAATATTTCTCCATCTAGAAAATTAAATCCATTGGAGTTGGTACACATTGATGTTTACCATATGAAAGATAAGTTTCTTAGTGGTGGCATTTACTTTGTAACTTTTATTGATGATTTTGCTAGAAAAATTTGGTATTTTGTTTTGAAATCCAAAGATCAGGTTTTAGAGGTGTTTAAAGACTTTCAGAGCAAAGTTGAGAGGGAGACTGGTAAGCAATTAAAGTGTGTTTGTGTTGACAATACTGGTAAGTATAGGTGACTATTTAAAAGCTATTGCAAGTCCTATGGGATCAGATTAAAAAAGATAGTACTAAAGACTCCTCAAAAGAATAGAGTAGCAGAAAGAATAAACAAATCCATCACTGAGCGGGTCAAATATATGCTCTTTAATGTTAAACTACCAGAATCATTCTAAGGTAAGGCAATGAGGACTGCAGTTGATTTGATTAATCTTTCTCTATCAGTTCCTTTGAATGGTGATATCCCAGAGAGAATGTGGACAAGAGAAGATGTATTCTTTAAACACTTGAGAATTTTTTGTTGTCAAACATTTGTCCATATTCCAATAGATGAGAGGTCAAAATTTGATGTAAAATCAAAACAATATATTTTCTTGGATTATAGGCATAAAAATTTTGGCTATAGACTATATGATGTTGTTGAAAAGAAGGTAATCAGAAAAAGAGATGTTGTCTTCCTTAAAGATCAAATCATTAAGAACATTTATAAAATTGACAAGCCAAGATCTTCATATGATATTCCTGCTAATTCAAATCCAGATACAGTTCTAGTATTAGTTGATTTTGATCATGAGGAAGCTAACACAGAGCAGAGACAGGATATTGATAGTGATGATACTGCTACCGATAAACTTGAATAAGAGACACTGCCAACTCCACCACCATCACAAGATGAGTTTAAAAGATCTACCAGAGAGAGTAGGCCTTCTAACAAATATAATCCTAATGAGTATGTGCTGCTAACAGATGGATGGGAACTGAAATCCTGCAGTGAGACTCTACAATATAAGAGAAAAGAAAATTGGTTGCAATCTATGCAACAGGAGATGATGTCCTTATATGAGAATCACACCTATAACTTGGTGAAACTACTTAAG
Source organism: Coffea eugenioides (assembly GCF_003713205.1). Taxonomy (NCBI): domain Eukaryota; kingdom Viridiplantae; phylum Streptophyta; class Magnoliopsida; order Gentianales; family Rubiaceae; genus Coffea; species Coffea eugenioides. Next base: position 41,990,492 of record NC_040037.1, read on the forward strand.
AACAAGAGAGCACTCAAAAATAAATAGGTCTATGGGTTGACGACTCAAGATTTCAGCTCACAGCCACAGTACAAGACAAGATTGTTTGTTAAGGGATTCAGTCAGAAGAAAGGTGTAGATTTTGAAAAAATTTTCTCTCCTATGGTAAAAATGTCATCAATTTGGGTTGTTCTTGGTATTGCGGCCAACTTGAATTTAGAGATTGAATAACTTGATGTAAAAACTGTCTTCCTACATTGTGACTTAGAAGAAGAAATTTACATAGAACAACTGAAAATGTTCAAAGAAAGTGGCAACAAGAACCTTGTATGCCGTTTCAGTAATAGTTTTGTATTGATTGAAACAGGCGCTAAGACAGTGGTTTAAAAAGTTTGACTCCTTCGTGACGGACCACGAGTATCATAGGATTACAATTGATCATTGTGTCTATGTGAAGAATTTTTCTAATGGTGATTTTATTATTCTCTTACTATATGTTGATGACATGTTGATTGTTGACCGTGATGCTATGAAAATTAACAAGTTGAAAAGGAGTTAAGTAAATTCTTTGTAATGAAGGATTTGGGTCCGATTAGATAGATTCTTAGAATGAAAATGAAAAATAATGGTTGTCTCAGGAAAAGTACATTGAAAAAATGTTTGATAGGTTTAACATGAGTAAAGTTAACGAAATCTCTACTCCACTGGCAGGTCACTTCAAATTAAACATTAAGTAGTGTCCTACAAATGAGAAAGATAAAGAAGACATGAAAAAAATTTCTTATGCGTCGACTGTTGGTAGTTTGATGTATGTTATGATTTGCACCGGACCAGATATAGCTCATGCAGTTTAGATAGTCAGCCGATTTCTTTTTAATCTTGGTGAGGAATATTGAAATGCTTTCAAGTGGATCCTCAGATATTTCAAGAAAACTTTCAAATTGTGTTTGTGTTTCGGCAATGGGAAGACCATGCTAGATGAGTATATGGATACAGATATGGCAGGTGATCACAACAATAAGAAATCCATATCTGGATATTTGATATTTTTGCAGAGGAAGCAGTGTAATGACAAAATAAGTTGCAGAAGTGTATTGCCTTATCCAATATAGAGGCAGAGTATATCACAGCCACTGAAAAGTGCAAAAAGACTCTTTAGTTGCAAAAATTTCTTCACGAGTTGGATATGAAGTAAGAGAAGTATATTTCACTGTAATAGTCAGAGTGCCATTCATTTGTGTAAAAATTCTACATTTCACTCTCAATCCAAACACATTGATGTGAAATATCATTGGATTCAGGATATGTTAGATTCCAAATTGTTGACACTTGAGAAAATTCATACCAATGATAATGGTGTAGATATGTTGACTAAGGTATTGCTTAGTGAGAAACTCTTGCTTTGTAGATAGGAAGCAAGTTTGGTAGAACTAGGGGTGCAAACGAGCCGAGATCGAGTCGAGCTTTGGCTAATCGAGCCGAGCTCGAGTTAATTTTGTGAAGCTCGAACTCGAGCTCGAGCTCGACGAGCTCAAAATATCAAGCTCGAGCTCGAGCTCGAGTCAAATTCGAGTCGAGCTCGAGCTCGAGCTCGAGCTTAAAAAATAAAAAAAAATAATTATTATTATTTTATTTTTTAAAAATAAAAAATAATTTTAAAAAAAAAATGAATAAAACAATAATTTTTTAACAAATAATAAAATATTAGGGATATATATGTAATTTTACTATTAAAATAAAAAATAAAAAATAAAAAAAATATATAATTGAGCTCGCGAGCCGCTCGCGAGCCAACGAGCTTAATGTTTTTGAGCTCGAGCTCGAGTTCGAGATCGGCTTAATTAGCTCGAGCTCGACTCGAGCTCGATATTGACGAGCTCGAGTCGAGCTCGTATTCGAGCCGCTCGCGATCGGCTCGCGAGCGGCTCGATTCGCGAAACAGCCCTAGGTAGAACCCCCTAAATGAGTTAGAGGGAGAGATTGTTGGACTTGTGGTCCAACCCATTTGGTGAGTTAAGTTACAATTTAGGCCCTTACATTAAATTAATTTGGTCAACTTTGACCAAATCAAGTAAGGAAACCAAGTCATCATGACTTGATTCAACCGCGGGTTTCCTTTTAGAAATAAGAAGAAAGCATTGTTCCAGCCGCCAACCTTGAAAAAAAATGAAGAGAGAGAAAAAGTGAATTGGGAGAAAAGAACCTAGAGAGAGAAAAATTTCAAGATCTTGATTGGATAGTCATTTGAAGCCCAATTAGGATGAAATTTTACCCATGTGATCCTCTTGTCAAGTTCTACCCATCTACTAGTTTGGATTTTGGATTTTCTCTTCATTTGGTAACACTCTTCAAACCCACTTCTTTGACGGTTGTAGTTTTTGAGAGATGAATTGTAGCAATTTCACTTGGTTGTTATTGGTGATGTTGTTGTCTTCCAGATGTTCAGGGTAGACATGTGTAATTCCATTACTGTGATAGCGTAGATTTTTTAAACTGGACTAAGTCTCGTGATTTTTTCCAATTTGGATTTTTCACATAAAAAAATATTAGTGTCTTGTGCCTTTTATTTTTCTGCATTTTATTATTACTGTTGATATCATTATGTAGTAATTTACTTTGTTCCTATTTTAACTAGTACTTGGAGAGAGAGTAATTTGTCTTGAATTAATTCTGATATTGTGTGTCTGCACTGGTATCCCTTTCCCAATAGTAATGTCTAACACTTTATTACTTATTAAGAATATGTGTGTGTGCTTAGCTATGTTTTGAAACTTGAACCGGGCAATGACTTGGCAGAGTTTAGGGGTCAGGAGTCAATGGGTTCGACCGGTTAAGCTCGGGGTTGAACCGGATGACGTCATAAATATATTTTTTAATTATATAAAATAAAATAAATAGAATAAATATGTACTCATAGTGATTTCAATCTTTCCCCATATGTTCTATATATTTAAGGGCCAAATTAATGATAAAGTATACAAATACTTTGATGAAACATTTTTAAGTAAGATATAATAACATTAATGAGTCTCTAATTTCATAAGATGATGAATCCAGAATGAAAATATGAATCATTGTAAAAATGCAAAAAGTAAGGTTGCAAATGAGTAATAAAAGAATTCTATGTGTGTAATTATGATTATTTAAAATATTGAGGGGTCATATGAGAAAAGTTTTTTAACTTATAAAGGATTCTTCTTGTTTCTTTCTCTCGTTGCTTCTTCTTTGCTAGTCCGCCATCAAAGCTTTCCGCCTTCCAGTCCCGCATCACAGTGTCCAAGTCATGTGTTTGCTTTGTGCTTTTTTTTTTTCCTTTTTTCTAATGGTTTCTTTTTATTTCTTTTAAACTCTCTTCCTCTTCTCTTTCTCTTATGTTCCCTTCTATCATTTTTTATTTTAGATCTTTTCACCATTTCTCATGTGAGATTCTTGATCTCTTCTTCTTTTCTTCTAATCCTTTCATACATGTTTTCTTTTATTTTTGTTTGATTTCAGATTTGTTAAAATTTAACCAAATTTTAAGCTTTTAGAGTTGTTGTGTTGCTATTAGTCACTTAGGGAAATATAAAAAGGTCCAAGAAAGAAATTAAAATTCAACAAAAATAGAGAATAGCAAAAAACCCAAGTATTCTGGGTTTTACCGGTTCACGGTCAAATTGGTCCTTTGATCGACTTTGACGTCTTGTATTCTAACTCGGACCGGAGAACTAGCCTGTTTTCGGTTCAACCAGTCAAACTGACCGGTTCAGTCCGAGTTTAAAAACAGAGGTGCTTAGTTCATACCATTCTCAATTTACATAGAGACATGTCATGATATTCATATAATGGTATGTCTTTAAAGTTTATGAGCAATTACTTTGTGTTCATATGAATAACTTAATAAATCACATGATACAAATGTTAAATATTAATTTAATTACTCAAGATTGAGAAGATTGATTACCAAAACCTGATTTTGTTTTCGAGTTAGCCACAAATTTATTTTTGAATTTTTATACCAAATATGAAAATACACAGAATGATGAACTGCGTGAATTATCTAAATTGATTTCCAATTTGAGTTTAATTTCAACTTTACACTGAAGGGAGAAAACCAACGTTGATGGATTGATTCAATGTCAATTTCGTTATGATTTTAAGTCCGATCCATTTATATGGGTTACAAATGAACAGGGAACATGATGAGCTAGCCTACTTCGTAGTTTAATTTCATGCGGGTCTTCCTCAAATCAAAAGGCAACAGCAAGTGCTATCGAATGTAGTTATTATGATACAAACCTAACTAGATCAAGAGAAGGGATAGATTGGGTGGCTTCGAGCGAGCGAATATAAGTGAGAAATTCCGAATTTGAACCTTCTCACTTACACTTAAAAAAAAAAAAGAAAACTAACTAGATTTGAGTTGAATTGAACTACTTCAAGTTATACAAACCTAACTTCTAGCATCTCTCTCTTGCCTACCTTGTGCCCCTTAACCTATTTAAAGTTAATTTCGCGAATTAGTCTTTCTTACAATTTCTTACATGGCTGACAAAATTTTTTAAATATAATCGTGAGACAAAGTACATGCCAATATACAAACCAAAAAAAAAAAAGAAGAAAAGGGAGAGAGTTTAGATTTGAATAGTGGTGATGTGTTTTGCTTCTACTACAAGTGTAGAAAAATATTTTTATTCTGATAGTGCAAGAAAGACTAATACATTTCTCTATAGTTATCTAATTACTACAATAACCTTTGTTCTAATCTTTACAAGAACAAATATTTTAGAGAAATCATTCAACTTGTTACTCACATTTCGTTAAATGAATTTTTTCATTTTTCCCTTTTAAAATGGTAAAAATTTACTCTGCCAACCTCGTGCCGCTTGAGATATTTAAAGTTAAATTCTCCAATTAATCTTTCTTACATGCTTGAAATTTATATTTTTAATATACTCGTGAGACAAAGTGTATGCCAATATACAAAAAAAAAAAAAGAAAAGAAAAGAGAGAGAATTTAAATTTGAATAGTGGTGATGTGTTTTGCTTCTACTACAAGTGTAAAAAATATTTTTATACTGATAGTGCAAGAAAGAGTAATGCATTTCTTTATAGTTATCTAATTGGTGATGTGTTTTGCTTCTAATACAAGTGTAAAAAATATTTTTATACTGATAGTGCAAGAAAGAGTAATGCATTTCTTTATAGTTATCTAATTACTACAATAACCTTTGCTCTAATCTTTACAAGAACAAATATCTTAGGGAAAATTGTTCAAAATGTTACTCACATTTTACTAAATGAATTTTTTCTTTTTTCACTTCTAAGATAGTACAGATTTGCCTTGGCTAAAAGATTATTGCACTGATAATAACATCAGTTCATTCAAATACGTGAATTGGTTACCCCTCCATCGGCCTCTACGTGGTTAGTAGTGGATTCTTCTTTCTTTCATTTGGTCATCTGTTCAGTCATCTTTGTAGTTATGATTACAAATCACAACCCGTGACCTCGAATGACATGAATTGATAAGCCGATTAATTTACTCTAAAGTTCCTCTAGAACTTGATTTTATAATTTAATCCTTTACTACTCTTTATAAACATTGTTTGTTGTTATACAATGAACTTAATAAAATGTGATACTGTCAACATTTGTATGTCAGAGTTCGAGCTATTGATTCTCCTCACAGCTTGTAGACGTACGTGTGAGAATCTTTACATCTTTGACTTTAAATAATCTATTATAAAAATTAAAGAAAATGAAAAATATGCAAATATTGTAACATGATGTTGACAATGAATATTTGACAAAAGAATTAGTTTTGGGATAATATAACCATGTGCACCTAAAGTATTATGCATTTGATTCAAATAAGCCAAAATGGCACATCCATGGAAATAGCACAAGTGTGTTTCAGGTGAGAATTGAAAGGAGATTATTCTGTAAGATCTTAGAGATATTATCCCAGTACATGTAATTTTAAAAGGCTAATTTACTTCCTAAATTTTATCTCTTCCACATATCTTTAAATCTTTTCATATTTTTGCAGGTGGAGATGGTTTGTGGTTAAACTTGACTTTGCCATCTTTGCTATGAACTTCTCAACCTAGTCCATGCAACTTGCATTCTTGTAATGGTTTAGGGTATAAAGCCATGTTTCAGTATAAGCAACTATCCTCTCAGCCAGCATTTTGTACAGTTTACAGAGCACAGTGCTTTGCTTATGCAACTTCCAAACTTATTGAAGTTGCATAGTCCTACTCCAGCTTCCTAAATTCAACCCTACATGTCTACAAGAAGAAAGTGGAGTTATTATAGCAATTCCAATGAATGCCAAGTGGCTTTCTTTTATTTTTGACACATGGCACATTTCTTTTTTGAGAAAACTATCTTCATTTTGCTTTCTTTTTTATTTGTTTACTTTATTTCCTTTCTCCTTTCTGACTAAAGACAACTATCTACCTATTATATAAAAAGAAAGTAGAGTTATTATAGCAATTCCAAATAATGCCAAGTGGCTTTCATTTATTTTTGACACATGGCACATTTCTCTTTTGAGAAAGCTATCTTCATTTTTTCTTTTCTTCATTTTGTTTTCTTTTTCTTGTTCACTTTATTTCCTTTCTCCTTTTTGGCTAAAGACAACTAAACAAACCCTCATCTATACTGTAGTTTCCTCATTTAGTTCACTCTGTACTCCTTCAAGCCCTTGTCCTCAAAATCCACGACAATCTCTTTTCAGCCTTCTTAACAATTTGCCTCATCTCTGGCTAGATAATGACAACTAGCCAGAAATTTTCGACAAATATACATAAATGCTCGAGATAATCATTACCTTCAGCATCTCAGATTGATTTTTGGTATCATAAGTTTCATTCGTAACCTTCAAGCCCTTGTCCTCCAGAATTTGCGACAATCTCTTTTCAGCCTCGACACTTTGCCTCATCTCTGGCTAGATAAGGGCAACTAGCCCAAAAATTTCCACAAATATACATAAAAACTTGACATAATCATTACCTTTAGCATCTTGGATTGATTTTTTGCCTCATCTCTTTACCTTTATGTTGCCGATTTTTGCCTCATCTCTTTACCCTTTATGTTGCCTCATCTCTACCTCTTCAATCCTTTTACTCTATTTTACCATTGGGCCAAGCTGAGTTTCTAATTGAACTGTTTAAGTATGAAACCTGTTGACTGGTCAATGATCTGGCAGTTCAATCGGATTAAACCGAGAACTCGGCTGGTTTTGTGAAAGAACTGGCTTTTGTGGAAAAATTTTGGTAAGCTTTTGCTAAGATTTGAACTTGGGACCTTCAGCATGTATTTATAGTATGTTCACCACCAAACCACTTGTCAAACATTAGTTGAGTAGCTTTCTTATAATATATGAATGTTTTGTCAATTTTATCTTAATTTTTTTTATTTCGTTGAAACAAATTTATTTGGAATCTTTTAATAAAAACTTATGAACCCCCAAACTCTATAAGTTATAAGATGGATTTAAAAAATAACATATTACGTAATTCATTTTAAAGACAAATATTGTTTTTAATAATTTTTTGCACTTAAAATTCGTAAATAAGATGGATAGTTACACTAAACACAAATAAAATTTTACACTTGAAATTTGGTAGATTACTAAATAAATTTATGTCTTGCTAATTCTTATACGAATTGAATTAAATGAGCATTTGCTATGGCATTGTTTATTACAGTTTATATCATATATCTTCTATCAAAAAATATAAAACATAATATTTAAATATATTTAGTGACCCACTGGTTCAATCACTCACCTACTAATTGAACTAGTGACCCGTTGACCAATATCCTTCGTCAGGTTCCTTTCCGAGCCGAGTTTAATAACTATGACCGACCCACATGCGAAGTTGTTCAAAAGAGATATAACTCGAGGTGATTCCTTTAGAAATTCTATAAATTGACCTACCATTTTGTTTTCAGTGGAGAAAGAATCCATTTGGATTGCTATTTTCTGAATTTTTTTTTAAAAAATGTATTGTAGTGATTTGATATATGTAAGATAAAAAGGTGATTGAAAAATATATTCATAAAAAATATAAAAGTTTTGGAGAAAAATGGCAATACAAACAGGGCCTTAGGTTTTGAGTTAGGCTTAGCTTTCCGGAGGAGAGAAAATTTTAGGTTTTGAGTTTTAAAAGCCTAAGACTAAGGCCCTGCTTGGCACTTGAGTTTTTTGCCAAGTTTGTCTGTTACAAGTTTTTTAAAAACTTTAGTTACAGTAACCTTAAAAAACTTCTTAAAGTTTTTAAACTATACATTTCAAAATATTCAAAAATTTATACACTTCAAAAATTTTTTTAAAAACTTCTACAGTAAAACTACAATAAAGTTTTAGACGAACATCCAAAAAACTCACTTGTCAAATGGGGCCTAAGATTGCTAATACAGATTTTGAGTTTTAAAAGCCTAAGACTAAGATCTGGCTAATACTCTACTACTATAGCGAGCCAAGAAACATAAATGCAGTTGTTGTGCAAGATGACAAACAAGACTCTAGGATAGGGGTGCAAACGAATCGAACCGCTCGATTCAAACTCGACTCGAACTCGATCAATATCGAGCTCGAACTGGTCGAGTCAAAGTCGAGCTCGAACTCGAGCTCAAAATATTAAGCTCGTTAGCTTGCGAGCCGGCTTGCGAGCTCGAATATATATATTTTTATTCTTTATTTTTTATTTTAATAGTAGAATTACATAAATATCCTTAATATTTTATTATTTATTAAGAAAAAAATATTATTTTATTTATTTTTAAAAAAATAAAATAATTATTTTTATTATTTGAAGCTCGAGCTCGAGCTTCAAAATTGTCAGCTCGTCGAGCTCGAGCTCGAGCTTGAGTTCGATAAAATTAAGTCAAGACTCGGCTCGATTAGGCCAAAGTTTGATTCAACTCGACTCATTTGCAACCCTACTCTAGGAGACTCTGATCTTACCGTACATGTAGTTTCTTTTGCATGCAACCACATTTTCAACCTTTCTCGTCCTAGCAAAGTTGGTATAAAATACTATATTGAATGTTAAAATCTTCAAGACAAGTATTTTTCCTCTTTAAGTTTTTCTCTCTTTCATTTTTTGGATGTTTTTTATTCTTTGCCAAAACAATTTATTTTTCAATATCGTATTTAAACTAAAGAACGTATAAAAACTTATTTTGTATACTTCAATGGATAAGAAATATTTTTTTAATACTTATATATGTGGAAAGGAATTGTCAAGGAAAAGATAAGAAAAAGGACTACAAACATGGTTCAAAGAAACGGTTGTGGTCACGGTCACAGTCATTACTGTTCCACATCGATCATGGTAGAATTATCACGGTTTCGATGAGACGCATATTTTATATATAATTATTTGATAGAAAGACATCTAATTAATTTAAAAATTCATTCTCAATTTTTTTAAAAAGAGAAGTTTTTAACTCACTATAAAGTACATGTATATGCTGTAATGAAATATTTCAATTAGTTTTAAAAAAATGAGGAAATAAAGATTACGTGGTTTCTAAAGTCAAACGGCTCAATATTTTACATAATAGGAAACATGGGAAAACTTCAAAGTTTTAGCATTTATAAGTAGTTTAGAGAAATTATTAGAGATACAAAAAAAAGTTCTACAAAAAAATAATAGGGTAAGTCTAATATTCATAATAACTATGAGCATTTATATGCAATAAGGGATAGATTAGACCACAACCCAAAAAAGATTAGCTGTATGATCAAAATCATTTTTAGATTTAGTCAAAGCTTGAGGTCTCATATGCAAATAAAACAAGCCCTAATAATCACTAAAACAAGCTGGAGGTGACCTTATTCCCTGCCATTACCATTCTCCAACTTGATAACGATCCTCGTTTCTTCTCTCTTAAAATTCTTTTCTTTGGCTAGTAGAGGTACCTTACACAGCCAAGGCACTAGAAGTTATTGTCAGGCTTAAGATTCTTCATGTAATCACCAACCATCCTCTTGTCAGCCTTAAGGAATTTTTTTCCAGAAATAAAAAGGCCAAAAAGCAATTTTAGAATAAACAAAATTTTAAAAATTTTTTTTTTAAAAAAACACATTTCTTTAGATTTAGGGGGAAATAATATTCACAACATCATGTACAGACTTTAACTTGCCTCCTTTAGGGGAAAAGAAAGCCAAATGATGGATGAAGCGGCGGCAAAATGAATAAGCAAAGGTTTCTGATCAGAAGACAAAAAATGACAAAGAAATTAAATAGTACATACCAAGGAGAGACGGTAAGAGCAGAAATTCATGAATTATGAATATTTGACTAAACAAAACAAGAAATGAAATATCACATTCATCCTTGATCTTCTACAATGAAACCATTTATTTAGTTAATTATGGACAAAATTGAAAGAAAATGCATCAACTAATCCAATAGAGAAAAAAAGTAAAGTAAATGATTAGGATGAAGGGAAAAGAAAAGAGAAGTACATAGTATTATCTAAATGACGAAGCTACAATGTAGATGGGGATTTGTTTAATTGTCTTTAATTAGAAAAAAGAAAGAAAATAAGGTGAATTAAAAAAAAGAAAGAAAAAATAAAGATAGCTTCAAGAAGTGGAGTTACTATAGCAACCCCAATAAATGCCAAGTGGCTTTCTTCTATTTTTGACACATGGCACATTTTGAGAAAGCTATCTTTATTTTTTATTTTCTTCATTTTGCTTTCTTTTTTTTTTGTTCACTTTATCTCCTTTCTCTTTTCTAACTAAAGACAACTATATACACCTATTATATAAGAAGAAAGTGGAGTTACTATTGCAACCCAAATGAACGCCATGTGGTTTTCCTTTATTTTTTACACATGGCACATTCCTCTTTTGAAAAAATTATTTTCAATTTTTTTTCTTCAATTTTCTTTCTTTTTTTTGTTCGCTTTATTTCCTTTCTCCTTTCTAACTAAAGACAACTAAACAAAGCTTCGTCTATACTGCAGTTTCCTCATTTAGTTTTCACTTTGTGTCCCTTTCTTTTTTCCCTTCATCCTGATTGTTTACTCTATTCATTTTTCTCTATTGGATAGTTGATGAATATTCTTTCAATTTGTCCATAGGAAGAAAGTGGAGTTACTATAGCAACCCAAATGAATGCCATGTGGTTTTCCTTTATTTTTTACACATGGCACATCCCTCTTTTGAAAAAGTTATTTTCAATTTTTTTCTTCAATTTTCTTTCTTTTTTTTTGTTCGCTTTATTTCCTTTCTCCTTTCTAACTAAAGACAACTAAACAAAGCTTCATCTATACTGCAGTTTCCTCATTTAGTTTTCACTTTGTGTCCCTTTCTTTTTTTTCATTCATCCTAATCGTTTACTCTGCCTTTTTTTCTCTATTGGATAGTTGATGAATTTTCTTTCAATTTGTCCATAGTTAACTAAATGAATGGTTTTGTTGTAGGAGGTCAAGGATGTGTTTGATGTTTCCTTTCTTGCTTAGTACAATCATCATGATTCATGATTTTTTGCTCTTACGGTCTTTTTCTAGTATATACTATTTAATACTTTTTTGTCATTTTTCACCTCTTGATCTGAAACCTTTGCTTATTCCTTTTCTCGTAGCTTCCTTCTTCAACTAGCTTTCTTTTTCCCCCATAAAAGAAGGAAGGTGAAGTTTGTATATAATGCTGTGAATACTTTTTTCCCCTAAATATAAAGCAATGTGTTTTTTTTTTAGTTTTTTAAATTTTATTTATTCTGAAATTACTTTTTGGCTTTTTTATTTTTGGGAAAAAATTCTCTAAAGCTGACAAGAGGATGGGTGGTGATTACATGAAGAATCTTCATGCTGATAATGAAAAAATTGTAATTACTTCCCCCCCAATAAAATAATAAATTCCATCGTACAAATTCATTCCAATTTTAATTTTTTATTTACTAAAATTGTTATTTGATAATAGGGTGATAGTGCTAGAGCAGAGGAGGAAGAATTTGACAAGTGAAGGTCCAAGGTAGACGATGTTCACGAAGGAAATGATGAGACTTGTTGAACTAAAAATTAATTAAAGTCTCTTAATTTATGGATAGATAATTATATTTTGATATTTTGATTTATATAAAGTTTCTTAATAGTGAAAAGTGCTTATTTACTGGATAAGGTGGATGATGTGTAAAATGATTGGTGGGGCCAGCAATTTAGGGTGTGAAAAAAATGTCGTAGTATCTCTTTATTTTGAATTACTAGCATGTATCCATGATAGGTAGTTTATTTTCATGATTTTTAATTTTTGCAAATGATAGTCTAAGAATAAAAGAAGTGTAAAATTAAATTTTAGAATCTTTTGTTTAAACTGGTTCTATATGACTTTGTGCTCTTATCCTTTTCTATTGCCCCTAATGATAAATAATGTAATTAGAGTTTGAGATGGTTGTTAGGCTTGGAACTGGACATATCATTATTATTTGACTAAATGATTTGATAATATTTTGTCGATTTAACTAGCTAAAATGACTGGGATTGTCAAAGGATTGCAGTTGGTAGTATAAGTTAGCATTGAGACTTTTAGCCTAGTGTGTCACTCGACAATATATAATAAGAAAATTCAATTTTGATTAAGAAAACATTTTTGCAATCAAATAAATTGTTGGTTTTGAATTTGCATATGTATATCTAGAAACATGGCATTCATATTTTTATTTAAAAATTGCTATGTGTATTCTAAATCTGTTTGGTAAGATAATATGCTCACCTGTTTGTAATGCTATTAGGCAGGATTTAAATGGACGGATTAACTTGCTTTTTCTCTAAAAAAAAAAAAAGAAAAATGTGTAAGTTTGTATGTTTTTATTGATGTTGAAGATTTTGACAGGTCTTGGTGGCTTTCTAACCTTTTTCTAATTATTAAAGTGCTAGAAACATTATGACTGCTTGTTGTTTAGTTACAACTAAAATTATGCTGCTATTAAACAGACAATACACTCATAATGGATTTGCTTTCTCTTCTTTTTTGGTATCATTATATACACATGATATTAATTAAAAAACTTTTTCCAAATCACAATAAATTGGGGGCGAATTTCATAGATGGAATTTCTCTTCATGGCAAATTTTAATTGTTTTGATACTCAATTTTTCTCTTATATTTCTATTTATTATGTACCAAAAAAATTTGTTGTTATGTATTCAACTAAACTTTTATGGACCCTTGGCTGTGACTTGCACAACCAAGGTAACTCTAGTATTAATATCTCTAAATTATATTTCAATCATGAAGATTGCCAAGGAATCTGTTAATGTTGCCCGGAACGCCCTATCTATCATTCCCCTTTTAAAACTTAACACTTCACTGAAAAATATGTTCACCCTGATATCATTCCCCACTTTCATTCCCCTATCAGTCGAATCTGATTCCAATTTCAGAAAGTGAATGGCACCTCCTAAATTCTTGCAAGTTTTGTCAATCATTTTTTGACTAGTTTCCCTTGATGGATACGCACTTCATGCTCAGATCTGTCTCGATGGAAAATGTAACAGCAGCCTTTCTAGCTACTAAAGTAGATCATGCAAGATCTCACCCTAGGTGGATGATGATGATGATGTTGGCGAAATTCTCGGCGTAATGCAGCTGCAAGAAAAGAAAAAAGCACATTACGTTAGCTGATTGTGTAGTAGTTAAGGAAGTCACCTCAAGTGCCAAGTAATTTTTGGTTTTTCCAGATTTCTAGTACATCTACTTTGCAAGTCAACTGCCTACTTTTTGGTTTTTCCAATTTTCTAGTCAAGCATCTCTCCATAATCACTGGCGTAACCACTGGGGTGGAAAGGGGAAACTGCCACTCCTCCCCCTTCTCCCCCAAAAAAAAATCCAAATTACACCACAAAAGAATTTATAATATTTTTTATGCGTTAAGAATTTTGACCTGAGAATTTTGAATGGTTCTTGTTTTTGCCTTCCAAAATTCTGTTCTTGATCAAACTCCACTAAAACTTGGCGACTTGCATACAATAGTAGTCTAATAATTGTGGCAAGTTCAAATTACAATTATTTAATAAATTTAGATTTATATAGTCTCTCTGTTCTATTGAAATTGTCATGATTTTCTTTTTTTATGCCTCCCAAAATTATATCATCTTACTAAAAATAGATAAATAAAATCTTTTCAAGCATTGCCTTTTGTTCACATGGTCCAAAGAGGTTTTAATGCTTATTGTGGGTTCCAAATGATATATCTCATCTCCACTAAAATTGCTAAAATAGCAATGCGTCCCTTATGCAAAGCTATTATGACCCTGGCGACTGAAAGCACATACACTTTGAATGCTTATCTACAAATTACTAAAGCATTTAAGGACCCACGGTTGCATTCATTCTCTCACCATAAATTGATTATTGATTAAAAAAGCACGGTTTACTAAGTGCACAAAAAATATTGGAACTGAGGGAGTATAAAAAAAAAAATGAAAGATTGTATTGGCAGGTCCACTTAACCATTTCGTCTCTTATTTTATAATTAATATAGATATATAGATTTGTTATGCTTACTTTTCCGGTGTCCACCGCAATTAGGAGCGTGCATTCTCTGCCTAAAATGCATGACACTTCATTCCGAAGCAAAACAGAATAGAACTTAATGTTCCTCGATAACTTATGTGCAATAGCATATTACAAAAAGTGTCAAGACAAATTCTACCATTTGATAGATAACATAAATAAATTGATACTTGTTTCATTGGATATAACTTTTTTGATTTTGAATATTATGCTATAAATAATTAGTCTTTTGACAATTTGTAACTCTATCAATTATAGTTGTTGTAATTTTCATTAGACACTACTGTGATACATATCACTTTTGCCCCGGTCTCCAAGGACCAAATCCTGGCTTTGCCGGTGCCTATAATACTGATGCCCAATTTCTTAGTCAGGTAATAATACAGCCCACTGAGGAGGCTAGTATAGGTGTCGTAAAATTAATGCCTTGTGGTTACACGAAAAATCTTGTCAAACTTGCAGGATTGTCATTAAAGAGTTGATGGCTTAGATCAATCGAACTGAACTCAACCTATTTTAAACCGTCATAAACCGTCAAATGTATGGTGCGGCGGCATAACAACACTAGTCCTTGACCCTATAAATGCATGCTCTTTTGGCAAAAGACTTCGGAGAAATTTTCTGAGTGCCATCAGAATGGCATGCGAGGCGAGAAAAGGAAAATTGAAAAATGGGTGATTGTACAAATGATTTTGCTAAATCGTACTTTGAATCCACAGTAAATACAAATTTCACTATATTATCCAATGACAACTAGTAGTTCTTTCTCGTGATAACAGTAACAATTCTAACAAGAATAATACTCTTAGGCCTTAGAAGTATTTCCTTTAGGACACTGGCCAATTAAAGTTCATGAAAATTATGTTAACCTGTTGTGACTAGTTGCTATGCTTCTGAAGGATGATTTATTTTTGTATTCACTGCACATAGAGATCCCTCTTGGTAAGAGACAAAGGGGATAAAGAAGTAGCTGTCTGTGAGATGTTCTCATGGGCGGTTGAAATCGTAACAAAATCACTGGACAAACAAGCAGAACTGCCTGCAAGAGAAGAAAGGGATTAGTCACTGGTTGGTATATGTCCATATGGCATAGAGCTGAACAACACTGCAACACTGTTTTATAAGGCATTTCTAGGGCAAGTCTCGAGGCGAGGCGAATCCCAAATGCCCCACGGCTTTTGAATGGGGCGCAACGCGAATGCCCGGGCGTTTGGGGTGTTCGGGGTGTTTTTGTTTTTATTTTGAATTTTGATTTTACTATTTTATCCTTCATATCTTGACTTTGTTTCCTTTTTTTTTTTTCTTTTCTTTGATACCAAATTATAACTATCTTTTATTAATATGATTTTATATGGCTAATATATGAGTTAGAGTTATGTTGTAATTTTATTTGTTAGACAACAATAATATTTTCATAATTTTATCCATGTTTTATATTTATTAGTAACATATGTACACACTTATGTATGAATGTTATAATTTTGTAGTATTATTTTATATATTTAAAAAATCAAATTTTTTGGGAGTTACGCCCACACCTCGGGGCTTTCGCCTTGTTTGGATGGACATAAATCACTCTGCGCAGCGCCCTCGCCCTTTAAAACATTTGCACTGCAGAGTGGATGCATAGCATGAGTACAACGCTGAAATTGATGGTGGTTGTTGTTCCTAGGGCTGTAATCGAACCGAATTGCTTGCGAGTAACTCGCGAGTAGCTCGATTAAAAATTTGACTCGAACTCAGGTTGACCGAGTTCAAGCGCTTCAATAAGCAAAACGAGTCGAGTTCGAGTACCCAAAAACAATGCTTGAAAGCTCATCAAGTCTTATCGAGCTTTTAATTTTAATTCTTTAATATATTATTATTAAAAAATTACTCTTATACCCAAAAGAGTTGCTGAATTTATGAAATGTTTTAAATCATATAAAAATTTTTAAAGGGTAATAATGTCTTTTCACTCAAAAATTATCAAAAAATATGAAAATTTCTAACTCGAACTCGATAAGGCTCGCATTGATTCGAGTCCATGCAAGTCAATTTCAAATTCTGTGAGTAAGCATCGAGCTCGAGTTCGAACTCCAATAATACTGCTCGCTCGAATTCGATTCAACTCGATTACCTTCCTAGTTGTTCCCGCCTTCCTTTTACATTCTCTTGTTTCCCTGCCCAACAAAAATCACGTACATACTTCGTTCGTGGATTGGAATCCATTTACGAACACGAGTTATGGACACGTTTTGTTAGCGGGATTGATAAAATAAACCCACTACCGATAGTCCAATTCCTATTCGCCAATATTAAAAGGTTTTTCATCCTAATCGATAATTAGTGTGTTTACTAGATAATTTCACTAGTTAAATTTTCTTTTAGTTACCATGACCTGTGGTCATTATCGAAAGTGAAACCATTCTAAATTTTTTTGACAAAAAAAAAAAAAAAAAAGATCTTTTGATCAAGGGTGGCAATCTAAAATTTGAGAAATAATCACTGCCTTTATTATATGAATGATTTACATCACATTCACATTTCATATCCGCCCAATTTGAAAAATAAATTATGTTTTCCGTTATAATAAGACCTCTTATTTGGTTGATTTCAACATTTGAAACTTCAACATGTTTACCTGCACTATGATCTATTGCCGACTTACTATAAAAATCCAACAATCTGCTTTCAAGTATCTTTCTCTGAACTATTCTAATTCATTTAACCTTTGTGATCATTCATGTTGTTAATCTGCAGAACTCTCCCTAATTTTATTTTCAAAGACCACATTTTATAGTGTTATCTATATATGCTACCATCTACTCACTAGATATCGATTGTGCACCTAACATACTACTCATATCCAACTCTATATATCACATCACATTACCCTTGAGCTTACAAGTATTGCCTTATATACACTTAAATCTCAAAATATTGCCTTATAGACTAATAATGCATTTAACTTTTAATTTATTTGTATTAAAAACAAGTTCTCAACCAACCAAGATTTGTCAAATTAAATCACCCTCTTACAAGCTGACGTTAACTCTGAGAATTAAGCAAAGCTGAGCTTACAGGAAATGTGGCGTGGTTGTTGCAGAAGCATACAAATTTTGCCTTCTTGAAAGAGTTCCCTATCCTTCCTGCGTCGGCAGAGAGGAATTGAAGGCCCCCACGGCTGAACAATTTCGGATCCCCAATTTAATTGAAAGGAAATGGTGAAAAACAAAAAACAAACAAAAATGAGGTGTCCCCTACCTACTCAACGCTGCACACCTTATAAGCAAAAATCAATCGGTACCCTTTTAGGCATCAAACGTCATATCCCTTAGGATTTTAACTCTATGGGTTACTAATGATCAAGTGACAAATTATGGAGCCCATTTGTTTCTTTTACCTCGTCACCTTTTTATTTTACGTACGTCAAATTATTATAATACATTTTTTTATAAAATTTTTCCTTTATACTCATTTAATACTGTATCTACTTATTTATTAATGCGTATTCATTAATCTTATAACCTCTATCCTTTTTAGATTAATTAATGTTGCAAGTTTTCGATTCATCTTAAATTCTAATTATTTTAGATCAATAGAGGGCCTACTCATATTAATTTCTTGGATACGAATAACAGATGAATAAGAATAAGTAATCATAATAAAGGTATAAAAAATTGAATTGGATTGTTAAAATAATTTTAAGGACAACATGGAAAGGTTTTACTTTTTAGTTCCTGCTGCTGTCTATGATATAAAAATAATGAATTCTATCTTTAAATTAAACAGGGACTGCAATTAAGATCCGAAACTAAATAAATAATTAATAAATAATCATTACGACAGTATCTTCAAATAGACTAATCATACATACATAAAAATATAATAGAAGACATTTTAAAGCCAAAAAAAAGGAAGAAAATAGCATTGCCTCTTAACAATGGAGTTTGAAGGAACACATATCCTTCAAAAGATAATGATGAAATCTGGGGAGTTAGATCATTAGAATCACAATAATGAACTTCGGAGGAAATAATACTATTTTTGTCAATTAAAGTCTTGATTATTAGTGTGTTAATTGGAGTGAATAGCCTCCAAATAAATCCGAATGCAAATATCTATGTTATATAAATTCTAATATAAAGCAAATTTCCTTTGACTTGTTAATTGGATTCGATCAACTTTATGAAAAATCCTAATAGCAATTAAATTTCCTTTAGTTTAACATTTATTTCGTTTTGTATAATTTTTTTATTTTGTAAAGTTTGTTTCAAAAATTTTGTGAAAGAAAAGATGCCTAGCAGTTGATTTCTTGTGGGAAATTTTGAGAATAAAATTTTTTTTAGACAAAAAAACTTTAAAAGAAAAATTAAAAGGAACCCAATGAATCACTTAAGATAAGTGCGTTGGACGTATGGTTGATAAATTTTAGCTAAAACCTACAAAAGTTTTAAAAGTTCTAAAATTGACTATTGTCGTTAGTGGACGTGCCAGACTGCCTCAAATTATTCCCCACGGCTAGCGACAACATCATATTGAATTATTCCCCACGGCTCGGCTAGCAAACAACGTCAAATTGAATTATTCCCCATGGTTGGGCTAGCAAACAAGATCAAATTGAGCAATGGACTTGGGGGCCTAAATGGAGCAGCTTGACAAGTATATATTTTACGTGTTTTAAGTGTGCTTTAACAGTTAATTTTGGTGTGTTAATTAACTAAGATTCTAGAGAAAATATGCATTTTATGATTTAAGTTAAAAATTACATTTCTATAGATTTTTATGGTGAAAACTTCATATTTTTGTAGGTTTAATAATTCGATCATCAAATGGCATGAATTGAGAAGATAATTGGATGATTGATGATGGTTTGAAATTGTTTAAAGAAGACATGAAGTGCAAAAGAGGAAATGCAAGCAAGAACAAAAGGAAGCAAGTTTCACAGGTTTGACATATTTTTGTATTTTGGCTATATCTTGAGTTACAAGTATTGGATTGAGATGATTTTTCAACCATTTTGAAGCTAAAAGATAGATTTACATTTGTTATGAAGAAATCATAGTCCAGATCAGTTATTTTCCTTGTCAGAATGTCGAAATACAGAAGCACAAATTCTGTGGTTGTAAGCTGGAACAGAGCTCTCCAGTGAGGAATTCCATATCTCTAGAAGCTCTCTAGTGCTAATTTTCATTACTTTTATGTTTATGGTAGTTTAGATGATAAAGGAGTTCGAAAAACACCGGTAATTGCAATCTTCCCTGTGGGATCGACCCTTAATACCCTATACTCGCTCACTATTCGTATACTTGTGATAAATCGCGTGTGGGGTATTTAGAAATTATAAATGTAAAACTTGATTGTGGATGAGCAAATTGTATATGTATACCCTGCGCACATCACAGCTTTACGCCATGTGGTGACTTCTCCACCATGGAGAAAAAGGCACATCAATGAGCACTTGAGCTGATCCTGTGAAGCCACATGACTAGGCCTGTCAACGGGCCGGGTCCGGGCCGGAATTAATAAATCCGGACCCGGACCCGTCATACTGGATTAATTCCGGACCCGACCCAAATACCCGACGGGTCTCTTAATCTCTCTACCGGACCCGCAACTGACGGGTCCCGGTCCGGGTCCGGCCTACCCGGAAAAAGGCAAAATACCAGAATGGAGGATTGCTTACTTCTGTTTCAAAAGGAATGTTCCCAGCTACAGATCCAGAATATAGCTGAAAATTGAGCAAAAAGAATAAGAAAAATTCTATGAGGTTGTGGGTTCATTATTAAAGCTTGAAGAGCGAAAAGTGGAGGCTCATATTGGAGTCTGACATCAAGATAGGCTAAAACCGCCATGGCTACAAACAACAGTTGCCACATGAGAGAAATCAGATAAAGAACCCAAAAGGAAAAATGAACCAAAAGTGCCCAATTTTCCTTTTGAGCCCTCTGCATACCCCTCACAGACCCTCCAAAGTTCACCAAGCCAAGCTACGGAAAAGCTCAAAATCTTGATTTTTATTTAGTTTCGTATTGATAATAAAAAAAAAATCATCACAGCCTCATATAAGCAGTCGGTCCTTTTTTTTGTTTGTTCAATCAAACAAAGAAACGGGCATCATATTTTCCCACATCATTCATCATGGGCCAGACATGATTGAAATCTAGTACCTCAAGTGAGAAAAGATAAAAGCCGAAGCAAAAAAGCCGAAGCAAAGCATTAATGTAATACAAATTCAACAACACCAATCATGGAAAGCAAGCACCCAAATAGTAGCTAAAGTCAACACCTCAAGAAATTCCAAGATCTCTTTTCTCATTAGCTAGCCAGATCCGGCGGTTTCTTTGGAGCTGGGATTCTTTGAAGGTGGAGATGGAGAGAGTCAGAGAGCTGGAGATGGACTGGTCACCAATGGCGGAGGCGGGAGGTAGAGCAAAAGAGAAAAGAGAGTGAGGGGAAAAAGGGATGTGCGGCGATGGGTGTTAGGGTTGGAAAAATTTGGGAATGAAAGTAGTATTGATATGAATAATTAGGATAGATAGGTATATATTTTTTAATTATTAATTAAATAAAACGGGTTCGGGTCTAATACGGGTCGGTAAGGTATATCCCGTATTCGACCCGTTTTTCTGTTAGATAAAATGGGTCTGGGTCACGGGTCTATATATCTACCCGTACCCGGAAAATGTTGACGGGTCCGGTCCGGGTCCGGGTCTAGACCCGGACCGTTGACAGCCCTACACATGACTATATCTTATTTTAAGTCAACTGCAAGTGAAGTGCAAACTTGGTTTTCCAGCTTTCTAGTGAAGCATCTTTGCAAGCAAGGATTTTTATTTTTTTTGTCGATACGATATATAGTTTCCTATACTATAGGGAGGGGAAGGGCCTAAAGAGATGCTAGAGTAATTCGGAGGGAGCTGAACCACCACCGGATCAAACGGGTGCACTATACCGTCTATTGCGAGCAGGGATCACAATGGGCCGGTTTGCAATGTTGTTAAACTCAGACCGGATATCAATTCGATTAAACTATTAGGCTAGGGGTTAATTGATCAAATCGATCTAAAAAACCTGCAAATATCAGTATGATGTCATCATTATTTTGGCGTTTGGTTCGCACAATGGAATCGGATTCAAATTCGGAATCGGATATCTTGGTTTGGAATGAGGTCATTCATTCCAATACATCTGTTTGGTTCAAGTACCTGGAATGTGTATCGTAACTATAATTGATATTTGTTTGTCGGCTCTTTCGAAATGGAATATAATAACTATATTATAAACCATATCGTAAATGATAGTCATTGGCTTTTTGTAAATGAGATATAAGAAATTTTCACTAATTAAATATATTACTGTAAATATATTAGTAAATTTAGTATAACTAATTAATAATTTCTGTTAGTAAACATGTATAATTATTAGTATATCAATTATATTACATAAATTAATATACATTATATAATACGTATAGCTAATAATAATATTATTATAAGTTTGTAACTAATTAAATTAAATATTATATATATAATTAAATATAAATATACAAATGTTACAATATAAATATATAATTATAATTATGTAATATATACAAATATTAATTATACAAATATTTTATATAAATATAATATACATTATATATTAAATATAGTTATTATTATATATTATTATATTTAAAATAATAATTATAATTATAATTACATAACTTATTAATATTATATACATGTATGTATTATAATTATATGCACATATAATATACATTTATAAATATACATATATATTATAAATATATTATTATATAATATTAATAAATATATAATATATAATATATAATATATAATTATAATATATAATTATATAATATAATAATATCATTATTGGAAGTTTGTGACTAATTAAATTAAATATTATATATATAATTAATTATAATTATACAAATGTTATAATATAAATATAAATATATAATTATATAATATATAAATATTAATTGTACTAATATTTTATATAAATATAATGTATATTACATATTAAATATAGTTATTATTAAATATTATTATATTTAAAATAATAATTATAATTATAATTATATAATTTATTAATATTATATACATGTATATATTATAATTATATGCACATATAATATACATTTATAAATATACATATATATTATAAATATTTTATTATATAATATTAATAAATTTATAATATATATTATGTAAATATAATTATATTTAACTAGATAATTATAATATATATTTATATAATATACTAATATTATAATAAAATATATAATTATAATAGAATATTATAATTATAATATATTATATATATGTATATATTATAATATAAATATATATATTAATTATACTAAAAATATTATGTAATTATAAGATTTTGGAATCACACTTGGATTTTGGACAAAACCCACCAACTTACTAAGGAATGGTGGAATGCTAAATTTTTAAATATCATTCCAAAATTTCAATTCCGATAGTAGTGAACCAAACATGAATCTTGGGGTTTATTCCAATTCCCCATTCCGAAACCCTTTTACCAAACGAATCTTGGGGTTTATATTTTTTTTAGTTTTAGAAATATAGAATTAAGTTCTTGGTTATATTTTGACCAACTATATAAAATGTTTTAAAAATATTAGACTTGCAATCAAATATACATCTAAAAATTATATATAAAAATATGAATTCATGTTTAAAATATGTCCATACCCCAAAACTATTCGAAAAACTAAACTAAAACAAATTATACCCAATTCGAAATCTTTATGATTTTCTAATACAAGTTGGAATCACTAATGATAAATTGATAAGGTGATAAAAATGAAAACTTCTTGGTTTAGAAATCGTTTAGGGGTATGAGCGATTTTGGTATTTGCACTAAGTGGTGGTGTTTTTTTTTTATTCCCATTAATAAATGAAAGTTTTATAATTTAGGTAATTCAAATTATGTTTAGAAAAATAAAAAAAAAATTGAGAACCGGGTTAAGTAGTCAAATTGGGTCATTGGTTTGGTCAGTTTTTAAACAAAACAATTTTGTGCTACTCATCAATTCAGGAAGAAGGCTGGTTTGTGGTCAGATTGGTCGGACCAACTGATCTGGTCCGCATCTAACAACATCGTTAGTTTAGAGTGAGAGAGGGATCTGCTCTCGAGTCCTCTCCATTGCCAAAAAATTCCTCTGGTCCCCACCCCCGTTCCCTCAAATCCCTCTTTCCCTTCCCGCCTCGCACCCTATGTGGGCACTTGAGGGTGATAATTTTATTTTTTTAATTGTCTTAAACTTATTCCATCTTGATAGGGTGAAACTTAACCCGACTCCCAAATCCATCTCCAATAGATCAAGACTAAATTTAATGAACAAAATTAAAAAGAGAATTGAAAAAATGAAAAGGGAAAAAAATGAACAAAAAAGAATCAAGAAAGCACCCAAAAAAAAAATAGAAACCTTAATCAAATTCTACAAATAACCCTTGGGAATGCTCATGCAGCCCAAAATATGCCTATGCCAAATACCAACTACGAATCTGGTGTTTTCAAAATAATTTCCAAGCATCTCTGTTTCAATTTGATTCTTTACAGGAATGGTTATTTAAAAAAATCAAGAAAGATCCAAAAAAATGTCAAACCTTAATTCCAATATAACATAGAACAAAATAAAATAAAATAATAAAGATAATCAATATCCTAAGTATTATTTTTAGATTACACATTATATTATATTTATTTATATTAATAAATTTAAGTGGGAGATGGAGTATGGGATGGGGTGGGGTAGAGAAAAATCTCCCTTACCTATGATCCGTCCCTACCCATTACTCCCCCACGAGGTTGGCACCCATGGCACCTGTGCGTTGCTATCCCACGAGAGTACAGGGCAGACATATTGATATGCAGAGCTCATATTGATAGCAAGTAGTAGTAGTATTATATTATAAAACTAATAATATAGATTATTAACGTAGGGATTGGAATAGTAGGGTGACAAGCGGGAAAAGAGAATAAAGAACTATAGTATTATTATATTCACTGGTCAAAGTTCTTCAAGGTTTCAAATGGAGTAGGATACACTCCTATTTGTAGTTGATCCAAGATCAAAGGTACATGAACCCTATTAAATACTAATACATGAATTTAGTACTTCAAGTACATCCATAAATGTATTCATCCAATGTACCAATGAACTTAGGGAGAATACATTTATCTTCCTTCTTGAGAATATAAACGGACATCCATATCTCATAATTATTTCATAACACTCCCCTTTGGATGTCCATTATACAAAGAATATGTCTCGTTAAAACCTTACAAGGGAAAAATCCAGTGGGACAAAAAAATCCTAGTGAAGGAAAAAGAGTACACTATTCTTATGTAATAATTTCTCCCCCTGATGCAAATATTATTTGAGATCTTTTAGCCGATGCATACCAATATTCTTCACCAGTTTCTCAAATATAGTAGTTGGCAATGCCTTGGTAAACAAATCTACCAAATTATTATCTGATCAAATTTGTAGCATATCAATCTCACCATTCTTCTGCAAATCATAAGTAACGAAAAATTTTGGTGAAATGTGTTTCATCCCATCTCCTTTAATATATCCTCCTTTTAATTGAGCTATACAAGTTGCATTATTTTCATATAAAATTGTTGGAGGATTTTCCTTCTCGAAGGATAACCCACAGCTCTTTCGGATATAGTGAGTTATTGATCTTAGCCAAACACATTCTCGATTGGCCTCATGAATTGCTATTATTTCAGCATGATTTGATGAAGTGGCAGTTAAGGATTGTTTTGTAGAATGCCAAGAAATGGCTATACCACCACAAGTAAAGAGATAGCCAGTCTGAGATCATGCTTTATGTGGGTCAGATAAATATCTAGCATCAGTATAACCAAGCAACTCAGGCTTAGATTTATTCGAATAAAACAAACCAAAATCAATTATTCCTTGGAGATAGCGAAAAATGTGTTTAATACCATTCCACTATCGTCTTGTAGGCGAGGAACTAAATCCTGCTAATAAATTCACAGCAAATAATATATCTGGCCTTGTACAATTAGTAAGATACATTAACGCACTAATTGCACTGAGATATGGTACTTCAGGACCAAGTATCTCTTCATGTTCCTCTCGTGGCCTGAAAGGATCTTTATTAGGATCTAATGATCTGACGACCATTGGAGTACTTAATGTATGTGTTTTATCCATATAGAACCGCTTTAATACCTTCTGGGTATAAGCAGTTTGGTGGACAAAAATTATTTCACCTTCTAAATGCTCAATTTGTAAACTAATGCAGAATTTTGTCTTTTCAAAATCTTTGATCTCAAATTTTTTCTTCAAATATTCGACAGCCTTTTGGATCTCTTCAGGAGTTCCAATCAAATTGAGATCATCAACATATATAGCAATTATCACAAAATTTGACCCATTTTTCTTGATACAGATACATGGACATATTGGGTCATAGATAACCTTCTTTAGTTAAGCATCCATTGAGACGGTTATACCACATACGTCAAGATTGTTTGATCCCATATAAATACCTTTGTAATTTAATAGAATACACATCTCTAGAATTTGATTTACATGTTTCAGGCATGTTGAATCCTTCAGGGATTCTCATGTAAATATCATTTGCAAGATTTTCATACAAAATAATTAGTGACAATGTCCATCAAACGTATATCTAGTTTTTCATGCACTGCAAAACTCACGAGATACCTAAATATGATCGTATCCACTATAGATGAATACATTTCATCATAATCAAATCTAGATCTTTGTGAAAAATCTTGAGCTACAAGTCTTGCTTTATATCTCATAATTTCATTCTTTCTATTCCTTTTTCTTACAAATATCCATTTATATTCAACTGGCTTTACATCTTCAGGTGTTTGGACTATCGGTCGAAAATCTTTTCTTAAATCTAATTCAGATTGTATTGCATCTTTCCATTTTGGCCAATCATTTCTATGCCGACATTTATCAATCGATCTAGGTTTATGATTCTCGTCATTTATTATAATATCAAGTGCTACATTATATGCAAAAGTACTATCAGCAATTATTTCTCTTTGGTTCCAACTATTTCTTGTAGTGATAAAGTTCATTGAATTTTTTATAATTTTATTCTCTTCAGGAGTTAGCTCTTTGGGAACTGACTCTTCAGGAGCGACCTTTTCAGGAGGTTAAATTTTGTCACTAATTATTGATTCATTTGATCATCTTTTCTTTCTAGAATTTTTATCTTTGGAACCAAGAGATCTCTCACGCTTTAGGCGTACTTTAGATTCATTAGCACTTGTGATTTGTCCTTTAGGGATATTTATTTTAATCGAAGCACTTTCAGCAGGAATATGTGATCTGGTGACTCTTCTGGAGTCACTAAATGCATCCGGCAATTGATTTGCAATATTTTGTAAATGTATAATCTTTTGAACTTCTAATTCACATTCTTTTGTACGAGAATCTAGGAAATCTAATGAAAATTTCAAATGATTTCCTTTTTTGGGATTTCCTTTTTCAGTTGATATTTTCCTCTCCCTAATGTCGGAAAATGTGATTCATCAAAATGATAATTTGCAAATCTTACGGTAAATAAGTCATCTGTCAATGGCTCAATATACTTAACTATAGAAGGTGATTTATACCCGACATATATTCCCAATCTTCTTTTGGACCCCAATTTACGACGTTAGGACGGTGCAATAGGAACATAAATCGCACAACCAAATATTCATAAATGAGAAATATTGGGTTTAGAACCAAATACTAATTGTAGGGAGAATAATTATGATAACTAGTCGGCCTAATTCTCACAAGTGTTGCTGCATGTAATATAGCATGTCCTCAAACAAATAAAGGAAGTTTAGAACTTATCAACAATGGTCTAGCAATTAATTATAGTCTTTTAATAAATGACTCGGCTAAACCATTTTGTATATGAACATAGGCTACAGGATGTTCAACAGTTATTCAAATGAACATGCAATACTCGTCAAAAGCATGTGACGAATATTCACCAGCATTATCTAGATGAATTCTTCTAATTGGGTAATCAAAAAACTGTACTTGTAATTTAATTATCTGAGCAAGTAATCTCGCAAACGCTAGGTTGCGAATAAATAACAAACATACATGTGACCATCTAGTTGATGCCACAAAATATCGAAATGGTCCACATGGTAGATTTACAGGTCCACATATATCACCATGAATTCGTTCTAAAAATGTGAGAGATTCAGTCCCAACTTTAGCTAGTGATAGTCTAACAATTAATTTTCCTTGAGAACAAGTAACACAGGAGAATTCATTTGATTTTAATACTTTTGATTTTTCAATAAGTGGCCATGTGAATTCTCAATTATTTGTCTCATCATTATAGATCCAGGATGTCCGAGACGATCATGCCAAATCATAAAATCATTGTGATGAGTATACTTTTGGTCTGTTAGGTGATAATTTCAACAGCACTTATTTGTGCATAATATAAGTCAGAAGAAAATGGAGGTAATTTTTCCAATACATATTTCTCCCCAAAAATGGTATTTGTAATTACTAAAACTTCATCATTTGTCTCATTCATTGTCTCGATGTGATATCGATATGGCGGATATCTCTAAAACTCAATAAATTTCTTTGAGACTTGAGAGAGAGTAGTGTATTATTTATGACAATTTTAGTTCCTTCAGGAAGAATAGAGTGACTCTTCCGAATCTCTCAATTAATTTTGCACTACCACTGATGGTATTGACATTTGTCTCTCCCTCTCCCATCTCTAAAGAAGAAAAATGTCTTTTATCTTTCAATATAGTGTGCGTAATAGCACTATCAATAAGACAAATGTTATCATCACCATTATATAGTCCCAAATGTTTGGCATCCATTTCTTCTTAGGAAGAAGATAAACAAAAATAAACATTAATAAAAAGATGTGAGAATAGATATTTACAAAGTAAATTGATAAAATATGCAAGACTAACAACATATCAAATATCTGGACAAATATTAAATATTTAATATATGATCATTTTGCAATTTCAGGATACTCAAAGAAATCAGCAACATCCAGATGTGTCATGTCAATATCATCATCATCATAAGCATCCTTTTGGTCGATAAAATTTGTCTTGACATTTTTTGTCTTTCTTTTTCAAAGATAATTGATAAAGGTTAACAAGGTGGTTAGCCATACTATAGGTACAGGACCAATGACTTTCCATGCCACACCGATAGCATTTTTCTTCAAACTTTTGTTTCTTCATTTTTCTGATCATTGTTATTATCCCACTTCTAGGGAATATTTTGTTTCTTGCCACGATCATTATCATAAGGCTCAAATCTGCCATGTGCGGGTCCACGGCCACAACTATGTCCTTGGCCTCCTCGACCACCTCTACGACTACGTCCACAGCCACGACCAGAATTTTGAGGTTGAGTCGCACTGGCTTCAGGGAATGGACTAGCACCAGTTAGTCAGAACTCATGATTTTTTAACAATAATTCATTGTTTTGTTTAGTCAAGAGGAGATATGCAATAAGTTCAGAATTCTTCTTAAATCCTCTCTCTCTATATTGCTGCCGCAGGAGCATATTAGAGACATGAAAAGTAATGAATGTTTTCTATAACATGTCTTTATCAGTAATTTTTTTACCACATAATGTTAATTGAGAAGTAATTCTAAACATGAATGAATTATATTCATTGACAAATTTAAAATCTTGTAGTCGTAAGTGAAACTAATCATATCGGGCCTTTGGAAGAACGACCAACTTCAGGTGGTCGAATATTTCTTTCAAATCTTTCCAAAGAACGAGCGGATCTTTGACGGTAAGATATTCTGTTTTTAATCCTTCATCTAAATGATGACGAAGGAAAATCGTGGCCTTAACATGGTCTTGGTTTGAGGTATCATTCTCTTCAACAATAGTATTCCTAAGACCCATTGCCTCAAGATGATTTCAACATTTAATACCTACGATAAATAATTTTTTCTAGAAATATCAAGAGGTACCAACTCTTGTTTTGTGAGATTAGCCATAAGAATATGCAATAGATTCGTAGAAAATTTTTGTACCTCGATCAGTAATCAAAAATAGATTCGGCCAGAACCTTGACAGCGTCTCGTGCTTCACTTCTGCTCAAAAATTAGAGATTCGTGCTTTTCTTTTGGTCAAAGCAGAGACTCGTGCTCATAACGTATTGTAAAACTAATAATATAGATTACTAACGTAGGGATTGGAATAGTAGAGTCAGAAGCGGGGAGAGAGAATAAAGAACTATAGTATTATTACATTCACTCATCAAAGTTCTTCAAGGTTTCAAATGGAGTAGGATACCCCCTATTTATAGTTGATTTAAGATCAAAGGTATCTGAACCTTATTAAATACTAATAAATGAATTTAGTACTTCAAGTATATCCATAAATATGTTCATTCAATATACCAATGAACTTAGGGAGAATACATTTATCTTCCTTCTTGAGAATATAAACGGACATCCATATCTCATAATTATTTCATAACATATTAAACTTAGTTGGTATTAAATTTAGCTTTGTAGTCGTTCCAGAGTTGATCGACGGACTTCCCCAGCAGCTCAACAAAATAGTTATTACTATAACCGTTCCTCATCTTCTTGTTAAGCTGCGCAACAAAACCATTTTTCAGGCTATTGCAGTAATCAAGAAAGCGGGCGGTGACATCGTATCCTTGATCCCACTGGTCGCCTTGCCCAGGTTTCACCCAATGACTAGGTGCATACCCGGCTTGAAGCCTCACATAATCCGCGATTCCCTCGATCAATCCTCCTGGAGCCTGTCCGTTCCCATTCCACTGCCAAACGTGCGTCATCTCATGGTAGAGAGCCCCAGTAATCTCTCTTCTAACATCACCCGAGTAACCTTGGATGTACCTCGCGCTTACGTGAATCTGATCGTTGCTGGTATAGGCAACACCATCCATGTCATCGACGAACATGTCAACTTTCTGGACGTTTTTTCTGTCGGCAGGAGCGTTCTCCTGGAAGATCCTCCATATGAAATTCGCGGCGGAGTCGAGTGTTTGCTTGCTGTATTGGACCCCGATGTCCCTCCCGAATCGGGCACCACCTGGGGTGGACGCGGCGGTGTTTGTTACCCCGTATTCCACTGCATGGCTTCCCTGGATGACCGCTGCTAAGAGTACGAGGATGACCGCCGAAGACGAGAGGAAGAAAGTTTTCCGTTGACCCATCGCTGTGTTGATTTTGAAGTATCTACTATCTAGTTTTGGTCGGTATGTTTTGCATTTGAAGCGCACAACGGCTTTTATTTATATAGAGCACTGGCAGAGGCAGAAGCAGAAGCAGCAGGTATCACGGGCCAATTTTGCTAATGCACTCGAGTAAAAAATTGACTCATTCGTAGTGCCACCACGGAGCAATGAGGTTTTAATACTTATTGTGGGTTCCAAATGATGTATCTCATCTCCACTAAAATTGCTAAAATAGCAATGCGTCCCTTATGCAAAGCTATTATGACCCTGGCGTCTGAAAGCACATACACTTTGAATGCTTATCTACAAATTACTAAATCATTTAAGGAACCACAGTTGCATTCATTCTCCCACCATAAATTGATTATTGATTAAAAAAACAAGGTTTACTAAGTGCACAAAAAATATTGGAACTGAGGGAGTATAAAAAAATAAAAGATTGTATTGGCAGATCCACTTAACCATTTCGTCTCTTATTTTATAATTAATATAGATATATAGACTGGTTATGCTTACTTTTCCGGTGTCCACTGTAATTAGAAGCGTGCATTCTCTGCCAGAAACGCATTAACGCATTAATGCACAAGTTTCGAGACAAATTCTACCATTGATGCACAAGTTAGATGGCTACATTTGATAGATAACATAAATAAATTTATGCTTATCTCATTAGATATAACATTTTTTGATATTAAATATTATGCTATGGGATTAATCTTTCCTACGCTGACAGTATATACACTATCAGCGTTGGATGATTGATAACTATGCAAAATTTGAATTTGAAATTCAACTTTTGCTTACATGTTATGAATCTAACGATGATAGTGTATACACCGTCAGTGTAGAAAAGATTTATGTATAATTAATCTGTTTACAATTTTGAACTTTATCAATTATACTAATCCCGTAATAAGTTGTTGTAATTTTCATTAGACACTAGTGTGATACACATCACTTTTGCCCCGCTCTCCGAGGACCAAATCCTGGCTCTGCCTGTGCCTGTAATATTGATCCCAATTTCTTAGTCAGGTAATACAGCCTACAGAGGAAGCTATAGGATAGGTGTCGTAAAATTAATGCCTTGTGGTTATAGGCAATTATTTGTGCATCGAAAATCTTGTCAAACTTGTAGGACTGTCACTGAATAGTTGACGGCTTAGATCAATCGAACTCAACTTAGCCTGTTTTGGACCGTCAAATGCATGTTTCGATGGCATAACAGCACCAGCCCGTGACCCCATATATGCACGCTCTCTTTGCAAAAGACTTGGGAGAAATTTTATGAGTGCCATCAGAATGGTATACGAGGCAAGAAAAGGAAAAAGGGGGGATTGTACAAATGATTCTGCTAAATCGTGCTTTGAATCCACAACTTAAAATTTCACTATACTATCCATGACAACTAGTCGTTCTTTCTCACGATAATAGTACGTAACAATTCTAACAAGAATAATGCTCTTAGGCCTTAAAGTATTTCCTTTAGGACACAGCCAATTAAAATTCATGTAAATTATGTTAATCTGTTGTGACTAGTTGTTGTTCTTCTGAAGGATGATTTATTTTGGTATTCACTGCACATAGCGAACGCTGGGGGCGTTCGTTTGTATTTTTTCTTTTTTTTTAATTTTGAACTTTGATTTTACTATTTTATTGTCCGTATTTTTGTTTCCTGCCCTTATTATTGTTTAATAATTTTAAAAAATGATTCTATTTATTTTCTTTTTGGAAATAGTTTGGGAGAAATACAAAATAAAAGCAACTATGACTTTGTTTCCTTTTTTTTTCTCTTTTCTTGGATCCCAAATTATAACTATTTTTTATTAATATGATTCTATATGGCTACTGTATGAGTTAGGGTAATGTTGTGATTTTACTTGTTAGACAACAATAATATTTTTATAATTTTATCCATTTTTATATTTATTAGTAACATATATACACACATATGTATGAATATTATAATTTTATAGTATTATTTTACATTTATATTTTATATATTTAAAAAATTAAAGTTTGTAAGACTTACGTCCTTGAGACTTTGGCCCTATTTGAACGAACATAAAATGTCCTGCGTAGCGCTCTCACCTTTTAAAACATTGCAATGCAAAATGGATGCACAGCGTGAGTACAACGATGCAATTGATGGTGGCTATTGTTCCCGCCTTCCTTTTACATTCCCTTGTTTCCCATGCCCAACAAAAATCACGCACATACTTCGTTCGTGGATTGGAATCCATTTACGAATAAGGCTGCAAACGAATCGAGCCGCTCGCGAGCCACTCGAGTCAAGCTCGATTAATATCGAGCTCGAGTCGAGCTTGAGCCGGCTCGCGACAAACTCAAGCTCAGAATATTAAGCTCGTTAGCTCACGAGCCGGCTCGCGAGTTTGAGTATATATATATATATTTTTTTATTTTTATTTAATAATAAAATTACGTATATTATATATTTATTTTTATTTTTTATTTTCATAGTAAAATTACGTATATATCCTTAATATTTTATTATTTATTAAGAAAAAAATATTATTTTATTTATTTTTTAAAAAATAAAATAATTATTTTTTATTTTTTTCGAGCTCGAGCTCGGCTCGACTTGATTCGAGTCGAGCTCGAGCTTGAAAATTGCCGGCTCGTCGAGCTCGAGCTTGGTAAAATTCAGTCAAGGTTCGGCTCGATTCGATTAGCTCAAAACTCGACTCGGCTCGGCTCGTTTGCAGCCCTATTTACGAACACAAGTTATGGACGCGTTTTGTTAGCGGATTGATAAAATAAACACACTACCGATAGTCCAATTCCTATTCTCCAATATTAAAAGGTTTTTCATCCTAATCGATAATTAGTTTGTTTACTAGATAATTTCACTAATTAAATTTTCTTTTAGTTGCCATGACGCGTGGTAATTATCAAAAGCGAACCCATTCGAACTTTTTTTTTTTGCACAAAAAAATGATCTTTATTTCAAGGGTGGTAATCTAAAATTTGAGAAATAATCACTACCTTTATTATATGAATGATTTACATCACATCCACATTTCATATCCGCCCAATTTGAAAAATAAAGGACAAATTCCATTTTACTCCCCCTGTGGTTTAGCGTTATTTTACATAATCCCCCTATAGTTTCAAAAACTATATATAACCCCCTCATGGTTTGGATTAAAGTGTCAAAATGACGGGAATGATCATTCTTAACGGAGTTACCTAAAATGTCAAAAATACCCTTATGTAAAGTTGAAAATTATTTATTAACTAAGGAGGGTTATGTGTATATTTTAAAAATCATAAGGGGGTTATACGGTAAAATATTAAACCATAAGGGGGTTATATGGTGAAATATAAAAATCATACGAAGTTCATGTGTCATGTATTTATAAGAGTAATTTCGATATTTTTAGAAATTCCGTTACGAATGACTATTTCCGTCACTTTGACACTTTAATCAAAACCATGAGAGGGTTATGTATAGCTTTTGAAATCATAGGGGGGTTATGTAAAAAAATGCTAAATCACAATGGAGTAAAATGTAATTTGCCCAAAAATAAATTATGTTTTCCGTTATAATAAGACCTCTTATTGGTTGATTTCAACATTTGAAACTTCAACATGTTTACCTGCACTATGATCTATTGCCGACTTACTCTAAAAATCCAACAATCTGCTTTCAAGTATCTTTCTCTGAACTATTCTAATTCACTTAACCTTTGTGATCATTCTTGTTGTTAATCTACAGAACTCCCTAATTTTATTTTCAAAGACCACATTTTATAGTGTTATCTATATATGCTACTATCTACTCACTAGATATCGATTGTGCACCTAACATACTAATATCCAACTCTATATATCACATCACATTACCTTTGGGCTAACCGGACAATGATACACTTAAATCTCAAAATATTGCCTTAGAGACTAATAATGCATTTAACTTTTAATTTATTTGTCTTCTACTTCATTCTTCCTTTATACTCATTTAATTACTATACCTACTTATTTATTAATGCGTATTCATAAATCTTATAACTTCTATCTTTTTTTAGATTAATTAATGTTGCAAATTTTCGATTCATCTTAAATTCTAATTATTTTAGATCAATAGAGGCCTACTCATGAATTATACATCATAGTTGTGGATTGTGGTCATAAGCATATATTTACATTTGTATCTAACCACATTTTCATTCATTTTAACTATAGCTGGCAATTATGCCCAAAACCCAACAACTCACCCAACCCACCCACTAATTTGAGAGGTTGGGTTGGGTAATTTGGGTGTTGGGTCAATTTTGGATTGGGGAATAAAAATTCAAATATATTTTGGGCGGTTTGGGCATTTGTGTTGGACACCCATTACCCAACTTAAATTAAAAAAAAAAGAAATTAAATTCAAGTAATACAACTCTCATTTCCTTCCGGCAACTTCAACTAGCCCAAAACTTCTTGTCTTGTTTGGCAGCAAATAATATCAAAACAGCTCCTGGTATAATCCCCTTATCACATATCGATATCAATCAAGAACCATGGATTCACTAAAAACAGTTCCTGATGTAATAATCCCTTTGTCACATAACAATACTCTGGTTTTTTTGAAAAAACAATACTGGTAAAGAACAACGGATTCCATTATATGTTATGATTTAATATGTACCTATATCAATATTGCTGTATTGAATGAAATATCAATACCAAATTCTAAAGTTAAAATCCAAAGCTGAGTACTCGAAAAATAGAGAATGGTTATAAAGTGGATCATAGATTAACTTTTCCTCTATAATTATAAAGTAGGACATCTTCTCCTTTATTTTATCATTTTTTAAAATTTTTATCACTTAAAATTTTTAGAAAAATGTAGGACCAAAGGCATTAGAATGTGCTTTATTAGTGACTGGTGAATGATAGAGTTGTCATTGGACCTGTTTTAATGTTGTGTTAATTTTCCCAAAAATTTTCAAATGAATTGGATAGTGATATTTGAACTAATTTGTTGAGAATTACATCTCTCTCATCAAAATTTCATTTTAATTAAGTTGTGATTGGATCTTTTATGATATTAGAAATATGTTTGGTATGGCAAATGCTAAATCAAGTAACAAGACTTGGAAAATTGTATATTGATATACCATTTTTTCATGCTATATCCAACTTGGACCAAAATTATTTTAGTGTGTGAAAATGTGTTTATGTGTGCGAAAAAAATTTTTTGCACATAAAAATGTGTTTATGTTAAAAATTTTTAACATATTTTCATGTGCATATACATACATGTATAAGGTTACTTTTATGATAACAAAAATGATAAAAAAATTCAAAACAAAATAAAATGATTAGTTTATCTAACATTTTATCTCCTATCAATTTAAAGCATACTAAATTATGCTTGTCACTCCTTCATTTGATCAGAGGCATCTATGAATTGAATCAATAGTAATTTCTTGAATACGAATAATAGATGCTTAAGAATAAGTAATCATAATAAAGGTATAAAAAATTGAATTGGATTGTTAAAACAATTTTAAGGACAACATGGAAAGGTTTCACTTTTTAGTTCCTACT
The DNA here is from genome assembly GCF_003713205.1 of Coffea eugenioides. Taxonomy (NCBI): domain Eukaryota; kingdom Viridiplantae; phylum Streptophyta; class Magnoliopsida; order Gentianales; family Rubiaceae; genus Coffea; species Coffea eugenioides. The sequence goes on from NC_040037.1 coordinate 42,026,816, forward strand.
GCCGTCTATGATATAAAAATAATGAATTCTACCTTTAAATTACGGACTGCAATTAAGAACCAAAACTAAATAATTAATTAATAAATAATCATTACGATAGTATCTTCAAATAGACTAATCATACATACATAAAAATATAATAGAAGACATTTTAAAGCCAAAAAAAAAAAGGAAGAAAAAAGCATTGCCTCTTAACAATGGAGTTTGAAGGAACACCCATCCTTCAAAAGATAATGATGAAATCTGGGGAATTAGATCATTAAAATCACAATAATGAACTTTGGAGGAAATAATACTATGTTTGTCAATTAAAGTCTTGATTATTAGTGTGTTAATTGGAGTGAATAGCCTATAAATAAATCCTAATGCAAATATCTATTTTATATAAATTCTAATAGAAAGCAAATTTCCTTTGACTTGTTAATTGGATTCGATCAACTTTATGAAAAATCCCAATAGAAATTAAATTTCCTTTAGTTTAACATTTGTTTCATTTTGTATAATTTTATTATTTTGTAAAGTTTGTTTCAAAAAATTTGTGAAAGAAAAGTTGCCTAGCAGTTGATTTCTTGCAGGAAACTTTGAAAGGGAATTTTTTTTTTTTTACACAAAATAACTTTTAAAAAAATTAAAAGGAACCCAATTAATCACTTAAGATAAGTGCGTTGGAGGTATGGTTGATAAATTTTAGCTAAAACCTACACAAGTTTTAAAAGTTCTAAAATTGACTAATGTCGTTAGTGGACGTGCCAGACTGCCTCAAATTATTCCCCACGGCTAGCGACAACATCAAATTGAATTATTCCCCACGGCTCGGCTAGCAAGCAACATCAACTTGAATTATTCCCCACGGTTGGGCTAGCAAACAAGATCAAATTGAGCAATGGACTTGTGGGTCTTTCTGCCTAAATGGAGCAGCTTTACACCATATGGTGACATCTCCACCACAGAGAAAAAGGCACGTCAATGAGCACTTGAGCTGATCCTGTGAAACCATATGACTATATCTTAGTTTAAGTCAACTGCAAGTGAAGTGCAAACCTGGTTTTCCAATGTTCTAGTGAAGCACCTTTGCGAGCAGGGATTGCAATGGGCTGGTTTGCAATGTTGTTAAATTCGGATCGGATATCAACCCGGCGAAATTGTTAGGTTAGAGGTTAATTTCTAAAAAAATTTGCTAACATTAGTATGATGTCATAATTATTTTATATTTTTTTTGAGTTTTAGAAATATTGAAATTAAGTTCTTGGTTATATTTTGACCAACTATATAAAATGTTTTAAAAATATTAGACTTGCAATCAAATATACACCTAAAAATTATATATAAAAATATGAATTCATGTTTAAAATATGTCTATTCTCCAAAACTCCTCGAAAAACTAAATTAAAACAAATTATACCCAATTCGAAATCTTTATGATTTTTTGATACAGGAATCACTAATAATAAATTGATAAGGTGATAGGAATGAAAACTTCTTGGTTTAGAAATCGTTTAGGGGTGAGAGTGATTTTGGTATTTATACTAAGTGGTGGTGTTTTTTTTATTCCCATTAATAAATGAAAGTTTTATAATTTAGGTAATTCAAATTATGTTTAAAAAAATTAAAAAAATTGAGAATCGGATTAAGTAGTCAAATCGGGTCATCGGTTTGGCCGGTTTTTAACTAGAGCAATTTTGTGCTACTCATCAATTCAGGAAGAAGGCTGGTTCGTGGTCAGACTGGTCGGACCAACTGATCTGGTCTGCCTCTAACAACATTGTCGGTTTAGAGTGAGAGGGATCTGCTCTCGAGTCCTCTCCATTGCCAAAAAATTCCTCTGGTCCCCACCCCATCCCCCACCCCTGTTCCGTCAAATCCCCCTTTCCTTTCCCGCCTCGCACCCTATGTGGGCACTTGAGGGTGACAATTTTATTTTTTTAATTGTCTTAAACTTATTCCATCTTGATAGGGTGAAACTTAACCCAACTCTCAAATCCATCTCCAATAGATCAAGACTAAATTTCATGAACAAAATAAAAAAGAGAACTGAAAAAGTGAAAAGGGAAAAAATGAACAAATAAAGAATCAAGAGTCAAGAAAGCACCAAAAAAAAAAAATAGAAACCTTAATCAAATTGTACAAATAACCCTTGGGAATGCTCATGCAGCCCAAAATATGCCTGTGCCAAATACCAACTATGAATCTGGTGTTTTCAAAATAATTTCCAAACATCTCTGTTTAAATTTCATTCTTTACAGCAATGGTTATTAAAAAAAATCAAGAAACATCCAAAAAAAAATGTCAAACTTTCATTCCAATATAACATAGAACAAAATAAAATAAAATAATACAGATAATCAATATCCTAAGTATTATTGTTAGATTACGCATTATATTATATTTATTTATATTAATAAATTTAAGTGAGGGAAGGAGTATGGGATGGGGTAGGGTAGAGAAAAATTTCCCTTGCCCATGCGCTGTCCCTACCCATTACCATCCCCGCGAAGCCGGCACCTATGGCACCCGTGTCGTTGCTATCCCTATTTACTCGCGTTAACTCTTTGATTTTTACAACTTTTTTGTCAATCGTTTTTACACCCTTTGCAAGGATCAATGCCTCACGAATTAAAATTTGTCCAACACAAATCGGTTAGTGTAAATCATACAACTAATCAAATCATTGAAAAGTATTTCCAAAATCCATACATCCACCCACTTTCAAATTAAACCTATTGCCACTATTAATTGCACTTCGCAATCACAAACTTTGAACAAGAATTCTCAATTGAAAAACTGTCAAAATACCGTCTTCTCTAGTATTATACCCCCAATTACACTATGTATCAAGGTGAACCTGCTTTCAATATTTCACAAACCTTCTATACATGGTGTAATATGGAGTGTGACGTTAAAAAATTGACGGAGGATCCAAATTCGTCAAACCACTTCAAGAGTACTTCAAATCCCTTCCTATAAGAAGCGCAGACCTTAGTCCCTTGGTTCATCGCAGTCTTCACAAACCATATTCCACCAAATGATGAGTCTCAAAGTTCATTCAATTGCTTCAATAATAGTCTCTATACTCTTTTCCCTCGTCTTGACTTCAGAATGTGGAGTCATTGTGGTCTACTGGGGCCAAAATGTAATGGAAGGCACCTTGCGCGATACATGTTCCTCTGGATTGTATCGGGTTGTTAACATAGCCTTCCTCCCAACTTTTGGCAGTGGTCAAACTCCTAAGCTGAACCTAGCTGGTCATTGTGAGCCTTCATCTGGGGGCTGTAAAAAATATAGCGAGGACATTCGCCAGTGTCAAAGCCAAGGAATTAAGGTCATGCTCTCAATAGGCGGTGGCACCGGGAACTATTCTTTATCATCAGCCAATGATGCCAAGCAAGTGGCTGATTATTTGTGGAACAACTTTTTAGGGGGAAAATCAAATTCAAGACCACTAGGTGATGCTGTTTTGGATGGTATCGACTTCGATATTGAACTTGGCCAAGGCCAATCTTATTATGCTGCTTTGGCTCAAGCATTGTCTGGTTACAGCAAGCAAGGCAAAAAAGTGTACTTAACTGCATCACCACAGTGTCCATTTCCTGATAAGAAACTCAATGCTGCCCTTAGCACTGGACTCTTTGACTACGTATGGATCCAGTTCTACAATAATCCTATGTGTGAGTACACTTCTAGCAGTCCCAACAACTTCGAAAATTCATGGAAGAAATGGACATCATCAATAAAAGCAAATCAATTTTTTGTTGGACTTCCGGCTTCAAAGATGGCTGCTAAAAGTGGTTTTGTTCCAGAACAGGATCTAAAATCGAAGGTCCTGCCGTTCGTGAAAACATCATCATCAAAATATGGTGGCATCATGCTTTACGATCGAAGCAATGATAAGCAGAGCAACTATGGTTCTGCTGTGAAGGGCAGTGTTTGAGTTTAATATATAAGCCACCATGTTATTACTAAATAAAAAACCCAGAAGAGTAATGTGGCCTAATAATGAAGCCACCATGTTATTACTACTTCTGCTGTGAGCATGTTATTTGTGTAATCACTAAAAAACCTTATTATCAATAATACACCAATAATTGTCCTTGTACTTTTATAGTCTAGTATTTTTGTTTAAGCATGTCAATAAAGAACTGGAGTTTATGAGGACATGAGTTGATCTTGAAGAACAGCGGTAAGGTTAAAAGAATTTCATATTGACTTAAGTTGATCTTGGTGAACCGATTTCAGTTAATTCAATTCAAAATAATTTTGTTTAAAATCCAATTCCAAATTTGGTATCAAATTTTCGACTTCAATTTTAAACAGAAACCGATTTTGATTCTTACTTATTTATTTTTTCTTGAATACATAATATTGATGTTGTTTATTTTTATGCCTAATGAATTATATGCCTATGTTACAACTTATTATTAAAACATGCTTAAAAAAAACTTATTATTAAAACATATATTTACATATACAAATTGATTAATAAATATTCACTATGTTATTAATTATGAATACATCTATTACTACCTTTCTTATACAAAAAAAAACTAAATAATGCAAATTAATATAGATAAAGTTGTAATAATGTCTACTACTTTATTACTTATGACAAATTGTGTTAGTGTGCTTACTTCTTACCATATACAATTTATATGGACACATGTCATAATATTCATATGATGGTACTTCTTTAGAGTTTATGAATAGTTGATTTGTGTTTGCATGAATACACTTAATAAATCACATGATATAAATAATTAATAGTAATTTAATTAGTCAAGATGGAGAAAATCAATTTTTTTGAGTTAACCACATTTATTTTTAAGTTTCTGTACCAAATATGAAAATAAATAGAATGATGAACCGATTTACATAAATTCATTTCCAATTTCAATTTTATATTGAACAGAGAAAACCAATGTCGACAGATCGATTTAATGTCAACTTAGCAGTGATTTTAAGTGCGATCCATTTTTATGGTTTACAAATGGACAAGGAACATGATGAGCCTACTTTGTAGTTTAATTTCATGGGGGTTTTCCTCAAATCAAAAGGCAACAGCAAGTGCTACCTAATGCAATTAATATGATACAAATTACAAACCTAACTAGATCTAATTTCGATTTAACTGCTTCAAGTTATATAAACCTGACTTCTAGCATCTCTCTCTTGCCTTCCCCATACCCCCTTGACCAATTTAAAGTTAATTTCTCGAGTTAATTTTCTTACACTTTTTACATGAATTTTTTTAATATACTAATGAGACTAAATACATACCAATAAATGAAAAAGGAGAATTTAAATTTTAATAACGGCAATGTGTTTTTCATCTAACTTCAATTGTAGAAAAATATTTTACACTGATAGTGTAAGAAAGAATAATGTATTTCTGTATAGTTATCTAATTTCTACAACATGCTTAGTTCTATTCTTTACAAGTATAAATATTTTAAGTGGTTTGGAACTAGACTTGTCTTCCGTGCTGAATTTCCTTTGGTCTATTGTGTACTCCACCCTTTCAAATTGGTGAACTGGTTACCCACTCCGTCGGTATCTGCATGTAGTGGAACTCTTCTTTCTTTCCTTGGTCTTCCATTTGGTCATCTTTATAGTTTCCATTTAAATCTCCATTTCATTTTTTTTAATGTTATGCATCCAAAGGTTCTAGTGTATATATACTATCAAAATATATATAAGATTAGTACACTCCAAGCACATGGGTTGCAGAGGCATGGAAAAAATTAGTACACCCCAAGCACTAGATAGATTTTAAGCAAAGGGGAAGTATACAGGAATGGATTGATTGGAACTTGAAAGGGCAAAATTGGGGAATAGATGAGGAACTTAATTGGCAAATCATGTTTCAGCAGATGGAGTATTATGCAATACGTCAAGAAACAATGCTGAGTCTGGAGAATTTCATTTTAAGAGAATCCACAATAGTTTATACTCTTTAGAGTGTAATCCACATGCCACGTCAGTATTTCACTTTCTCCTCTTTTATTATACTTCCACTCACAATGGATTACACTCCACAAGGTGTAATAGTATGGGTCCACAATTAAATCAAACATTTATTTTAATAATGCATAACTCATATCCCATAAATAAATAAAGTAATTTTTTAAAAATAATTTTGTTATTTTTAAAAAATAAAGTATTAACTTTCATTAAATTTTGTACCTTTTGGATTATTTATTTTCTAAAAAAATAATGTTATCCACCCCATTGGTGAGAGTCCGACATTGTAGGAATATGGTGGAAGTAATGTTATCCACCCCATGTTGTGTTGAATATGGTAGAAATTGAGAGCCCGACATTGATTGCGTTGATGCAACATTTTCTTGTTGGCCGGCAAAATCAAAATCCTTCCATATCTCCGACGGAGTTTTGAGCCTCCACAACCCATACTAAGGTTATAATACCCTGATGTGTAGTGATTTCCCATATTTATATTAAAATAAGTAGGTGGAGGATACATCAGAATTTGATATGAAAAATTTGGTAGATTTTGGAAATTTGATGGATGATTGGAAGTGGATAAATTTAGGGGATATGCATGATTTTGCACATTTGTAGGAATACTAGAAAATGGGTAATATGGGTTATTTGAAAATTTTTGGGGGTTTTGATTTTGTGAGGAGGATGAATTTTCTATATTTGGAGCATTTAACATATTTGTAAAACTACTAAAATTCTCATCCATAATCACAAAATATTGAAATTTTAAAAAATTGTGCAAAGAGGTAGAGGAAAATTAGTGAGAGAGTAAAAGAAATAATAGAGTAGAATAGTAGGATATAAAAATCAGGGAGTGTGTTGTGTGTTAATATAGAGAATTAAAACATAACCATTGGAAAAAAAATGAACGTTACTAACTTTAACATTACTGGTATAAATTTTGTCATTGCACCTGTCATTGTAATGGGCATTACACGGCCACCTGTAATGGACCCGTGTCATGGCAGGCATTTCACGCATCATTACACTCTGTTGCAAATGCCCTAAGGATCAGGACCAGACAAGACAGGTGCTGAACTCTAAAACAAATATACTGCCTGAAGGCCAAAAAGAACTAAGATTCATTGGATGGGAAAAACCTCCAAATGGGTGGACTAAGTTAAACGTGGATGGGGCATCAGCAAGAAATCCTAGGAAACAGGAGGTTTGCTAAGGGATGATTCAGGCTGTTGGATAGGTGGATTTGCAGTAAATATTAAAATAGCCAGCAACATTGCAGCGGAGCTTTGGGCAATAATTCATGGCCTTGATCTAGCATGGGAGAAGGGTGTGAAAAAAGTGATAATATAAACAAATTCCAGAGTGCGCATTCAGCTGATTAATGAAGTGAATCGAAAAAGCCCACACTTCAATTTAATTGGGATGGCGCAGGACAGATTGGATAGAGGATGAGAACGCAAGGTAACTTATTCGTGGAGGGAGAGTAACTCAAGAACTGATAAGCTAGCCAAGATGCGTTTGAGCATGCCAACAGGAGTAACAGAGCTAAAAGAGCCACTGAGATCCTTGAGACCCTTTCTAGCCACCCAAGTCCCGAAAAAAGAAAAATCTATAACCCCATTTTACTAACATTGTTTTAATTTTTCACTTAGCCAAAAAAGTAGATAGAGGTATAAATAATATATATACCATTTAAAATATCTATTATTGTGGCAAAGTCCTTGGTATTTTGGTTATATTTTATTTTTCAATAATTCATCATAGACTTTATGAGTTTTACTTTCAATCCAAAGATTACACATCGTAACCAGTAGCCAGGAATGGCATGAATTGAAAGGCCAATTAATTTGCTCTAAAATCACTCTAGAAATTGATTTACAATTTAAGCCTTTACTATAGGTAAACATTGTTTGTTGTTTCCTTGTACGACTTTTAACAACGTTGTTTTGTGTATAACAAACTATAATTTTATGATTTAATAAACGTAATGATATTGTGAATCTAAAATGAACTTGATAAATTATGATACTATTAGTATTTGTATGTCAAAGTTCAAATTATTAATTATCCTCGTAATTTAGAGAAGTTTGAAAATTTTTAGACCTATGACTTTTCAACAATCAATTGTTAAAAAAATTAAAACAATCAATTGTTAAAAAATTTAAAACATTAAAAGAAACTATTAAAAAATTAGTTAGTTCAGATGCAAATATTGTAATATGACATTGACAATCAATATTTGATAAAAGAATGAATTTCAAATAATATAACCACAAACAAATCACGTGAAGTATTAATAGTTTATGCCAAATAAAGGAATAATTACACTTACCTCCCTTGGTTTGACACTTGGCTATCCAAACCTTAAAATAGGCCAAAATTTTAGTGAATATTCTAAAATGCCCTTATCTTATGAAGTTTAATTTATTCTTCTAAACAATTGTAAAGTTATTTGGCACAATTATAAAAGGAATGAGCATAATTTTTTATGCCAATATTTGTTGTTTGTAATCCATTATAATAATAATCTTTTACTATAATAGGCTACTTTCTATATTGCTTTATTAGGAATATAGATTTTTTTAAAATAGAGAAGAAAGTGTTATCGTAAATTTATCGACTAGTTTATTTTCTTTTAAAAAAAGGCTTATGGACTAGTGCAATAATGGAACTACCGTAGTTTGGTAGTGATTTTAAGCCATTTGTTTTAGTTTTTTTTATTTATTATTGATTTTGACACAACATAAGAGTTACAAAAAAATTGGATGATATTAAAAGTTATCAAAAAAATTACTATTTAACATTTGATCTGGATAGAGGTTAAAGGCAACATTCATAGTTCTTCTATATTTCTAATGAAATATAAGAGAAATGAATAAGAAGAAAAAAAGGAAAAAATTATAAAATCCATCCCTTGTATAAACATGGAAACAACGGAATTTTATTAAAATATTAAGGTTCGTATTGTCATTTTAAATGGGTAAGGGAGGTAGGTGTAATTTTTAAAATTTAAGAGGTACTAAGTGAAATTGTTAAAATTCTCAGGGGAGGTTTCTGAAATTATCACAATCCATATGTGGTTCAGAATTGAAATATGGTTTTTTTTAATTTTTATTTTTATTTTTTTAGTGGGGAGAGAGAAATAAGATTATTCTGTAGAATTGCAGCATTATTCTCCTGGTACATGTAATTTTAAAAGCTGACATTCTACAATTTTATCTCTTCCACATATTTTTGAATTTTCTTATTCATTTTCCAGTTTTGTATGTGGAGATATATAGTGTCTGGTTAAACCTGCTTTTGGTATAATTTGCTGTGTACGTCTCAACCAAGTCCATATAACCTGGGGGAGGGATGGGTTGGGTGGTACGGGGGAGAGAGTCTAAGTAAGAGGTCTCGGGTTCGAGTCCTCTGCTTACACTAAAAAAAAATCCATATAACTGACATTCTTGAAACGGTTTATGGTATAAAGCCATGTTTCAGAATAAGCAACCATCCACTCAACCAGCACTCTGTACAATTTACAGGACAACGCTTTGCTTGTGCATCTTCCAAACCGATTGAAGTTGCATAATCCTACTTCGGCTTTTTAAATTCAACCAAACATGTACCAATACCCTCTAAATTAGATTTCAATCATGAAGATTGGCAGGGAGTCTGTTAATGTTGCCTGTAAGGCTGGAAGACCCTATCTATCAATCCCCTCTAAAATCTAACACTAACGGAAGAATAGGACTAATTTCACTTTGCACTACTAAACTTGTACCACTTTCTTATTTTGCACTCTAAACTTTAATTTTAAACACTTTGCATCCTATACTTTCAATTTTAGATACTTTACACCTAAATTATCAAGTTTGTCTCATTTAAATCCAATCAATAACAACATTAGCAAAATTAACGAGATAAATTATGGTATAAATTAATGACAATATATCGTTTTATTCTAATTGCGGACGATTATTGGTTCCTGTTGATTACTTTTGGTATATTATTATTGATTTGTTTGTCCTAAACATTAGCATTGTTATCAAAATTTATACAATAAAAGACAGTGCAAATTAATGTCAATATATCATTTTGTTGTAAAAGTGATATCTTAGCTCCTTTAGACTACTTTCAGCAAATTATCATTGATTTCCAGAGTTCTCTATATCCGTTAATCTTGCTAACATTGTTATTGATTGGACATAAATGCAACAAAATTGAGAATTTATGGTGCAAAATATCCAAAAGTAAAATTTAGAATGCAAAGTGAAAAGGTGATACAAATTTAAAGGTGCAAAGTGGAGTTTGTCTGAAAAATATGTTCATCATGATATCATTCCCCACTTCATTTCCCTATCATTCCAATTCAGATGCCGATTCCGAAGTGCAAATGAAACACCTCCTAAGTTCAAGTTTTGTTAATCATTTGTGACTAGTTATTCTTTAAGGATTTACACTGCATGCTGAGATCTGTCTTGGTCACAGAAAAAGGAAATGGAAAACGTACTAGCAGTCCTTCCAGCTACACTCAGTAGATCATGTAAGATCTCACCGTTGGTGGCTGAAATCTTTAAAAATAAATATAAAAATAAAAATAAAAAAATTAGTGGAAAAATAAGCAAAATTCTCAGCGTAATGCAGCTGCAAGAAAAGTAAAAGGCACATTACGTTAGCTAATTGTGTAGTAAACTAGTAATTAAGGAAGTCACCTCAGTGCCAAGTAATTTTTGGTTTTTCCAGATTTTCTTGTACAGCTACCTTGCAAGTCAACTGCCTACTTTTTGTTTTTTTCCTACTTTCTATTCAAGCTTACGTCCTCGCACCTATAATAGTGATGCTCAGTTTCTTAGTCAGGCAACTCAGCCTAGAGAGGCAGCTAGTATAAGTGTCGTAAGATTAATGCCTTGTGGTCATAGGTAATTATTTGTACATCAAAATTTTGTCAAACTTGCAGGATTATCTTAGTTGAGTTTCGAAACTGTTTGTAAGGAGGGTAGCATGAAATACTTGGCCCCCCTAAGTTGCAATTTTGGTCCCTAACCTAAATATAATAGGTGTTTATTGTGCAATTAATTGAATATAAAGTCATATAAATAAAATTTAAGTGTAATTTGAGTTCATTTAATTAAGAGAATAAACTTATAGACTCATTTTATTCTTTAGACGATCAAAAGAAAAGTGAGGGAGAAAACTTATGCCAGACTAAGGAGAGGGAAAGAAAAGAAAGAATCAGTTCTAGTTGCTTCACAATGGAGGTAATCTTAACACTTTATTTATTAGTTTTTTTTTAATGAAATTATAGGAGGTTTCTTTGATAAGATTTTTAGTGTTAGTCGAATTGTTAACAACTTGCTGGAAACCATGCGATGGAAATATATAATGAATTATAACTAGGGGTGCAAACAAGTCAAGTCGAGTTGAAATTTAGCTTAATTGAATCGAATCTCAACTTAGTTTTATGAATTTCAAGCTTCATGAGTTCAATATATAAATCTCGAATTCGAGCTTGAAAAAAATAAAATAAAATAATTATTTTATATTTAAAAAATAAATAAAATAATATTTTTTTAACAAATAATAAAATATTAGGGACATATATGTAATTTTATTATTAAAATAATATATATATATATATATATAATCAAGTCGACTCGCGAGTTAACGGACTGAATATCTTTGAGTTGAAGTTCGACATGGTCAACTCAAACTCGACTCAAGTTCAACCGAACTCAAGAAGAACTCGGACTCGAGTTGCTCACGAGCAATTCAATTCGTTTGCACCCCTAATTATAACAGGATAGGTGGTTAAAAGAAGAAGACTAGAGAGATGACATGAATTCGATGGATGCATAATTATTGCATCAAAACAAGATGGAAACAAATAATTTGAAATAATAACTATCCGTGCGATTTTTGGAGATTAATGAACTAAACCCGACATCATAGATGTCTAATGTACTGCTGTGAGTAGTGTACTGTAAACCTTTCCATAAAAATAAGCAAATCAAAATGTATCGACTATCTTACTTATTAGCGACTGCTGTTCATCCCGCCTTAAAACAGTATAAAGACTTACAATTAGCGTTTCAGGAACCAACAATGGATATAAGATAAATCAGTTGTTGCAAGTTACACTTTCGAAGGATGATTTGTTTTGGTAATTTTACTGCATATAAAGATCTGTCTTGGTAAAAGAAAAAGGGCAGAAGAAGTAGCTGTCTTTCTAGATACAATAGATAGATCATGTACGATGTTTTCATGCGTGGTTGAAATCATACTTAAATCAGCGGACAAAAATGCAGAACCGTTGGCGTAGTGCAGCTGCAAGCATGGTTGAACCGGCCGAGTCCGAGATGACTCAGCCGAGTCATCACCATCTCGGGAGCGTCCAAGACGATGCCGGGACGATATGATTTCGAGATACTTGATTCGTCGAGACGTCACCGTGAAGGGTTGAAACGGTTGAGTCACACCAAGTCATCTCGAGTCAACTCGAATTTTTATTATTTTTACTAATTTTTTACTTATTTTTGTTTATCATATTTTTTATAATTTTTAGAATATTAAATATTTCAAAAATTCGCCGCGACCGATATGCCGAGACCGATGTGGAACAGTCCAGGCCGCGACCCCAACTGCGACCGCGACTTTGAACCATGGCTGCAAGAGAAGAAAAAGGCAGATTAGTGCTTGAGCTGATTATGTGAAACCATGGCTACATCTTAGTTAAGTCGACTACAAGTCAACCGCAAGTCAAGTGCAAACGTTTTGGCTTTCCAACTTTCTAGTGAAGCATCTTTGCAAGTGCCAACTTTTTGATTTTTACAGCTTTCTTGTCAAGCGTTTTTGCACCTATAAAACAGATGCTCAGTTTCTTAGTCACATTGCAGCCTACAGAGAAAGCTGTTTAAACCAAAGATGAGCTTAAAACACTTTTCTTCCTTTCTGTTGTGTCTATGTGATCTTTTCCCTGATTCTGAAATCACAATCTGGAAAGATTGTGGTCTATTCGGGCCAAGACTCGAGGGAAGGCACCTTGAGGGAGACTTGTGATCTGGACTGTATGAGATTGTAAACATAGCCTTCCTCTCAAAATTTGGCCATGGCCAAACTCCTGAACTCAACTTAGCTGGTCATTGTACGCCATCATCTGTTGACTGCCAAAAATTGAGCAATAGCATTCGCCTTTGTCAAAATCGAGGAATTAAGGTCATGGTATCAATTGGTGGTAGCGGTAGGAGCTATTCTTTATCATCACATGATGATGCCCAGAAATTGGTTGATTACTTGTGGCATCATTTTTTAGGTGGTCCAGCAAATTTCAGACCACAATGTGATCCTGTTTTAGATGGTATAGACTTTGATATTGATCAAGGCAAAACTCATTATGCTGCTATGGCTCAACGATTGTCTAGTTACAGCCAACAAGGTAAAAAAGATTACTTAACTGCAGCACCACAATGTATTTTCCCTGATCGGAAGCTAGGCAAAGCTCTTAGTACTGGACTCTTTGACTATGTATGGATCCAGTTCTACAACAATCCCATCTGGTGAGTTCAACTCTGGCAATCCAGACAACTTCAAAAACTCATGGAAGCAACGGACATCTTCAGTACAGGCAAGGGAGTTTTTCATTGGTCCTCCAGCTTCAAAGGCAAAGGCAGATGCTGCAAATGGTTATGTCCCAAAGCAAGTACTAACATCACAGGTTCTGAAATTTGCCTAAGGGTCACCAAAATATGGTGGCATTATGGTTTGGAATCGATATTATGGTTAACAGACTGGATACAGTTCCTCTGTGAAGAGGAGTGTCTAAAGCGTGTGGAGCCATGTTAGAATCAGTTGAATAAGGCCTAAACAGAGCACCCTATGTGCCTTTAACCATGTTTGCATCAGTCAAATAAGGCCTAAACTTCTGTATGCGCCTTTAACCTTTAATAAGAACCTTGATCATAAAAGGTAATTTCTACTTTTACAATGTAGCAAAGTTTTTACCATTTTAGCAAATTACTAGAGCTTGAGAGGGCCTAGAGTTTTCCACCCTGTCAAATTAATAATGACTTCATCATAATGAGATTTCTTCAATTTCACAAAATTTCATCCAATTCAAGTATGATCCCCTGGAAACAGAAACTCTTGCATAAATGATAACCTATTCCAACCATTGAGAACTAAAAAGCACACGTCATTTTTTCGAGAGGTACCTTTTCTGCAGTTGTTTATTAATTTGCATTAGGCATTCCACATTGTTTTATAGAGAGTTGCTTGAAGAACTGCACCAAACTAGTCATTTAATTAGCACACTGATACCCATTATACTCATAACAGAAAATTGTTGCTCTGTAGATTTGATGATAACATGCAGAGGTTTTACTAATTGCTGACTTCAACAAACTAGGGTTTCCCTTCTCTTCAGTTTTTCTAGTTTTTCTTGTTGGAAGAATTCTGGTAAAAGCAGAGTCCTACTTCAGTTCCAAAATACCAAGAACATAAGCGTCACTTGTTCTGATTGTAGATTTTAAGTTTGAAACCTGTTAGGGTGATCAAATTGTTCTGAATGTGCTAACATTAGCATCGCAAAGCCAAGAAGATACCATGCACACTAATTTTATACGACAATCCAGGCTGGATCCTAGTTTTCATATAAGATCCAATGCAAAATGGTTGCAGATAGCTTACATTAAGACCACCTGCAACAAGTTACTTGTACTTCTTACCTTATCAAATTACTTCAGAGTAGCATCTGCTTAACAATACAAGTTAGTTCATAAGAAACAGAACCAATTTTAGGTAGGATCCTGGTTATCCTGTGAGATCTAAAGCACCACAATATGTATGGTGTATGGTGCAGAAGGCTTATACTGTAACACCAGCTACAGTGATCAAATTGTACTCGTTTTTTAGTAGAATTGAGCCTAAAGTGTGGCATTTGTTGAGCAAAGCCAAGAAGATGCTTTTCTGACTGATCAACTTCATAAGATCCTAGCTCCTTCTGAGATCTAAAGTACACCACAGTTGAATAATTCAGAAAGCTCATATTACACTATTAATAGCATTATCAAACTGTACCTGTTTTTCATCAAATTGATTCATACATGTTGCATTTTCTTTTGCTGCCAAGAAGACATATTGGTTTTCTTACGGAATCTAAACTGAATGACTGCTGCTTATGTGATAGGACATAATCTAGGTAGGATCTTGTTTAGCTATGAATAACACCTAAATGTTGCCTGTCACAAATAACATTTAAAGCTGGTTGATCTATTAGGTCCTGTCACCCAGAAATTAGAGCGAGATACGTCTGAATATAGATGGCGCATGTAAACGTTACAAAATTGATCCCACTTTTACCAGTTCAATCTTAATCTCTTCCTTTGACTTAAAGAGGGGGAGGAGGTGGGTGGTAAGGGTATTTTGGTAGTCATCATTGAGAAAGAAGAAGATATAACCCTCACAAGATAAATCATCTACATTCAAACCATCATTTCCTATAGTTTCTTTATTGTCGTACATTAGTATCCTATAATGAAGAATATCATCACCCCGTACACTCGTATGAATAAAATGAAAGGAAAACAGCCTCAAGAAGAAGTTAATATGAATGTTAACAAACAAAGAACGGACAATAAAACCAATCACACAAATCTGTTAAAAGGCTTCCTCCCAACTATAGCTGGCATAGAAACTGTTGATTCCACACTTACGTCTCCAATAGATCTCATCGATTCATGTTTCTCCAGTACCTTCTGAGAAGTAGCTTCTTTGCTAGATGCTTTGTTCCACTTGAAAGAACCTATATTTGGAGTCAAAGGAAACGAAAATCGTCTCTTTGAGTCATTTCCTGGAGTACCAGGAAGTCTCTCCTTTGGATTGCTACTTGCTCTCACTTTGGCTTTGGCCGAGACAGTAGGTGCCATGTAATTTGGAACAGAAAAAGGTGGACAGCTAGTAAGACTATCAGTATCATTCATTGGAAGATCAAAAGCAGATTCAGCTGCACTGGCTCTTGGTCTTGTATATTTCATAAGACCTGAGCTGTTTGGTGGTGGTGTTCTCGTTGGAGTGTGAAACTGCTTGCCTCTACCTGGGACAGCTGATTTCGATGACCTTGGTGTCACTGATTCATGATTGTCAAAAGCATAATTATGATGCTTATAGTTGCTTGCTTGAGGTCGCGGACTACGCTTGTACTCTGAAATTGGCCTCGGAGGTGTTAGATGAACATTCTTGGCAACAGATTGGTTCTCTGAAGGATTTGCTGGAGGAAGCTGACGTTCTAACCAATTCCACCACCATGGGAACCCATTGGATCTGATGTCAAGAGCTGCTTGAGATGACCTTGGATTTGCTTTCCACAACTGATGCACAAAGGGAGGAGGAAATGGATTACGAAATTTAGAAATTTAATACCTGGATATTGATTACTTCCTGCAATTTGACGTCTATCAATTAATCTTGTATTAAAGTTAAAAATAGTTGACCCACTGAGCAGATTTATCCTTATTTACATACTAGAGTTGCACATCTTCATCCTTTCTAAAGCATGCAAGTTCATGTGATAGGGTGTCCATTTACAAGCTCAGCATTCCAACTAAATTAACAGTTATTCTGGTCTCTTGTCCAGTCTATTATTTGGAATCCATGATTCTAAAGTCTAATTTCAATGAATAACTTGACAATACATACTAGCAAGAATAAAAAGTTGAAAAAAGCTATAGAAATGGACTTGGGAGTAGCAGAAGCAAATTTGAATTGTAACATATCCCCCCCCCCCCCCACCAAACAAAACCAAAGCCGCATTATAAATAGTTGACTACAATTCCAAAAGGGAATTGAGGGGAAAATAAATCTAATTATGTTGTAACTAGGAAAGCCAACTGCACCTGGTGAGAGTATGCATAGGCCATAGCTCTCTCTCTCTTGATGACTGCCTCTACTCTCTTCCGGAGCCTTGCTTCAACTTCCTCTTTAGTTAGTAAGCTATCATCCCAATCTTCATTGTTACCTGCCTCAGACTAAACCAAGTACAATTCTTTAATGATACAACCAAGTAAGAAGAAGTATATAAAAATGGAAGTCTATCACAGAGCCACACGTCCATTTTGTAAATGGTATCATTCAACACCGGTCCACACAGAATAAAAGACGCAGCATAATTTGCAAAGGTAAGCAGCTCTTTGTATAACCAGTCATGGGTTGGTAATACATGTTCAGCAAACGACAAAACTTTCATAGTTTTGCTTTGTAGTAAGTTCTCTTGAAGCAGATCATTAGATACAACATCAAAATGGACTGAAGCATAAAGGAACACATACTGATGTTATGAAACTTATAATTGACTAGTTTAAAGAAACAATGTAAAACAATTCATAATGAGTTGCCATCTAAAGAAAGGGAAAATGAAGACTCTGTCCATATATATGACTTTCACTACCTGGTTCAAGGTGCATTTGCTCAGTGTACTCTCTGCTTCCTTGTCATTCTTACAAGATTGGCGCTGCATTGCCTGGCTTTCCAACATTTGAATTCTGCGTGACTGAATTTGCGTTTGAACTCTAACCAAAAGCTGCATCTGTTTCATGGCATTCATGGTCTGTCGCTTCACATTCTGGCCTCTCACCACACCTTGAAGCCTCACTAACCCCCTCAAAGCTCTGAAACTTCTCCTTGCCTATATAACAAAATTGTTTTGTGATCTTATTCCTATTAGAATATGTTATAAAGTAAGAATGCTCAAGAGGCAAATTTAGATACACCCCAAAAAAAAAATTTTCAGTAGACATAAAAAAAAAAACTGGGTAGAAAACAAAGTGTTGCACTCTACATCACAGTGGCACGTGGAAAACTTTTTTAGGGAGAGGTCAGAAAGCACAAAGTACTTCAAATGCTTCATAATTGTTCACAATGTCACGAGGCTATATAGTATGTCCTGATCATTTTTGTACTGTAATCAAGTGGAATGATATTTCCCCTTTGGTTTAAGGCAAAACTATTCCAGATAAATGCCAGAATAACTAAATCAAACACAAGCAATGTTTCTTGAGATCTAGCTTTGCAAGTTATACGCTAGACAGAACTCATGTCCAGTACTCACCATAGGCTACTAAAACAAGTAAACTATTGAATTGCATGAGCATTGAACACATTGTCCTACTAGATTGTGGAAAATCATGGCTTTCTCCAATTCTATCGGCATTCTTGAAGCTACCATGAAAATTTAATGACCGAATGCAATTAAATTATTTCAAATTTGGGACACAGACAAATAGTTCAATTCTTCTGATAGCAGGGGAACAAACAGTTCAAATTCCGATTAAATTGAAAAATTACCATGTAGCCTCTATAAGCTGCCTGGATCTTGGTGGCTGCAAGGTGAACGTTTTTCGATGTAGGTTCAGGCCTGTAAACATAGTTGGTTTCCCTGCGGATTTGGGGAACCACAGGAGAAGCACCCCTTGGCGAAGCAGCACAAGGAGGAGCTGGCCTAGGGGAAGCCACTCTTTGGGATGGAGCCCTAGGAGAAGAAACCTTTGGAGAAGCAGCCCTGGGAGAAGTAACCCTGGGAGAAGCAGCTTTAGGTGAAGAGACTCGTGGAGAGACTGGCCTCACAGGTAATGCTGGTGGTGTTCTCGGAATTTCAGAAGATGTAGTAGGTCTGATAAATAATTCATCTGCTTCACCAAGGATTTGCTCAATGCTACTTGGTCCCCTGAAGAGGGGAATTAATGATCTGTTCTCTCCATGCTTCAATTTACCTCGTCCCTTCTTCTTTTCCTTCGAACTTTTCTTATCTGTTCCCTGCAACAGTCGAAGCAAGCTTGTAAATCACTTAGAAGACAGGCGCTTTCTTACATTCATGATACTTTCAAGCCAATTGAGTGGTGTAGGGAAAGATACGAAGTATAAACATGAGTCATATACCTCAGCTAAAGCTGCTCTTACCTAACTGAGCTAGCTCTGAGCTACCACAAAACTTTTTATTTCTTTCAGTAAAGTTTTTACTAAATCTAGGATCAAGCACCAGAAAATGGAACATAACTGTACATTTTCATTTTGTTGGCGACCAAAATGATAATGCATTACCCAATTAGCTTTTCAAGATATAACACGAGAATAGCTCCTGACAAACTGTTGCATTTTCTCAATATTATCAATTCAAAGCCTAAATCCAATCGAACATAGTTTCACTTATGCCACTAGCAACTTATTAGTCCTCCTGTGAAGCAATTTTATGTTCTCCATCAGACTAGGAGCCATTATGCACACCATGCTTTTGGCTTTGACAGGAAATACTAGAAAGGAGAAATCTGCTTATCTTGAGAAAAGACCCACTTACATCATTAGGCTTCTCCTTGGAGCTGGATGAGAAAACTTTCTTGATGGCTGAAAACCAACTCCCTTTCTTTCCCATATTTCTAGCATCAGTGTTTTCCCTTGGATAAGCTGAAACACAGAGAATGGTTTAGTACTGCTTAATTGCAGTTTCATCTTATCAAGAAATTTCTAGATCACAAGTAATCTCATTTGTAATAAGAGCATGTCATCATCTTGAAGATACAATTAGAAACCATCTCCACAACGAAGCTGGAAAATAAAGTATTTGTTCCTTGTCATGGATAGACCACGATTTACCTATGCAGCAATAAAAACATGATATTCGTCTTGGTCTTTCTTTTCTTTTTACCAACATTTCCATTTGCAGCCGAAGAATATCAGCCTCTATCTTGCCAACAATCTAATAAATAAAGCAACAGGATACACAATCAAGGAATATGAGTCAAAACATTGACAACGTCAAGCTGACCAAGTCTCTTCTGACCAAAACAACACATTTTACATGCTAGAGCACACGCAATTGTCCATCACAAGGTCTACCAAGGGACTTCAGCTTGATCTAAGGCAATTAACCAGAATGGGCCTCAACAAAAGCAGAGAGGCGGGTCCCTGGCAGGGATGGGGGGATTTGGGGATGTGGAGAGGTCTATTCTGGAGCAAAATATTGGTTGGAGAAAACAGAGATTTTCCATATACACACATCTTTGCAGTTGTTAACATCGAGCAATAGATAAAATTATCCATTGTCATGGTTCTTTCTATCTCTCAATAGAAGCCAAAATTGGATTTTTTATTTTTTATTTTTAAAAAAAAATTCACAAGAGAACACAGTTAAGCCAAATTCTGTCCAAGCGAATACATACAAGAGAGAAATGACATATAAATATTTTGTCTGTTTTTGAGCTTGCTTAGGTAAAAAAAGAGGGAAACAAAGCCATAAAAGATATATATCACAAACCCTGTAAAACCTTCCCTATATATATAGGAAAATTATCTACTTTCATTTTCCAAATTAATATAAGTTAAGAGTCCAAAAAGGTGAAAAACCAAGGTATAACTGAACTAAACGTGCAAATTTCACCAATTTCAACGGACTGAAGCCCATATTTCAGGCAAAAGTGTCAACAAAATCAACAATTATGACATAATAAACAAACCAACTTGCCCAGAAACCAAGAAAACAGTAAGCTCTGCTACCATTACCAAAGATCAATTAAAAAAGCTTACTTTTTTGCACCATACTGACCAAATTGACACAATCCCAAGAGAGATCATGCAGAATTAAGTACAATTAGCAAGCAAGAACACATTTTTATTGCTATTTTACCTTAAAATTCTCTCCAACCTTCCACAAACTTTCGGAAGAAAAAAGCTGCAAAACCAACAAAGTACTCTAAAATTTTTTGAAAGAAGAATTCTTGAAGATTTCAGCCAACCTCAGCCTTACTGCTGCATAATACCATGCTTCTTTTCCTCATACCTTTTTTGGGTTCAAAAAAAGAAATATAATGGGCTAACTAGAGAGAATTATACAAGTAGAAGGAGGAAGGACTAGGACTCTTCTCCTTTACTTTCTTTAATTTTTTTCCCCCCTATGTTTGGAGAATCTGGTTCTTGCTTGGAGGGGCTTCACTTTTGTTACAACTTTTGTGGTTTTATAATTTTACTTTCGGATTGTTTGATCATTGATGATGAAAGGGTTCATTTAGTATTGGCTGCATATGGAGTGTGAAGAGCAGTGGGGTGAAAAAAGGGGAAGGGAGGGAGAGGGGAGGGGGCTGGGGTGGGTGGAATGTGGATGATGGATGAGGGAGGTTGGCCAGTTTCTCACTCAATGGCTTTGGCCACCTTTCAACTACCTTTACTTGGATGGGAAGACTATTTTCAGCACACAACAGCAGATAGATAGGATAGCAATCCACCACTTAAATTATTTAATCAACTGTTAGGTACCTTCTTTACTCTATCCATCTTCCCTCTTTAATTTCTTGCTATCATTCTTGTAGTAGTAATTAATTTGGAATGAACTTTTTTATATTTCAAAGATTTTTTTTTATAAAGGGGACCATACAAACATGTTATTATACTAAAATATAAAAATGAGTGAAAATTTGCACAAAGCGAATTCACAAGACAAGATTCGAATCTTAAATTTAATAAGTATTTTATAAATGATAATATCGCAGCTAAATTTTTAATGTCACATCAAATACGACAAGAAGATCACTTATTTAATTTGAGAAGGCTAATCCTAGTATTTCATTAAAAAAATTTGGGTATTAGAGTCTAGAGATTCATCCCAAATTGAGCAAGGCAAATGTTGATTATGGGAGGTAGTAGAAGCATTGTAATTAGATGATTTGTTGAACCCAACATTAACAACACAATAAATTTTTATTAGACAATAAAAAAGGGGGTAGGGCATGGAAAACCCACTACTATTTTGGCGCGTGGAAGGACGCTCCCCCTCCTCTTTTCTTTTTTTCCCCTGTTTTATGGGTAGAGGGTAAAGAAATGGAGAGGGACTGCAGCAGAGAGAGTTAAAATCCCATTTGGCCCCCACATGTTGGGAGGGATGTATTGGCTCTCTGATATTTGGCATCCCAGTTCTCACATGCCCCTTGGAGATTCCTTGGACAACCCAAAGAAACAGGGCATGCCTTTGGCTCCTGTAATATGGCTTTGCGCCAAAGGAACAATTTTGTATTGTAAGCAAAATTTAATTTTGTGTCCCAAAAAAAAGACAAAAAATCATTATGACATTTCTTCTTTTCCAGAAAATGACTATTATTTTTGTTTTTTTTTAAATACTGAAATGTTATGTTTCGACTAATTTTTGTATATATTTAAACTTTAATTTAACCTGCAGAGTCACATTATATTATATTTTGATTTGTTACATAAATTAAGATTATGTCTAACAACTACGATATTCATCTTTCAATCATTAGTAATATACAGGACTTCGTATTAATAATTTTCACCCTGTTTAGTAAAAGAAAAATATACTTTTGAAAAATTCTATTCTATCTGACATATGAGTTATATAATAAACACAAACTAAATTGATGGTCCGCCAGAAATTTTTATATTTGTATTTATCGTTTAGAAATATCGTGATTTTCAATCGCTTTTTTTGTAGATGAATTCAACACTTTTTTTTCTTGAAAATTGGTGCGAAAATCTTTATCTCCTTTTTTTAGTGGCAATGGAAATAGTTAACCTCCATACAAATATAATAGCCTATATATCATTTGGACTCAACAACTTTTGCTATGTGATTATTCATCACTTCATTAAACGCACAAAGCGCCATGCTGTCACAAGTCTAAGTGATATGAATTGCACATCCGTAAAGCAATTCTTGATTGTAACATTGCATCTATACGTCTCAATATAAGTGGACAGCAAAAATGTTACTTATAATAGATCCAATTAGGGTGGCCTATGCATTAAAATTCACAAATCACTATTCAATGAATATGGAAGCAAGGCAAAGATCATATCAGGCAATAATTATAGCTAGCGTATTAACTTTTTGTTGTGACAATGTACCGCCTAAACTATTAGGTTATGCTACTTTGACCCATTTTGACATTTGAACATTTGATTCTGTATCATTAATTTTGTACTTAGGCAACACATTAATGACATGGTTGTAGTACGTGACGCCTTTTATTATCAAGGATAATGGCCTCATTAATGTTTAGAGACCAATAATACATTTCGTAAATTCAACCAGACTTTTAACATCCGTTTTTCATTTGGATCAAAGTTATGACGTGCAAGGATTTTAAATAATAATCACGGCGAAATAAAAATTTAAAATGCAAAATATTCTGATAATCTTTTTCACGTACGTTACATCGCTATCTATAGAAGGGAAAATGGAACACTACAATAGTAAAAATAAGAGTAATTCTTAACATGTTGCTCAAGAGAAAAGCATCTTTAATTCTTTATTCCTTGAGCCAATCCTTGCTCCTCAAACGGCAATTATATATAATTCTGCTTCATTATCATCATTAACCCTTTGTATGTAGCATAAGAAACTTGCTTTTGGACTTGTCATGCCTGTTGAATTGAATACCCTTAGTCCTCCACGGAGGCCAACACCAACAAGAAAGCTCCTAGTCCCAACCGGCCAACCATTTTGGAATAAAATATAGAAAAACACACATACACAAACACATAATCATATATTTTCTTCTTTACTCTTTCACGCAGACACACAGTAGTGAGACACACAGAGAGATAGATAGTAGTGAAAAAAGGGGCATAAAGCTGGTCATGTATTTTGATGAGGAATGTGGGACATGATTGGCACTCAAATGGAGCTAGAGCCTTGTAATTCCAGCCATTGGATCCCAAGAAAAGTTGCCCTCTGGAAAGTTAGTACTGGATTCCAAACATGATTGTGTTTGAATATTTTATTTGCCAAATTGTTGAATGCTTTCATTGCTTCACCATCATGTCACACAGTCTTTGCACATGACCGTTGCAATCTTAGACCTGCTACAAACGTTTAAAGCCCTTTTTTGTTTTCTTGTTTTTGGAATTTTAGAGGGCATAAAATGTTGAACCATGAATGAACAGATGGAAAACATTCACAAAATCTTAAAGCAATTTAGTTACAGGTGTCTGATGACTGCATGATTACTACAGGTAAGGAAGGAGAGTTAATTTTATGAAAGAATAAAATCTAAAAGGTCTTATATATTTAGGTATTATACTGAATATAAATTAAGTCCCCTAACTAGCGCTCTTTTTGTTCATTTCGAACATCATTTGCGAAGATGAATGTGTATTTATCATTTGTTAAGTTGTGACTGATAAGTCATTTAAGTATTAGCCAATTGGAAACTTAGAGAAAAATTAACATGCTAGACTAGAGTTAGTTGAATATGTGCCTCAAATTTCAAGCTATGATAAATAATTACATATTTTTTTGTAGTATCCATGCATGAGAAGTATGATTTTGTGTCAAATAATAGAAAGTATAAAATTTCTCACATAGATAACAAGAGAAATTGACTTGAGTCTATTTCAAGTTCATCACATTATGACTCGGTCCAATCCCAAGTCCTCTTAATGAATTTGCATCTGTCACTCTCTTTCTACCAAAAACAAAAACAAAAAACAACAGAAAAAAAAAAAGAGGCCCTCTCTTTTTTTTTGTTGGGGGTGTTGTGGGATTATTTTATTTTTTTTTTTTTTTTTTTATTACTATTATTTTTTGGCTGTCATCCTAGCAATAGCTAAGCCCACACCTGTCGTTTTGTTTGAGACAGAATTCTGCAAAAAGAATGTAGATTGAGAAAAGCCTTTCAGTCCCTTGTGTCAAGTATGGTTGACTTGCTTCAAGTTGTAGTGACTTAGCTTGTCAAACTATTATTGCGTGAAGACAGAACTATAACTATTTTTTTTATTATTGGAGAGGACAGCTCAAAACAAAACCGGTGCATTTAATATAGAACAATAATTCTACAAGTGTAAATGTGTTCAATTAAGACCTCTGAAGAAAAAAATCATTGTCACATTTATATGGGCGAAAATGATTTTGTTTGGATTGTAATTTTTTGAAGTTTTTTAGAAAATGTACGATAGTGATTTGATATATGTAAGATAAAAAGATAATTGAAAAATGTGTTCACGAAATGTAAAATTTTTTTAATGAAAACTAGCATTCCAAACAAGGGATGATTACGAATCAGTTTACGCAGCAGTACATCCTTTACGTTAAGCAATGTCTCCCTATCTACTACTTTCTGCAATATCTCCCTGTCTACTACTCTATATATAATCTACCAGAATTACTATGAAAAAATCTCAAGACTAAAATTCCATTCTAAACTCAGTTCCCAATTTGCTTTTAATTGACATTAGTTTCCCTAACTAGCCAGCAGAATGCATTTTATTTATAATAGTACATAAGATGATCAGCTACCAACCAATGGATATTTAAATGCCTGATTTTGGACTCCGATGTGGCTTGGGGTGCCTAAGAAATTGATAAGATTAAAAAGAAGATTAATCCCAGCTCTACCATGCATGGAGCTCTGAAACTAGTATGCCTTGTTTGGATTGCATTTTTTTGGATTTTTTATAGAAAAATTATTGTAGCGATTTGATGTATGTGAAAAAAAAAAAGTAATAGGGAAATGTGATCACGGAAAACGATGCAATTTTTCTGCGAAAAATGGCTGTCCAAACAAAGATAACACTAAAATCGAGTGGTTCCTAGAATGGTTCACCAATAGAATAGCACATTTGTTAATAAAGACTTATATTGAATATGGGCATGGTAATAAATTGACAAACTATCATTTTCGAGTAGAGGGAGTAGCTTTCATCATGGGAATTGTTTACTAATGTTAACTATTCCTAACGCAAACTCCATTTATATAGAAATATCAGAGGATTTTTATTTTTATTTTTATTTTTGGGACCAGAGTTGTTTTCCTAGTCGATACGTACCTGCAGTAGTAGATTTCCCATCTAGGGTCCGTTTGTTTCGGGTGAAAATGTTTTCCAGGAAAATATTTTCCTAATTTCCCGTGTTTGGTTACACAAAAGTTACTGAAAACATTTTCCTATGTAAAATATTTTCACTCATCTTATGGAAAACAACTTCCGTTCCAAACTTACTGAAGTTGTTTTCCGAAATGCATGCATCCCGCCTGTAGTATGTTCCAAACTTACTGAAAACATCTTGTAGTATGTTTTTTTTTTTTTTAGTGTAAAAAGGAGCATTCGAACCCAAGACCTCTTCCTTACACTCCCTCTCCCGTACCACCCAACCCAACCAACCCAACCCTCCCCCTAGTATATTCAAAATAAAAAAAAAATCTCATCCTGCTCATCCTATGCTAGTAATTAATTATGTATAATAGGGACATTCTTTTCTAGAGAAACTTTCAGCAGTGAGAGTGCAAGATATATGTCACAATAAGCATTGCATGTGATTGATATTTGACACTAAATGACCAGCAATTTGTTTATTGCTTAAGGAGATATTTTTTATTCATATATACATTTCTCCAAGATTTTTTAAAGTTAAACAATGAGATAAATTTTCTTATTTTGCATGGGAAGAAGTATGTAGTTATAATGTGTAGAAAGTAAAGATAGAGATAAAAGTGAAAATATTTCAAAAGTTAAACAAACACCAGAAAAATGAAGTAAGAAAATATTTTCAATAAGCTAACCAAACACCTGAAAATGATGAAAGGGAAATGATTTTCATGGAAAATTACTTCCACGGAAAATATTTTCCCAAGGAAAACATTTTACTTCCAACCAAACAGACCCCTAATACAAAAGGTTTACCAAACAGAAATCTTGGTTGTTGTTCATTTAAGAGGACAATTAAATGGTTTATTCAGGAACTATGCATAGCCCTAGGAATTTCTAGAATTTCTTGCATCAAAAGAGCATATATTTTATCTTTTATCTCATTCTACCACTGTATTCAATGTGTTTTTTTTTTTTAATAAATATCTCTCATAATTGTTTAGAGTTTTAGTTTTGAGATAATACTAATGAAATATCCAAAGCCTTAAAAATGGAAAAAAAATAAAAATGTTGAGGTATTTTGCAAATATTTTTTGTCAAGGACTCCCTAAAGATATCCATGTATGATGACATAAAAACGAAAATGAGTAATGGTGTTTTAGATTTTATTAGTCCTTTTTGAGGAAAATGAATGTTTTAGTTGGGATTCATATTAAAAAGTAAGAAAGGAGATAATCAAACAACATATGAGAAAATTGTTTAGTAAAACTCCAAGTGGTGACATCCGTAGAGAGAATTTATACAAAATTGACTAAATTGAGCAAGCCTAAAAAAAAATGGCTTTCCTTTCTAAT
Source organism: Coffea eugenioides (assembly GCF_003713205.1). Lineage (NCBI taxonomy): Eukaryota > Viridiplantae > Streptophyta > Magnoliopsida > Gentianales > Rubiaceae > Coffea > Coffea eugenioides. The sequence goes on from NC_040037.1 coordinate 42,053,962, forward strand.
ATATAATCTTTTCATGTGATATAACCTTTGCTAGAACAAGAAATACTAATTATGTCTGCAACATGAATAAGTATTTTTGTAACTTGTCTTAAAAAGGGATTTGTTTAACTTGAACATTAATTTGTTTTGTAATAACAAGAAGTAAAAGATTCATATGAAAGACAACATACATATGAACCTGTCTAAAAGAAAATGAAAATGTCAAATCTAGAAATGTAATACCCAATATATCTCAAATAATATTTCGCTTGCATCATAAACACATTTCCCAACCCACCTTTTTATATTTTCAATCACATTTTTGTCTCATATACATCACATCACAAAAAGTGCTACAGTAATTATTCCAAATAATATTTCAAATAATACTCTATCCAAACAAAAATACTCCATTCTTTTCCTGAGTGGGGAAATAGCGATGTCAACTTCTTATTTGAGGATGAATTATTAATTATATGAACGTTGACTACTCATAGGATGTTGAAATTAGTGTTAAGGTTTCGTACATTCATCAAAAAGGTCCTTTTTCTGTCACAATCTGAATATATATATATATATATATATATATATGTATGTATTTCCTTCAAGCTTTCAAGATCCTTCGAGACTTTTGAAAACTGATCCACCATTAATATATGACCTCCATTTGGCAAAATTTGGTTAGACTTAAAACATTGAGTTTCAAACATCGACTGCTTGAAACCCCAAGAGGCAAGAAATGAAACATCATCAGATTGGAAAATCAAAATTGAGGACGTTGATTAAGAAAAACTCAGAAGCACTTTCCGACATTGTTTACCTAGGAAGGAAAAATATTGGGACGTGGCAGAACCAGGATTAATGAGCAATTATCTATCCCTTGAGTTTAATTGTTGTTTAATTAAGATAATAATGTTATTTACATTCTTTGCTATCTGACTTTGAAGTCATTTCATTGTCTTTTGGCCAAGTAGTATTCATTATTGAATTTGTACGAGTAGAGAAGTACCAAGGATTAATAGGTTTAAACATTAAGGAGAAGACCTTTTATATTAGTGATAATTACTGAAATTTTAATTGTTTAATGAGAATCGTGAAAGATTAGAAGGAAAAAAATTAGGGGAAGAAATTTGGAACAAATTGGGAAAAAAAAAAAAGAAGTTGTTCATTCTCTTGCCTAGTCTACAAAATTTTTGCAGTTGAGGAGGGAAAGTAAAGACACCTTCGACCAAATATGACTCTTATTAAGCTTTCGATAACTTCAATCTTATTCAACATTGTTCAATAGAAATCAAGCTTGAAATTTATGAGAAAAATAAACAAAGCAAAATGAAATTCAGGGTTGATGTGTTTTGCATTTGATTCTTTTTCGTTTCCTGAATAGGAGAGTGAGAGAAGATGAAAATAAGGAAGGGTGCTGCTAACAATTCTTGATGTCCAATCTAATAGTTACCTTTCAAGATAAACATCACTTACGTAATAGAGTTGGTAGATAGATTAGAACTTAAAAAGCAAAATATCAACACAATGGTTGTACCAATAAAATAAATGTTTCAACTGCATGAGTTTCAACAACAAAATACAAATCTTAGTGTTGCAGGGTTCTCAAATGTAGCACATCAATTTAGGGTTGTATCTTCCATAACCAAAAAAGAGTACAAAATCAGTACTAGAACTCATGTTGGATTTATTATCGAGACAAAGAACAATAGCAACACCACCAAGCTTTTCTTCCCTTTCCCTGTCCCTCTATTTCTCTTTCATTAACACGCAGGCACGTTGTGTCATAAACCGCAAACAAGTGTTGCCAAGTCCAAAATCTACTCTGCCATTGGTTTTCAATATCATCACCTTTTAGCCTTTTTGAAGATTCCTTGAGTAAAAGAAATAGCAATCCAACAGATATTTAGTCGTTCTATCAGTCCCAATTTCGTCTTTTTCTTTCTTTGGATACTTTATTTGGTACTGTCAATTCAACAGTATACATTTTGTCCCCTAGATGCTATTCAAATTAGTCCGAATGCTTTCCTAACATGAGTGCGGGATAGGGTCGGTTGCTGCAGTTCCTGTCCCTGAAAGGTAAAAGGTTAACATTTGCCAAAAAAATGTAAGACTTCGCGTTTGGATTGCAATTTTTTAGAGTTTTTTTTTAGAAAATGTATGTAACGATTTGATATATGTAAAGTAAAAAATTAATTGCAAAATATGTTCACGAAAAATGTAAAGATTTTTTGATGGAAAATCCCTTTTCAAACGAGGTTTGTAATGTCCTGTGTGGATCTCACTGAATTTTGTTCTATATTTACATCATATTGAAAGTGATTCATATTTTGAGCAAATGAACTTACATTTTGTTGAATTGAGCAAAACCATCCAAAAATGATATATCTCCTTTTGTCTAATAGAGAATATAAAAATCTCGTGTTAAAGTTAATAAGCAATAGGAATTAAGCAGAGGGCCAATTATGAAAATGAATGACCAAAAAAAACATTAAGTGTGAATATTGCAACTAAAGGGTTGGTGTAGTTGGCAATGAGGAGGGTTGAACTGACATTAGTAGTTAGAGAACAACCTCAACAATTTTCTAATACATCTGATTTCGATAACATAACAACTATCCTTGTTTTACAAGTTCATTGCATATTAATATACTTTGGAGTGCCTTTCAAGCAAAATAATCATTCTAAAAATGGAAGTACACTCTGTCTAGGATCTTTAGGTTTGTTAATCTTGGGTGACCTAAAAAGGGTTGTTAGCCTAGTGTCCATGGAGCAACAAGAACCCAAATTTAAAGGGGAAAGAATGTGCATTAGAGCATGAGACCATGATCATTTGATATCCATTAGTTTAATGTTCAATCTTTCCCAAGTCTCATCCACTTGTATTTAGGCTGTGCTACTATCAACAACTTGTTTTTTCTTCATTGTTACAATCCTTGCTCATCCCATAACAAGTCACCTAAGGACACTACCATCAAGGAAAAGAATGGAAACTGAATATTTTCAATATTGCTGTTTTTGAACTTTTAGTTTTATTTGTGCTATGAGTTTCTTCAATTGTTTGTTCTCTGTTTAAATGTGTCTACATTTCGCACATAAAAAAATGCTCAAAAAGTTAAAGCTACAAATTAAATCTCGAGTAAATGTTTAATCGCAAAGAGAATTACATGGAAAAATATTTTCCATCCAAAAGCACAAGCAATATACCACAATTGCAAAGCCAAAAAGATGGCAAAAAGAAAGAATAAAGATATAGCAAATTTTTATTTGAGGTCATTCTTCCTCAGCCAAAACCATTCTACTAAGAGGACTCGGACCAAGTTTTTTCCTTCTCATGGCACTTCTTCTTCTAATAATTTCCATTTCATTCCTTCTCCTAAGTTGCATCATTGCTTCTTCTTCAATCACAAATCTCCTCATTAGCACATCATCTGTCAATGATTTTCCGCGAAAAATTTTCCTCCCTTCCGTGCTAATTCTCCCGCTTGGAGTTCTAATTTCTTGCTGTATGGGAACTGGTTTTGATCTTGGATAACTATTACTCCTTCTAGGTGGAACATCACCATGGAAAACTTCAGTGTAGGAGGAGATTGGCGCACACAAACAAACTCGAGTAAACGATGAAGCAACCTTCAAAGAGGTGCATTTCCTTAGCTTGTGCCTGTTAGAATTTGTACCTGGAATTTCTGTTGATCTCGAAATAGTTTTCCATATACTAGCATTTGGTGTTGGAATTTCAGTTGGTTTTGCTACACTACCCTTCCAAACTGTAGCCATCTGCATTGCTCTTTGGTACCAGGGCTTCCTGCAATGTAGCATGATCATTACTTTAATTTAGGTATAAGTTTTTTTTTTCTTTTTAACTAGTGCTATAAAAAAAAGACTTGTAATTGGAGGTGATAATAAGCGAAATACAAATTGAACTATGCAAAAAGAGTTTGAACTTATTTAAGCATGTGCTTGGATATAATTAGCCACATAATCTATACTTAAGTATTGAATAATTACTGTGTGTCTGTGTGTAATTTATTGCATAAAAATATTCTTTCTTGTCCACATTCTCTCTTCATCTAACCTACAAGATTTGCTTATGCTTATGTGTAATCTAATGCTGGTGATTCTGCTTTGGATCCTCAACCCCAATTACAATAGTTAAAAATATTCTAGCCTTGGATTCTTGAATTGCTTTTGACAAATCAGCCTTGCAACATTTTCCACCAAGCCCCAACAGAAACATTTTATTTAATTCCACAATCTTGACACAAAAACCAAATGGAAAGTAAAGAAAAAAAAAGGAAAGAAACCATAAATCCAGATCACCACAGTGCACACTTTTCTGTGTTGCTTTTGACATCATCAGTTTCAAGAAATTGTTAGCTTTTCATATTCTTGCCCAAATCAAAGTCATTCAACACGTTCCAAAGCTTTATACTTTTCTAGATACACCTGTAATTATTATGCTTAAGGAGATAAAGAGACAGACACCCAACTTCACCAAATCTTTCTTTTCTTTTCTGAGGGAAAAAGTGAAGATGGAAACTACCATCATGCTAAGAAAGAAAAAAGAAATTATTCTATAACTCTAAAGCAAAGTAGAATGAAGAGTTCTTTAAAAGCATTCTAGAATTGGTCAAGTCATCAGCGTGAAAATGAACTGACTTTCTAGCCATGCCGGGAGAAATAGGCAAAAGACCAAAGACTCTGGTCAAGATTTATGACCAAATCATTAATACCATTAAAAAAAAAAAGAAACAAATTCATTACAATTGGTCACTCAAAAGAAAAAGGAAAAAAACTAGAAAAAAAAATAGAAAGAAAAGCATCGATGCCAAAAAAGTTGAAGCCCACGTCTAGTTATAGCCCATAAACTAACACATAGGTGTGAGATTCAAGATTAAGTGGCCGTTATGAATTTTAAAATCCACTGGACTTTAGGTTTTCTAACAGGCCCACATGTTAAATAGTAGGCCCTGAAGTTGACAAACAATTGTAAGAGTACCCCACTAGACATTTAAGTAAAGAAAATTGTATTAATGGGCCAGGTCGTAATGGACTTAAGTAGGAAAATGCATTGAGCAATTTCATGCTTTTGTTTTCAGTAAAATTTGATCATTTTCATGAATAAAGAGTTGCTAACAAATTGAGGAAAAAAAAAATCATGTTTTTATTATTGAAAGAGAAGAATTTTATAAGTTAATAAGTAAGGTAACTCTCTATAAATCATAACTTCATGAGCTATAAATATCAAATTTCTCCAACATATGATGTTTAACTGATTGAAAAGTAACTATAGTTGTTTGATAAGAAAGTATTTTCATTCTAAAAGTGAACTGAGTAATTAAAATGAACTAATAAAAATGAAAATATAACAACACTGACCAGGAATAACCTAAAAAAAATGGGTTAATGTAAATTTGTGAAATTCAAATAGATTAGGGGCCTTGTGACCTTGTTTTTGTTGTTTTTGTGTGTGTGTGTGTGTGTGTGGGGGGGGTGGGGATTAGTTGCCTATATTAAAAAAATGAAAAATTGTAATTGTAATATTGGCCTTCATATCTTCCCATTTATATGGTGAAATTCATTTTTTCTACTAAACCAACAGCTGAAAAGAACATTAAAAAAAAAAAAAAAAAAACTCTCTTGCAATTTCAGATATCCTTTTTACTTCAACTCTCTCTGCTGTAAAGTGGTAGCCATTTCTTTGCAGGCAAGAGATATCAGTTAAGGGCACAACTCAAGAAGAGAGACTCTAAACAACTAAGGAACTGCTGAATTCAGGAGCTAAGAAAGAAAAAAAAATGAACCCGTTTTAGTGCTACAGATTCTGCATAATACAGAGCAGGAAAGTGTAAAAGTGATTATAATATGCATGGGCTAAATCTTACGTACCTTGCTTGTGATGAGTTCTTCGGATCTTGCATGAACAAACCAGATAATGAGTATGAGAGAGCTGTAGAAAGAGAGCAGCAAGGTAGCTCATCTGGTTAGAACTTAGAACTGAGTTAAAATGAGCAAACTCTACTGCAGTTTTGGTTCGGATTATGTGATTGAAAGATGTGTTGGCAATATGGGTTCCTTTTTATTTTTTTAAACCTTTCCCTTTAATTCTTTATTCTGTACTTCTCCTTTTGCTTTGGCAGACATGATTCCTATTGATATTGTCACACACACATCACACACACTCTTAGATATTCAAATTTACAAAGGCAAAAGTGCAATTGCTGCTTTTTTAGTCAAATTTCCAAGGACGCCCTATTCACTTTACCATAAAGCTATAGCATGATATGATGCATTTCTTTCTGAATTCGTAGTATGTATGGCAGTAGTGCCTTTGTAATCATCATGTTCACTTCCTTACTATTATGTTAATCATTGTGAGCATGTAAGATCAGTTGGAACACTGACTTTGTGTACTAAAAGCCTGCCATTTATCTTCCTTTTCTTATCTTTCTTTTCCTAGCTTAAGTGTGGCTTACAACAATCATGGAGGATGAAGTCTTGTTTGGGGAAATTCTTCATGCTTTAACAGCATATGTCCAACATTATTAGTTCTTAATCTTTATGGTACTAATCTAACTTTTCTATATTACACATTCTTGAAATATGGCACTAGTAAGTACTCATTCTTAAATCTATAGGACCATGGTACTAGCTAGCACTATTTTTTTTTTAAAATTAAACAGGTACTGTAAAGGGTAAAAATAAATACTACCCATTACATGCCAATTCCACATTTGAAATAAATGATATGTGGACTAATTTCTCTTTTACATTCTCAAACTCGTACCTATTCTCACTTGTACGCTCTAAACTAGTGGAACTAGTGGAACAAAACACCGTACAAATGTCAATAACAGTTTGGATAGTGTATTATTTGAAATATTATTTGGAATAATTACTGTAACACTTTTTGTGATATGATGTATGTGAGATAAAAAGGTGATTGGGAATATAAAAAGGTAGGTTGGGAAATGTGTTTGTGATGCAAGCGAAATATTATTTGGAATAATTTTGGTATCCAAACACTCATATTATGTATTATTTTGTTCCAACTGCAATTTCTTTGCTCTTTTTGACCATTTTCAGTATACTGTCATTAATTTGTACCGTTCTCTATTTCATTAGTTTTGTTTATGCCGTAATCAATTCGATTTAAGCATTACACATATGAAATGTTAGGATGCAAAAGTGTTTGAAATTGAAATTTATGGTACAAAGTGAGAATGTATTACGAATTCGAGAATGCAAAGTAGAGTTAATCCATTATATATTTTCTGGGATTGTTTCTACTTTGCATGTTTCAGATCTTGGCTTCCAGCCTTGTAGCATTGATTAGACTATCTTTGATCCTTTAATAAAGTGTATGGTAAAGTTGTGCAGAGATTTGAGATAATGTTGCTAGCTTACTATGAATACACATGATGCGAATCTTCTTTACATTGCCTGCCTTTTCTTTTATCAAAAAAAGGAAGCAAAAAAAAAAAAAAAAATAGTCATCTATCCACTTATATTGTACAGTAATATTTTAAACGTGATTAGCAAAATTTCCCTAATCTGTCATGATGCACAAAACGACCTTCATATGAAATCTGTCACCATCTGCTGTGATATTTAGGAAGGTGCAGAAAGTGAAAAGAACAAACAAAGACAGGACAATAGAACATATGGAACAATTTGGTAGATGAATCATGAACTCAAATTACAGCACGTTGTAATCTTATGTTTCTATAGTTAAATTATTAGGTTAGAAGAAAGAATTAGTTTTATTTTATTTGACAGGCAAATGCAAATGTAGAACACCCTGTGAATAATTGTTGCTGTAGATTTACACGTTTCATTGAGAAACTAAAACAAAGAAATCCATTTATTTTTGGGATAATATCAGAAACCTTCCTTGAGGATTCTCCTAATATCACTTGGCACCCCTGAGGTTTTAAAAATATTACTGACCTCTTCTAGTAATTGTAAAAAGACTATATTATCCCTCACTTAATACGTAATCACATATCAAATAAATAGAGCTCCAAATTTTTTTTTTTTTTAAAAAACACCTTCTTATTTCATAAATTATGCAAATTGAATTTTGTTTATGTTTTACTGTTTGTGATTGTAATAGATTGGATATGATTTGTTTACTTATTTTGAGTTAATTTTCGTAATGATTAGTACAATTTAAAGGTTTGGGCACGGGTTGAAAAGAAGTTGAAAAAAAATATAAAATTCATAAGAAATCAGTTTTGAGCAAATCAGGAACTTTTGCATAACTCCAAGACTAATAGACTAATACTTGTTATTGTTCTCATGTGACATAACTTTGTAATAGCAGGAATTAAACAAGAGGACAACTTTCAGGATCTGTTTGAATCCACACCCTTTTAAGGTTGCCCTTAGAATACTGCATCTCCTACACTTTGTTCTCCTAACAAATTCTAAGCATTAGCACTTAATTAACAGGTTATGTAAGGATAAACCAAAACTCAACCACAACATCACAGCTTGGGATAAACTTAAATAGGTTTTCCACGTAAATTTCGCAACTTTTTAATAAAATTAATTATGTGAGTCTGGGGATTAATTCAACATTTTGAAATGTTAAACAGCTGAATGCCAACCTCAATACATCTCTATTCCATAACACAATCAAAGTAGTTAAAAGGAAAGGAAAGAAGCACTTTTTACAAGCAACTCTTTTGCCAAGCCAAATGATCAGTCACAAACTATCAAGCACATTAAACATGCCACGATAGAAACAAAAACCAGCAAGGCTTAAAAACCATGATGTTACAATACATGTTCAAAACTCCATGCATTGGGTCTAAATGCTACATTCAAATCTAGAAGAAGTCTGCCACTTCAGCTGGTAGTCAAACTGCTCATTTGTACATCTCGAGATGATGAAACTGCAGTGCAAGTAAAAGCTTAGCCTTTCTGCTACAAAGATATTATCTAATTCCCAGCTGAATGATAGCTGGGCTGCTTATTCTGAACAGAGCATGAATCATGACAATGTTTTGTCCTCGAGTTTGGAACTTGGATTTCAGAACCTTCCAAGTTCCGCCATTTATAAGTAGGTAACTTGTCTGCAATTTTTTAAGTTGTTTTTGAACTCCCTCACTGGCTATCAGGTTCACCAGGAAGTTGGCGACTCCAGCCGCCAGAACCAGCTTTGCGTTCACCCCGCTTTCTTTTATTCTTTGGAAAATGAATCTCCGTGGCTAAGCATGATTTTAGAGTTGATTGCTCCTGAGAAATGGCAGGTTCTGTCTCTTTATCAAGATCTTCCAATGCTGGAAAGGTTGGATTAGTACTTTCCTCTTCTCCACTAATCTCAGCATCTTGATGCTTGTCTGCCGAGGCAATATGAGTTTGTTTGAACGTTTGTATCTCCATTCCGACAGATTCATTATGTATCAGAATATTATCCACAATCTGAAATATCAGAGTTAGAAAATAGATGCCACACACAGTTCTACCTGAGCGAAATGATACAAACTTATCATTGCAGCAAACAACATCACACAACATAACAAAAATGAAGACAAAAGAATGGAGTTACAAGGTTGCTATTTGTATTTGGAAATATCCTAGTTCAGTGAAGTCATAAAGAATGACAACTTAATAGATGACCATCTCGAAATTTTAGAATACCAAGTTTTAAGTAAGATTTCCACCAGGATGATCACGAGCTGATTGGTTAGTAAAACTACACAACCGGTATCACCATTGTGATAGATTTCCTCCATTCTTCTCAAGAAAACTTTTTGACGATTAATCTTAATTTTTGTGTATGTTCCATGTAAAGTGGCCAAAAGTGGTTTTGAAGCTGTTTCGTCAAATGATAAATAGGATACATCACAGTCTTCTAAACCGTCTTCTGGCAGATTATCAGTTCCATGACTCATGAGCTTTTTAAGAGAAGTTGAGGTGTTTTAAGCATGTAGACAAAAGAAGAAACTGGTTCAGTGCAATAGATGGGAAAAGATCAAGTAGTTATTAAAGAATAATTGAATTCAAAGTTCCAACCATGCTGCTCAAAAGGACAAGAAAGTCCAATGAATCTATGCAACAAAATATCATATACATAATGTCCAGGGCAGAAATACATCGGACAACTCTAAACAAGCAAATTATTGAATCACTCTTTTTCCATTCACTCACTGTCATAAAGAGCAGAGAAATGAAATGCTCAAAACCACACGGCAATAAGACCCTAAGACTAAGAAACACATTTACAACTTCCCCAATACACAAATGATAATCCTTTTGCAAAAATTCCTCATACTCTTATGAAAAAAAACAATTAGACAAACTCATTGGAATTTGAAACAAAGACTCTGACCGAAGTGTGCAAGCCCAAATAGGTTCACTAAATTTGAATTATTCAAAATTAGAACTTGATGTTTCAAAGCATCTTTTCCATTGATTTGTGTAAAAGGAATGATGCCTTCCACTATCTCCAGCACACCAATGCAGAAGAATGGGAAATACTCTAAATACGTCTAAGGACAACCAATTCAATCTTTTTATGCCTGAAACAACTACATTTCCTACAGTTAAGATTTAATTCGGTTGCGTAGCAGTTAAACATTCTACAAAGAACTTGGCCCAGAGAAAACACTTTATGTTCTTAAACTTGAAGACAATGATTATTGGAAAATCCTCTAAGAGAAGTTTAACGTCCCACTACCACTCAATGCCATATCAGCACAATTACCACAAACAACACTCAGTTATATAAGTGTCCTGTCTGGGCTGTGTCTGTGAGTGTACATGCTACACAAATATGTACCGACCATACCAGCAACTTATGAAACAAGCAAGATTGATAAGCATATACATGTAATCAGCCTTACTTTTTCACATGAATCAGCAACTTGTGCCTGATGATGGGTCACATCAGCTGACGATAGAAGTCCTACTGTGCTCTCAATTATATCAGGAATGAGAATACCCTCGCCATAATTCGAAACTGCAGTATCAGGCAAAACAAAATCTCCTAGATCATATTCTGGCATATGCTGAATTGATGAATATAAACCTCCTACTGAGACTGTATCTCCATTGCAGGCGGAGAACGTGGGGCTACGAACAGAACTGTTCAGTAGATCACAGGGCACAAGATGGTTTATACTTTCAGAAGAAGAAAATTTTCCAGCATACTTGGTCATTATTGAATCAAGTGTGGACTTCAGCTTGTGAACTCGAGTATGTATCATATCAATCTTCTGAAGGATGCGCTCCTGGAATTCAGTATCTACTTTATTAACTAACCATTCATTATTAAAGCCAAACTCATCACAGCTAGCAGGATTCTCTCCAGGAAACACTGCCATGGAAAAATGTTAAATAAGAAGCAGCAAAGTTGGTAACATAACAGAGAAACTTCATGTTCGAAGGTGTTTACTAGTATATGAAATAAAGGAGGTAGGATTTGTAACACAGATAATAAGAAAATAGCTCCAAGGAATCAATATTATTTCCAGGAACAAATATACACATTATACAAGGAACCATTTTACAGGACAAATGAACACCTATTCTTGCATAAATTCATTTCTCTTTCCTGCAACTACTCTTCAGCTTTAGCATTGGTAGCCTGAACCATTATATTAATGCATCCCTAAGATTCTTTTTTTTTTTTTTTTGCATCTTTAAGATTCATAAATGAAGAAATATAGAGATTCAAATGTGCACAACATACATGCATTGATTTACAGACATATTTGTTTTTCTTTCCTTCATTTACCATTGCAACTTGTCTTCATCGCGATTAATAAAAAGTCTAAAACTTAACTAACTCATCTAGCAAAACAGTTTAGCATTCAAAGTGTTTCCTTTCCATTAGTGTAAACTAAAATGTGCAATTAATCTACTGTATCCACCTGCTTAACTAAGATTCTGAGTGGCTTCCTATTGGCCGTACATTGAAACAACTTTGACCAAGATGATGTTTCATGGTTCTTCACAATTTTTTTTTGATCCAAGTATTTATTTGAATATTTAGCTATGAAAGAAAATAAATTTTAGTCTTTAATCTCATCAAGGTAGATCCCTGCTTGCATCAATGTGGTATATCAACATGAAACATCTTTCCCAATTCAATTGCTGTATCTGTTAGGTTACTTTTTGCGCAGAGCAAAAGAATATTCTTCTGTGCAAAGAAACATTTCGGTAGTAGAAAACAAGGGTAGACAACATAATGTATGTCTGATGTAATAATTTCTAGAAGTTTCAGATAATAAGTTAAATTTTTAGTAGCTAGCTGAGAAAATTTTCAAGCCAAAATCCCAGATAATCTCCTTGTAATGTTGAAAAAATTTATCTCGAAAAGGCAAATAGCTTTATGGTCGTTTCTTCAGTGCTTGGAAAATTCTAACAGACATATTTAAAAGAAGAAAATGATCAATAACCATGACAAGCCTATGAAAGTTACGATCCAAACATAAAGTAATGAGAAATATCAGATTGGTGTTTTATGTTTTTATTCTGACTTAGATACCTGGATTACCAAAATCATCAGCCACAGAATTTCCATCCTGATCAGATCTCTTACTTTCTGCTACATGTCAAAGGCCAGACCTGAAATTAGAGCCATATCGAAGAAAAACAGAATATTTCATGCCAAGCACCCAAAAAAAAAGGCAAAAGACATACCACGATAAGAGAAAAGATTATGATGTGCCATATATGTTGTCGTATCAGTTGTAGATTCAACTCTCTTTCTTTTCCTCCTTTTCAAGGGCATTTTTCTGTGGCTTTGTGACGTATATGGAAGAGACTTAGAGCCAAATTCTTCTACTTGTAATTGATCAAATGGCATAAGTTTATTCTGATCATATGCTGCAATATGTCTTCTATACTTTGACGCTCGTGACTCAATTTCCTTTATTTTCAGTTCAGTCCATTTGCACCTCCACATCAGATTGCGTATAAAGTTTCTCCAGTGACTAGTTAGCCTTTTCTTCCTGCAAAATATTGAAGTGTATAGAACTGATAGGTCATGTATAGAATCAGATTTACCAGCTTTGCTACTGTCATTGCTAAACAACACAAATGTTCATATATGAATCAAATTGTCAACTATTTTCCATTCATAATATGCCTAAGCCTTCTAAAGACCTAGAAACAAAAACAAAAACAAGGATCTCGGGAGAAAGAAAAGAAGAGGATGATATTTAAATAGCAGTACATTTATTGTGTCAAAAAAACAAGAGTTCACAATAAAAATGTTGTGTTACAAACAATGGTTCCTCTAGTATTAAAAAGTTCTAACTGAATCACAAAGGCAATTGTTACATCTGCAAATGGTCACACTGCAATGTTAAGTTGTTAACTATTGGATATGGGATCCAACTCAAATCAAGAATCACTGTAACAGGATATATGAGCCAATTTCTAGAAGAATAAACATATAAATTCCACACCTTTTCAGGTAATTATATTTGGTGGCAAACTGGGCTTTTGATAAGAAAATATTGGCAGAGGAATCTGAAATAGCAATCAGAATCATGCTAACCAATCATTGTTATAGCTTTTCACATCGACTGTTTCAAGCATAAAGTGCATTCTCAACCTTCAAATTAATACACTAAGCCCTTCCTCGACAAAATTAACCAACGAAGAGCCAGATCAAAGTTGGTAGAAGAAAATAAACCCAGAAATAACAGATTGTTCAGTCCTGTCTTCAAGGTTCACCTTCTCTTTTCTTAATTCAAATCGATGATGCTAGCCCAGGAAAAAGAAACTGACCTTAAGGACATCATGTAATGAATTGAGAGGAAGAAAAGAGCAGACTGCACAGAAGAAGGTACAGAAGAAACGAAACTTTGGGAACGCAAGATAAAAAAAAATATATTAGTGGCATCTTTGAGTTCAAAAATATTGGTCTGGTTGCATCTGTTAACTCTATAACTTATTTCTCAGTTCATGCTCATTGCCAAAAATCCTTTATTCCATATTTGTCGCTTCACCTATAGATGCATGGTACAAGCTTGAGAGTCTCAAGCTGAGCTTTACAATGTTGCTTTTAGGGGTTTCCAACAGACGGGGTACATAAATAAAGATTTAGTTAAGAAGATTTCTCCGACCCTTATGTACATGCTGGAAGCTCGGATAGCAGCATATTTGGGTTTTACATAACAATGAATGCCATTTTCCAACTTATCACTTCCAAGCCAGTCTAAGGCAATGGAGGACTTCCCCTGGGTTACACGGAGCTTCATTAGACAAGCTGATCTGCGCAGATGAGCCTGTACACAATTTCCTAGATCTTAGGGGTAAAGGAAGTAAGATGTCTAACTATCAGTACTAGCAAAAAAAGCAACAAGGGAAATAGCTTTAAAACTGTCAGGATTTCCAACTAATGAATATCGGTGATTACAACAATTATGAATACCAGGTAATGGATACTGTTCTAAAGCTAAAATTGTTCCTTGTGCAACGCAAACAATGGCATAGAGAAACATCTTGTAGAAGCAAAACTATACCTCATTGGAAAGAAACTGCTCAATCCATCAAATGGAGATCCCAGTCCACCAGGGTCGTATAGTTGTGACTCAACTTCAGCATCACTGAACCCAGAAGAATTCTCTTCTCCAGATGTAGTGTCGGCAAATGAGCTTGAGCATTCAGTAGCATCAGGATCTTCTTTTGCAGCCAATCTACTGTCAGGATTCCTTTTAGAACCAATTACATCAACAGCTGCATCCTCAGTGACCTTTGGAAGTTTAATTTGTTCACCTAAGCCTTTTCCGTCAGGGCTTGCAAAAGTTTTACCAGCCTTTCTACTCGATGTGTTAGTTGCTGTGACACCTGCTATACCCTTTGAATCAGACTCGAGCGGTAGTTGAGCAGGGGACATGATCACAGGCTTTCATCAATTCCAGCTCATTCTCTTGGCTAATTTACGAAAGGAAAATAGAAATAAATAGCCTGAGTCCACATTCAACCAGGCTCATGTTAGTGCTACTAAACTTACAAACTATAAACATCATCCAAATAATGATAATACATCCACCAGGAGGTGAAGCTTGAGATACTCATAATGAGTTGAACTACAAACAAATTCGCTCAATTCAACAAGATATCTTTTAAATAAAAATCCTAAAGAAGCACATACAAACCGATAGAGCTAGCAGATTGTTTTACCATCAACAAACTATCCATGAGACTACCAAGCTATTGAGGCTTATAAAACAATAAAAATGTTAACAAATCCACGCAAAACAGAGGGAAAAACAACAAATGATTTAACAAGTTTAGTGCTTGACTGCAAAATTTCAATGTCCAAGCCAAATGTCTGGAAAATGGAATCAAAATTAAGAAAGGCATAACTTAAGAAAATTTAAGATTACTAGCTTGTGCTGCTTAACTACTTACAGAATTAAAACGGGATTTATACACCATGATTGTACAAGTTTATAGCATTATGTCAAAATAAACAAAATTGAACCAAATACCCACAACACCCAAAAATGAAGTAAAGAATAAGCAGTCAAAAACTCCTGCAAATTCACAAAATCAAACACACAGAATAATCATTAACCAGCTAACTAGCTAAGCATGCATAGCCAACTAAATAATCGCTCAACAAATTAACAAACCACAAAGCAACTCTCTAACAAGCAATTTCTTACATGCAAAAGAACAAAGAAACAATTCAAATTCAAGAAAGAAAAGCTGCTCAAAATCAGAAACAAAAATAGAGGCCAAAAAAAAAAATCCCACAACAGCATTTGCACAACATTTAAACATACAGAGAAAGCTAACTGAATTAAAAGCTAAAAGCGTTCAAATTTTTAGCCACAAAGAGAAAAATGCAGGCAGAAAAGGAAAGGGGTACCTGGGCCGGGAATGAAAGTAGCAGAGGTGTAGTTAAGCAGACAGGGGCGGCGACACAAGTGTGTGAAATGAGAGGGTACGGAGGCAGTTAACGTTAGGACTTAGGAACATGAGCATAACCTAAGTCTGTGCTGTTAGCAATAAATTAATACTACAAGTGCTAAATTAACATCTCATGAGTTCTTTTCTTAATCTAATACTATTCTTTTTGGTATTTAATTTTTTCCTCTATAATGGTTCCCGCTTTTAGATGGTACCGGACTACCGGGTCTACTTGTATATTCGATGGCATCTATGCTGGGAATTTTTGGCAAGGGCGAGCTGTATAGTTTGAGGATGCACTTTTAGTTTTGAAAGTTTGGGGGCTGGACCAAATTGGTCCATAATATTTGAGTCCAAACGAATGTAGTTCTCATTCTCATAAATCCGTTTTTGACTGGATTGGTCTTCAATGTTTCAGGGAATAATTTTGGAAATCTCCCCTAAGATTTTATGAAATATCACTTTGCTCTACCGACGTTTTCAAAATCTCAATTAGCCCCCTTCAAGTTGATAGTTTGTTACCAATGTCAGCCCTCTAATCAAAAATAATATTATAAAATATATGTTGGAGGAGAGAGAGTATTTTGGTGCCCTTAATACCCTTAGGTTGTCCCAAAAAAAAATTTTCAAAAACTAAGGTAAAAAAGTATACAATTGAAAAATTTTTGGAAATAAGGAAGTCAAAGTGTGAAAAGGAAAAAATTTTGTTGCAATGAGCAACTAATGGTTTCTTGAAAGGCAATGGCTACTTCGAGATGTTGCAGCAGTAATAAAAGGTGGAAACACCTTCAAATATATGGGTAAATTGATAGAAAATTGGTGGAAGAAAATGGCTAGTTCATCCTTTGAGGGCATTTGTAAAAATCACCATTATCATTGAGCGTCAAGAATTAGTATTGTGGATGCAATTGCAAGGCTGCATTAAAAATTTTAGAGAGCAAAAGAAATCCAAATAAGATTTATTTTAGTTGTTCAAAATGCAAACTACTTCCATTGGTATGAAGAAAATGAAGGTGAAGATGTGCATAGCCAAATATTCTCTAAAGTATCTCCACTGTTGCCTTACTCTAATGCATAGCCAAAATTTTAGTTGTTTTTTAAGGTATTCTCCTCTATTGTAGGAATAATGCCCAGGTGAAGCACATACAAGTTTATAACAAGATCTTTATTATGGAGTTTGAACATATCAAGGACTGATTTGTCATTAGTAACATCCATAAGTTTGTTGTCCTAGAAATCCCACACATCATGTGATTCAAATTTCCAGGCAAGTCATATCAAAAAACAAAATAAAACAAAAAAGGGTAAATGACCCAAATTGTCCTTCAACATTTTTATTGAACCACTTTTAGACCTCTTACTTTGATTTGGGATAATGCTGTCCCTTATCTTCTATCATTGAATCAATTTGATATCTCTACTTTAATTTGGGACATTGTCATCCTTTAACTTTCATTTTTTGGCTTCTTTTTAACTTTGTATTAACCAACTTAAGAAGGGATAAAGCAATATTTTGAAAATCGGACCAGACTGCCCCGCTTGACTAGTCGAGGACTGGCTGGCTCGATCAATCGAACCACAAACAAGCCATGCCTCGGTCCAGTTCAATGAATAACTCAAAGAATCAATTGAATTGGTCAAACCATATCAAGAGCTAGTTGAATCGATAAAAATTGGGAGGTCAACTGGTATGTATTTTCTAAAATAAACAAAAGAATTATTAAATCTTCGAACCAGGATTGAGCTAGTTGAACCACAAACTCGAAGGTTTTTCCGATTCACTCTCCGATCTGAGTTTAAAAGCATTGGGACAAAGTCATAAATTCATATTTTTGATCGTGGATAGAAAAATAACCTAAAAACTTATAGAAATAGAAAGAAGGAAAAGAAAATGTTTATGTGCTTATGATAAAAAAGTTGCCTATCTTAGCTGCTGCAAATTCTCAACATCTACTTGGCCCAATATTATAGAGGATTAGTGTATAAAAAAGTATTTTTTTTAAGATTGGCTATTTTTTGTTGGAGCATCTCCCTCATTTCCCAATTTGTATATTTTGTGAGTTTTTTCTTTTGTTCTTAGAAAAGTTTTTCAGACTATGGCAAGCGGGGCAAAAATATTAGTTAAAGAATTTGCCCATCCCTAAATTAGTTAGTAAAAAGTTAGAGAATCCAGGTGGCCTAATAATAAAAGTTAAGGAACTACATTATTGAAGTGGAGGGACTAAATTGACCAAATAATAAGGCAAATGATATTGGCAGTTATAAAAATGTCAAAGACACTTCACTTGAAAAACTTTCTCCCTTTCACGACAACTAGGGGTGGCACCCGCGTGAGGCAGGGGAGTTGTAATCTGTGAGGGGGATTAATATTTGAAGGAGCAAAGCGAAGGCGTACTCCCTTATAAGTAAAGACAGCATAGTTTCATAAAATAGTATAAGTAAAGATGGCATAGTCTTATAAGAAGCATAGTAAAGGTGTAATCGCCTATAGGTAGAGAGTTATAGCTCAGGCAGCACGACCTTAGTTACAGCTGTAGCATTTGGCTAAATGCTTGGTGGCTCCTTGTATAAGCAGGTGGTATAGGCCATCTTGCATCATAGCCAATACTGCAACTATTTTATTGGAGCTAGTAGCATTTACATAGGTAGTACTTTTAATATATTTTTGCAGATGTGTTCTTCTTCAGGTGTGGCTTTTTTTTGCTGTCGTCTTGGCAATTTTTGAGGAGTCCTCAATGTCAGTGACAGTAATGGCTTCTTGTGGAATTGTATTTGCTGATTGTGAAGACTTGGCTTTCATAGCGAGGTCAAGTTTTGTTGGCTGGTCATTGAGCACATCTCCTTCCTTTTTGGTAATATTGCTGTGATCGGGTTTCCATGTTGTTGATGTCTCTGCGTAATTGATGGTGTATTTCATGATAGCATCTTTCTCTTCTGGGGTGAAGTTTTTCACGTGAACAATGACAGCAGTGTGTTTGTCAAAAGCTGTTGAGTAGTAGATGTTTTCTGGCTTCTTCACTAGGCACATGATCCTGTTCTTTTAGAGGATAGCTTCTTGTATCTTCTCGCGATTGACATTATGTTGTGCACAAGGTTAGGACAGATTAGAAAAAGCTGAGAGCATGCTATATGTATTAAATATGTGAGACCTGCCTCATTTTCTGTTGTAATAGATTAGAACTATACCTGAGCTTCCTATCGTTGAATTTCTGCTAGACTGAATGGTAACAGTTGTTTACCATCCAAACCATTGATATCCAATGTTATTGTGGAAGTGTGATCACTAAGTTCTACTGTCATCCTGCACCTGTAACATTTTATTCAATTATGTTATGTAAAACAGAAAATTTGATTGGAAAAGTTGATCTTCATTAGCAGTGTATTATACCTTGTAACAACATGTATACGTTTGTTGCATAATGTGCAGGGAATAGCCCAATTTGGTTTTGACTTTAGATATTTGTTGCATGTAGGATGTGCTGTGTACCAAAGTCTTTGGTTTGTGTCAACAAGCTTTGGAATGCCGCTCACCCAAAAGCTTTTCTCTATGGTGGTGCAGTAGTTTGGTTATATGTAAAACATGATAAATGAATGGAAATTTTTTAAGGGAACTGTAACTATACGTTTATCTCATCTGTCAGTAGCAAAGTCTGCATGGTAATAACAGTATTGTCAATTGGAGGAGGGCGCCACTTATTTCGATCCTCATATGATCTATCAAGGACCATTTGGAGAATTGCATCCTGGTCCTATTGGCACCTGTGATTAGATATTTGTAATTGTAAAAGGCAATAAAGAGGGAATTGAGGAAGTTAATAAGTAGTAACTATTGATACTAACCATTTGTTGAGTTCAACAGTTTGAGTTATTGGAGGATTAATAAGTATGCAACTGTTGAACTTTGTTGATAGATTGAAGGCTGTCACATTGTTCATGCTATTATTAGTACTGTTATGTTATGTAAGAGGACGATGGAATATTAAGTGGGGTTGTGTTCATTTCTTACTACGGTAAAATGTAACTTTAACTCGAAGTGCTGCTGTGATTGACTGTGTGTGGATCATTTCTACAATTGTTTGGCCTTCTTCAGTTTCATAGTCACCCCATAGAGTCAACAACATTGGTTTGGCACTACAATTATTAAAAGACATGTCATGCATAATCTTATATTGTTGAATTGCACATGGAAATAAATGTTTACGTACCTCTGGTCAATCACAACTATGTCTCTTGTGGCTGTTGTGGCTCTGATGTTTTTTGGATATGCATGTATCATAGCTGCAATAATATCTGGTATAGGCAATGTAAATATACACAGTAAAATACACTGTAACACTAAATTGTATGTAAATATACAAGTAAAACCTGGATTGAAATTAGTGTAATTTTTCTCTTTCTTTTTTTTTTCCTCTCTTCCATCCTTGCTAATAGAAAACTTTATTTAGAGTTTGTAATTGGATGTATGGGTGAAGATTGGAAAGGCATCAAAAGCAAATTTCAATCTTTCGTACAATGTAATGTGTCATAAATTGCAATTAATGATCATTAATCAAGTCACAAATTCATCTTGTGATTTTTTTAAAATAAAATGAGAAAATATGATGAGAAGGGGAAAAAGTAAAAAAATGAAAAGTAAAAAATGCTATACTGGGGAAGGAATTTGAATATTTAATGATCATTTGAGGAGAAAATAGATGTTTGCAATTCCTTTTTTAGCTTCAATCGTTGTGATGAAGTTTCTTGTGGGAAAGAGAAAGAAATAAAGAACGAAAATGGAGACAGAAAATAAAGGAGAGAAAAAGGAGAAAGAAAAAAAATAGAAGAGAGAGAGAGAGAGAGAGAAAGAAAAGAAAAAAGAATTTAGAATAATAGAGGGGTAATTTTGTCCAATAAGAGATAAAGTGACACAACGAAAATGTTAAGGGTAAAGTGAAAAAATGGAGCACAAGGGAATTAATTGTGATTAACCCTTTAAACTATTGGTCCATGTCTCTTCCCGAAAACACTAGAATTTGAACTTGGAGCCAACTTCATGGATTTTAATTTTAGAGATAAAAGTTCAGCCTATAAATCGTCCATTGATTTTTCCTTCCTTTTTGTCTCATTAAACTTTATACATTGAAATTTAGTTGTTGATTTGCATCCCATGGAAAGTGATAGTCAGAAATATTCTTATTTATACGATGACACAATCAAATCTTGATTTTTATAATGAGAGAAAAGATGCAAGGTAGCAGCATAAGTAAAACCTCAAATGTAAGTGAGAAGAATTTCCTGCCTATGTTTTGAAATTATTTTCTAGTTTTTAAAGTTCTTTTGCCTGATTTTTTGTTTGACTTTTTGTTGTCATTCTCAATAGTGTTTAATTGGGTTTAATCCTAGTATATTGCCATTGTCAGTTTGATTATTTGCTATACTAGTTACAAATTCACTAGGTTGCTACTTTGCTTTAGCAAAAGTAAATGGTATTTGATTCTTCAAAATCAAAACAAAATTTATGCACCAATTGTTGAGAAAAGGCAGTAATTTGGTGACTAAAAGTCTTAATTTGGAAAAAAGAAAGAGGTGATAGTCCCACTGTTGGAGGGAGAGGGAGTATTCTGGCTGCTGATGGAGCATTGACGAATTGATATTGTGGAACTAGATGGTTATTTAACTATCTTTCAGGGTAGTTTTGACATAAAAAAGAGTAAAAGAGAAAAATCTTATTTTTGAGGAGTGTTAATATCATTAGTCAACAATAAAAATTAAAGTTGGAGGACCAAATTTAGTTAAGTAAAAAGTAAAAAAAAAAAATTGTTGAAGGACTATTTGGGTCATTTGTCTACAAAAAAAAATTGAAACATTTAAGCACTTACAGCTGCATCTTAATTTTGGCTAAAATAAAGTCAATATCTTTAATTCAATACCAAAACGTTGATCTGAATAATAAGACTAGAACCAAACGATTGGTTGGTGACTTTCGCTTTGCTTGTCCGAATCCTAAAAATGAAACTATTAATAATCTAAAACCATGTGATGGATATAAAACTTCTTTGTTCATAAATTAACAAAAGCGAAAGAGAAGTGGTTTGCACGTAACAAACTGTGGAGTCATTTCCTTCTTGCATAGTATTTTAGGTGAGATTCTAGATTATCAATTAATTAACAAATAGAATAAATCTTACATACACTGACGATGTATACACTATCTCGATTGGATATATGACACATCTGCAAAATTTGAGTTTCAAATTCAAATTCGAATTATGTGTCATGCATCTTGAGGACGGTCACCTCAGCGATAATTGCCCCGACCTACAAACCCGAGCCCACGGTTATTTTCCTCATCTCGGTCCGATGTCACCTCAACTCCCGTACCTGACAACACCAAACTCCTGTACGATGTCAGTCATCTCGCCACCACGCAGATGTTGTCAAAGCCAGGTCACCCCTCATCATTTCGACTGTCGGGTTAAAAATAAAGGTTGTTTTATCGGGAAGGCACATGGACGTGCTTTATCGGGAAACCATGAACCTACATGGCAGAGAGCCTAGACCACTGCTACATGTTAGGACAGGGCCGTACGTGCAAGTTGTTGTCCCTAAGACTTGAAATCCTAGTCCTTCCCTCGAACTGGCACCCTATAAATAGCATCTCCCTCCTCTAACACAAGTAGGAGTACTATTACATTCAAATCACTTATTATTCTTATTTCCTCTCACTAAACTGACTTGATTGTCGGAGTGATCCTAGGGGACAAAGCCCCGCCTTTTACTTCGGTCAGAAAATCTACCACATAAACTCACCTCGCTTAAGAGGGAATCGGATTAGGATAGCTCGGCTACCTAACCAGAAATCACATCTTCAATTGGCACCATTTATGGGAACCAAAGATACTCTTGAAACATGAAATCTATGCGCTCTAGAAATAAAAGGGTTCCCCCACTAGAGTTGAGCCCAGCGCGGCCGCTCAGCAAGATAACATCTCTAAAGAACAAGAGTCCCAGAGGACTGAATGAAGAAGCCATCGCCCGAATGGCTGAGTTTGTGGCTAAGAATCCGAATATTTTTGAAGAACTAGAAAGGTACTTCAAAAGACAATGCAAGCAAAAGGTTGAATCCTCCAAGAGGAGGTCAGCCAAATCCTCATCCAAAGGCACCTTATACCCTTGCTTTTCGACCCCGGTCATATTCACTCTCATGGTTTTAATATTTAGCATCAATATTTAGCAAAAACAACAACCAAGTCACCTTTGTAGCTCGATTATTGGACTTTCCAGCTGATGAGTTGGATGCACAATGTTGAAATAGTAGTACTACTACTATGGGTACGGTATACCATGCATATATTATATATTTATTACTGCATGTTTAGTTGAATCTACCTGCATCTTTAGTTTGTTCCGGGAAAAAATAAAGGGGGGTAAGATAGATATATATATATCTATGGGGCTATTTCTGCATCTTTAGTTGAATCTGTCTGCATCCTTATTTCGTTTTGGGGAGAAATAAAAAATATGTATATATATATATCATGCAGTATATGGCTATTTCGGGCTGTTAATGTTCGATCTTAATACTTTTGTCGCTTTGTTTCGTAGTGCTGTTGGTTTGATATGGTATTGTCAATGCATTTCCATTCTGCCATCGTAATGAATTCAAGTTTTTCATTTCTTTTCTTTTTTCCAGCCTTTCTCTACATATTTTTTTCCCATTATGGTGAAATTTAAAAAGATGCGAATTACCTTGATGAATCTTCTTTGAATGAAAGCCTATGTGTATCGCCAACTACAATTTTCTTCACTATTTTTACTAACTATTACTGCTTAGCGCAAACGGGCAGACACAACAATACACGATACAAATGAATTAAAAGAGCATTAGCGTTTATCATGATAAAGCATTGTTGCTCTTTTACGTACCATTCAATATTTACGTATATGCAAAAGACCTTGACAATCCATATCAAACAACAGGAGACGATAATTCAACTCATTTGAAGATCTCAAGTGCTAAAATTAATACCAGTACTTAAAACATTCACTCAAATATAGATTGACGAAATTATTTGCCACAGTTTATGAAAAAGAAATTTGATGAATTGTGTGGAGAAGGCAAACCATTTCTGGAGTTAACTACACACCTTGAATACGTTATCGTTGAGGCCATTTCCGATTTCACTGCCCAGCTAATTAACTTGCCAGCATCGTTCGTAGGAGTACCTAACCAGAAATCACCTTTTCAATTGGTGCTGTCTGTGGGAATCGAAGATACGCTTGAAACATGAAATCTACGCGCTCTAGGAGCAGGAGGGTTCCTCCCACTGGAGCTGAGCCCAGCGCGGCCACTCAACAAGGTAACATCTCTGAAGAATAAGAGTCTCAGAGGACTGAACCTGCAAACGAATAAGCCATCGCCCGAATGACTGAGTTTGTAGCTAAGAATCCAAATATTTTTGAAGAGCTGGGAAGGTACTTCAAAAGACAAGGCAAGCAAAAGGTCGAATCCTCTAAGAGGAGGTCGGCCAAATCTCCTCTGAGGAGGAATCTAATGATAGGCATTCTCTCCGTAGCAACTCTAAACGTACCTCATCTAAGGCCACGTCCAAGATTGTTTCTAACTCGAAAGCGTTTTTCCGAGGGCTGTTGGGCAAGCAGTCTGAGGAGGCCCCAAGGCGACCTGAAGGTTTGGCCATTGATTATATGAGGGCTCCAATTTTCACTGATGACATAAATGGGAAAATGATCCCCCCCAACTTCAAGCTTCTGGTCTTGCAGCTATATGATGGACGAGTTGATCTCGAGAACCACCTCCATGCTTTTAACTCGGCTTTTCGATTATACTGCTTCCCCGACTCTATCATTTGCCGATTCTTTCCCTTCTTCTTGCAAGGGACTGCTCGAAAATGATTTTGAAACCTAGAACCTAAGATCATATCTTCTCTGGGTGAACTTCTCGGTCGATGACCAAAACTTCGGCCTACCTGCTGAACAAACAGCAAATTTTAGGAGAATTCCTGCGATCGTATGTGTAGAGGTTCCACGAGAAAAATATGCAAATACCTGACCCGAATGAACAGGTAACCATCGCTGCCTTTACAAACGGACTCGCGGTCGGTGTGTTTAATATCGAAGTGCAGAGGAAATATTTCTGAACACTTTGAAAACTCTGATAAAAAGTTGACAAAGGCATACAGAGTGAAGATCTGAATCGCATGAAAAGGGAAGTTCAACCTGCGCATGCAGGTCAGAATTCCAGGTGGAAGAAAGAATCCGGCCGAGGTAATCAAAATCCTAGCAGCGGACTCCCAAATCTCTTACGGGATCGTCGCAGTGTTTTCGACAGAATCACAAAAGGGAAAACAGCCTATCCTTGATTTTGAGCTTACCCCTTTCAACGTCAGTCGATCCCACATTTTTGCTGTGATGAAACAAAATCACCTCAGTCGTGCTCTTCAAAAAATGGCCGAAAAGAGAAAAGAGGAACGCTAGCCTTTTTTGTACATATCATCGGGATATTGGACACGAGATGGAGGATTGCAATGAGCTGAAAAATGAGATCGAAAATTTAATCAAACAAGGGCACTTGAGACAGTTCGTCCGAAGGGACGGGGGTTTTAACCGGAGTGACTCCTGTCGTGACAATAGAGGAGATCAACGTCGGGAAGATCGACAGGAGCGAAAGTGGCATAGCCGAGCCCTCGGGGACCCTAGGGAGTATGAAAGACCTCCCTGAAACGGATCTCTTGACTACGGACCGAATATAGCCGAAGTCATCAATACCATCGAAAGTGGTCCGACGGGAGAAGACAGTCAGAACTCCCGAAAGAGGACCTTCCAACAAGCCAACCTGGATCGGGCCAAATCGGATTTCAGGTTGTTGGAGGTCATCACTTATGGACCCAGTGACCCAGTTCCGACTGCCTCTACCAGTGACCCAGTTCTGACTGCCTCTACCAATCATGACACTCTGGTGAAAGAAGTTTTGATCAATAACTATATTGTGAAGAAAGTGTATGTGGACCCTGACAGTTCGGTAGATGTCATGTACTATCAAACTTTCGAGAGATTGAAACTTACTAGGGAGCAGCTTACTCCCGTAAGGACTCCTCTCATAGGGTTCAGGGGTTATGTCGTCTACCCGGAGGGAACAATCACTTTGATGGTGACCGTTGGCCGTCACTTCTGCTGTCGAACTGCTCCTATCAATTTTGCTATTGTTAAGGCTGATTCTCCATATAACTTGCTGATAGGCCGGCTCACGTTTAATGCTCTGAAGGCCGTGTACTCCACCTATCACGTGAATTTTAAATTTTCTACTCCGGTTGGCATAATTGAAGTGAGCATCGACGTATGTTCTGTACGAGAATGTTACCTTACCACCATGCAAGCCGCGGCCAATCCAGACGTCGAACCAAAGATCGAGTTGAAAAGGTCAAACGTTCTCTTTATAGATTGTATTGATGCTCACGAGACCGAAAATCATGGAAGGCTTGAGACCGGAGATGAGGTCGAAAAAGTAATCTTAGATACTCAGAAACCAGGCCAAATTGTCCGAGTAGGGACAAGTCTCCTTTCGCCCCTCAAGGAAGAGATGATTGACCTTCTAATAGAACACCGAGATGTCTTCACCTGGACAGCCGATGAGGTTGTTGGAGTACTTCAGAGTTCAGAGGTTGTTGGAGTACTTCAGATGAAGGAGAAGAAAAGACAAAAAGCCTTCAGAGTTAAGTCAACAATTGCAACGGCAACAAAGTTGCAGAACTTCAGAAAAGCCTGTTAACTGAGTCTTTTGCTGGTCTTCTAATGTAACTGTCCAAAAACAGTTTATGTAAACTAGACAAATCACATGAAAAAGCCATTTTTTTGCAGTAAATATTAATTTTCTCTGACTTGAGCCCGTATCACATCCACCTATGACTCAGTTTTGCTTGTTTCCAATTACAGCTATCAGCCATCGTACCTTTTCATGAATTTTCTTTTTTGGAAAGCTGTCAAATAATTATAAGTAGTACTAATAAAACTAATTAAGATTGGTTAGAGTCATTTGTATGTAGCACCTAGGCTAATGATTAAGCTTGATTAGGGTCGACTTATGTAGTATAGTATACAATTATCATTAGTGAATAGGCCTCTCTTTTGCTCTAAAATGATTTCTTTTTTCCTCATTAGCCAAACCTCTTGACATTCATGGTTTGGCACAAGTAGACAAGTGATTTTCACTAAATATTGATGATTTAGCCGAGCTTTCAGTAGTTTCTGGACAGATAGAGAGAGAGATATATATAATAGTCTCTCAGTCAAATTATAAATCTGGTGAATTAGATAAAGATTGTGACAGGTCCATTTAAGTTTCCCTTTCCTATCAAAGCAAATGCCATTTTAATCCTCATCCAAAGGCATCTTATACCCTTGCTTTTCGACCCCGGCTATATTCACTCTCATGGTCTTAATATTTAGCATCAATATTTAGCAAAAACAACAACCAAGTCACCTTTGCAGCTCGATCATTGGGCTTTCCAGCTGACGAGTTGGATGCACGACGTTGAAATAGTACTACTACTACTATGGATACGGTATACCATGTATATATTATATATTTATTACTGCATGTTTAGTTGAATCTACCTGCATCCTTAGTTTGTTCCGGGGAAAAATAAAGGGGGAAGGTAAGATATATATATCATGGGGTTATTTCTGTATCTTTAGTTGAATCTGCCTGCATCCTTATTTCGTTCTGGGGAGAAATAAAATTGGGGGGAGGGGGTTAATATATATATCATACAGTATATGGCTATTTCAGACTGTTACTGTTCAATCTTAATGCCTTTGTCGTTTTGTTTCATAGAACTGTTGGTTTGATATGGTACTGTTAATGCATTTTCATTCTGCCATCGTAATGAATTCAAGTTTTTCATTTCTTTTCTTTTTTCCAGCCTTTCTCTACATATTTTTTTTCCATTATGGTGAAATTTAAAAAGGTGCGAATTACCTTGATAAATCTTCTTCGAATGAAAAGCCCATGTGTATCGCCAACTACAATTTTCTTCGCTATTTTGACTAACCATTACTGCTTAGCGCAAACAGGCAGAAGCAACAATACACTGTACAAATGAATTACAAGAGCGTTAGCGTTTATCATGATAAAACACAGTTGCTCTTTTACATACCATTCAATATTTACGTACAAGCAAAAGACCTTGACAATCCATATCAAACAGTAGGAGACGATAATTCAACTCATTTGAAGATTTCAAGTGCTGAAATTAATACCAGTACTTAAAACATTCACTCAAATACAGATTGATAAAATTATTTGCCACAGTTTATGAAAAAGAAATTTGATGAATTGTGTAGAGAAGGCAAACCGTGTCTGGAGATAACTATACACCTTGAATACGTTATCGTTGAGACCATTTCCGATTTTACTGCCCAACTAATTAACTTGCCAGAATCGTTCGTAGGAGTACCTAACCAGAAATCACCTCTTTAATTGGCGTCGTCTGTGGGAACCGAAGATACTCTTGAAACATGAAATTTACGCGCTCTAGAAGTTGGAGCTTTCCTCTCGCTGGAGCTAAGCCCAGTGCAGCCATTCAACAAGATAACATCTCTGAAGAGCAAGAGTCCCAGAGGACTAAACCTGCAAACGAAGAAGTCATCGCCCGAATGATTGAGTTTGTGGCTAAGAATCTGAATATTTTTGAAGAACTGAGAAGGTACTTCAAAAAACAAGGCAAGCAAAAGGCCTAATCCTCCAAGAGGAGGTCTGTCAAATCCCCTAGGTCTGTCGAATCCCCTCTGAGGAGGAATCTGATGACAGGCATTCTCTTCGTAGCAACTCTAAACGTGCCTCATCTAAGACCACGTCCAAGATTGTTTCTATCTCGAAAGCGTTTTCCGAGGGCTGTTTGGAAGGTAGTCCGAAGAGGCCCCGAGACGACTTGAAGGTTTGGCCATAGATTACATGAGGGTCCCACCTTTCACTGATGACATAAAATGGAAAAATGATTCCCCCCAACTTCATGCTTCCGATCCTGCAGCTATATGATGGACAAGCTGATTCGGCGAACCACCTCTATTCTTTTATCTCGAATTTTCGGTTATACTGCGTCCCCGACTCTATCATTTGTCGATCCTTTCTCGTCTTCTTGTAAGAGACTGCTCGAAAATGATTCTGGAGCTTAAAACCTAGGAACATATCTTCCCTGGGCGAACTTGTGAATAAGTTTATTCTCAGTTTTGTGTCATCTCGGTCGATGAAAAAAATTTTGGCCTACCTGCTGAACATACAGCAAGTTCCAGGAGAATTCCTGTGATCATATGTGCAGAGGTTCCACGAGAAAAATATACAAATACCTGACCCGAATGAACAGGTAACCATAACTGCCTTTACAAACGGACTTGTCGCGCCCCATTTTTTGAGTGTGTGAGAGTAATGTGTGGGATATGCATGTGAACGTGTGTGAAAGTGAAAATAAAAAGCCGTGGGATCAAGTATAGAGTTAGGGTGTACCAAGTCACCCAAGAAAAAGTGATTTTTGAAAGGAAAAGCAAACAAACCCTTTTTAAAGAACTTTTAGGTCTACGTAACCAAAAAAAGGGATCGGAGGTCACATTTGATAAGGGAGAAGGCAAAGGCAAAGCCTAAGACACTCCCTTACCCTAGCCAAAGCTAGTTGCGTGACTTAGCCCTACTTTTCCTAATTCTTCTACCCAAAATATGTGTTGCATGTTGGATGTGACTAATGGATATGAAAAGAAATGCAATCCTAAATCTAAAATGTCTCTTATGGGGCTTTTTGGTCCCAATCACATGAGTTGTGATGGCCAATAAGGAAAACTCTCATAGAGGTCACGAGTAATGCAAATGAAGACCCAAATATGAGTGCAAGTGTGAAAATGTAAGAGGAATGCAAAAGAAATAAAAACACAAATGTAAGTGCAAGTGTGCAAATGTGAGAAAGGTGCATGTGTGCAAATGTGAGAAAAGTGCATGTGTGCAAATTGAGAAAATAAAGGTATAATGGTAGTAAATGCATATAAGTGCAATTGGGTGCAATTTGTGAGGTAGAAAAATAAATAAGTGATAGGAAAAGAAGAAAAATGTGCGCACATGGCATGTGGATTGAGAAAAATATAAGTAGTGAGAAAATGTGGATAAAGAAAGTGAGGAAGTGATATGATAAAAATGAGTGTATGAACCTAGAGGAATGCATCAAGTCGGGTACGGGAATGACTCCTAACTTCATGATTTTAATTTTCCCTTTGATTAGAAGGAAAAACTAGCGTGCTAAGGCTATTTTGTAGCCACACTCGCTCGTTTCCCTTACCGAAAGGGGACTCTCAAGCAAATGTACCCTATAACTAGCATGAGGATGCAAAAACCTAAGATGAAGGGGAAAGGATTGGGGAGCATGCCAAATGCTAGAAAACTAAGAAAAATGTATGAAATGTAGTGAAACATGCAAGTATGTGCTAACGAGAGGGGACGGCCTATTGGGTCTAGCATTGGACTAGCCCTTTTCTAAAATTCTCTCACAAGCATTGGACTTGCGAGAGCTCGAGGGAAAAGACCATGGCCAGCGTTGAACTAGCCACGGTGACGCGTTCATCCATCACATTCATCTACGACTATAGAAAGCAAGTAGACATGCCAATCACTTATAAACACGTAGCACATAACACTTAGCATGCTTGACTAAATGCAAGAGCCTAATAAAGCAAATTAACACGTAGCAACAAAAGCAAGCAATCAAGCTAATGAACCTATTACGTTGGCTAACTAAAACAAATGGGGAAGGGAAAAAGTGAATAAAAATGCTCTCCAAGCCCCATCTATTACAAGCCAAGAGGTGTACACATACCCCATAAAAGAATAACTTAATAAAAGTAAAAGTAAATGAAATGAATAAAAGGAATTAAGGAAAAAACAAGGTAAGCAAAGTAGACATGCAATTCTCACTTAGCACGTTGGATCACATAAGAGAGAGACAAAAAAGATAAAAGAAGTTATACCTCTCTTGAGTTGATGCCTTAAATAGAGTGAAATCACTTATTTATCCTCCAAAATAAAAGAAATGGTCAAGGTACCAATTTATTTGGGAAAATTAAAGAAAATAGGCAAACACAAGCTCACTTGGTCATAAAGCCCCTAAAGTCATGACTTAAGTGCAATTGAAACAAAGCATAGTAATTAATTGAAACAAACAAGCAATGAAGTTGTAGAATTAAAACTGCCAAGGACCAAATTGAGGAAATTATTCAATTGACTGGGTCATAGCAGCATGAGTTAGAAGCCAAGGGGTCAGAGTGCAATTTTTCCTTTTGTTTTCCATGCATGCACACGAGAGCTGCTAGCTATTCGAAGTTTTCATTGCCTCTGCAATGTTTTTTCCTGTTTTTGCTAACTTGTAGCTTACCAAAACATAACATAAAATGTCTTAAATCTCTGCCAAACTTCAAAACCAATTCACAAGATAAGAACCTAAGATTTCAACCATAATCTTGCAAACAAGAACAAACAAAAACTCAGCATTCACAGCAAACATCTCTCCAGATTTTCGGATGGGACAAACTGACAACTTTCATTCAAAAATGCAGAAATGAACAACAATGGCAAACTGCAAGCCTGTTCCGCCAGAGGAAACCTGGTATGAATCCAGCCGTTCACATGCAAACCACAAGCAAAGTGCAGAATTCTTTTGGAAAAGAAAAACCCATAACAAAGCAACGAATAAACTTTATTTTGAACAACAAATACTCTCTGCGATTTCTGATGCAGAAAGCTCATGTGAAGCTTCCAAACAGAACCAACTAAACTATCCCCCGAACGCCCCTTAACACTGAACACTTCAAATGAACCCAGAGCTATTGGCCAAAACACAAAATTTCAGCGGATCAAACCTTGCGGCCAAACAAATGATAACCAATACAGAAGAAAAACAACTAACTCTTTTCAAAAAAGTTGTAGACAATGCCTGTATTGCGGCCTGATATTATGCCACACATTTCTGCTTTTAAATGGCAGCAAACAGATATTATAACTCACCATTCAATAGCAAAACAGACCTAATCAACAAATTCACGCCAAACCAAAACCTCAGCCATCCCAAAATTGAGCTTCACTAACGCTGCTGCAACAAGCCGAAAGCTTCAAGCTTGTTGCAGCAGATTTCTTTTTATGCGCAAAAATCAGTTAAACACCATCTGAATCCAGGCGACACAATCTTCAAACATTCTTCCTACTTTGCGAACGTGAAACATTGAGATTTCAGCATGAACATCAGAATAGAAAACACGTACAAACTCGGAACCTTCACAACTATCCAACATATGACTTCAGACGCAGGATCGAATGAATCAGTCAAGGAAATGTTATTTTCTTTTCAAAGTTAACATCTTTACTACTAAACTACAGCTTGAGAATGAAATTAACAACACCAAACAGATTTGGAACCCTAACAAACTTGTCATACAAAATAATCAACAAAAGGCAACAGCTTTAAGCTATAATGATAAGGAAAATGGCTACTGCAAATCTTTTCGCCCTACTTGCAGACTCATCGCCGAACAAGATAGCACAACTACTCAAACACATAACCATTAGAAACAACAAACAACCCATGATTCTCATAGAAACTATCTATAGGAAAAGCTAAAAAGAAATCTTACAATGCTATTTCGATGGAAGTTGGCAGCGAATATGAAAAAGGACTCCAGTAGCTCCTCTCCTTCTTTTGGTTTGACCTGAAGCTCTCTTCACTTCCCTCCTTGGTTTCTTTTATTTTCCAGATTCTCCCTCAGCCTTTTTTCACTCAGCCGTCAACAGGTTCCTCCCAGCTCTCCATTTTTCCTCAGCTTTTACCTCTCTCAAAACTCTAGCCTTTTTCTCACAGCCGACCTTCCCTCTGTTTTCTCTTCCAGCCGTAAAAAACCTACCCCTTCTCTCAGCCCTCAATACCTTTTTGCTCCCAGCCGTCAACTATCCTCAGACTTCCGCTCTTAGCCCTTGCTAAAACCTCAGTTCTCCCCCGTTGCTGTTTTTCCCAGATTCTCCTACTTCTCCTTTTC
Source organism: Coffea eugenioides (assembly GCF_003713205.1). Taxonomy (NCBI): domain Eukaryota; kingdom Viridiplantae; phylum Streptophyta; class Magnoliopsida; order Gentianales; family Rubiaceae; genus Coffea; species Coffea eugenioides. The sequence goes on from NC_040037.1 coordinate 42,086,878, forward strand.
GGATCTTTTCTTTTTTTCGTCACTCGATGCTTCCCCGCTGTTTTCACTCGTCCCAACTCTCTGCCGTCACCTCTCTCTGCTTTTCGCGCTGTTTTCTGGTTCTCTCGGTCTTTCTCTCCTTCAGCCGTAGTCCCTTTTTTCTTTCATCAGCCGTCCAGCTCTCTTGTTTTGTTCTTTTTTTTCGTTCTCCCTCGCAGCCGTCACTAAGTGCCTCTTGCCGTATCCCTTTGCCTTTTATATGGGAACCTCAAGTCCCTAAAACCCTCAAAACTCATCTTGATGGCCCTAAATGATTCCAGCACCCGGCCCCCCTCCTAACCATTGATCATGGTTTTGAATAGGAGCCCTTAGATGGCCTGTACTTACCTCATCTTAACGGAGCCAGACAACGCAGTAATGAAAATAGGCCAAATGTCAGAAACCGCAGAAACTATCTTTTTTCCTTTTTTCGTTCATTTTTCTTCTTTTTTTCCCTTCTTTTTTTTCCCTTCAGAACAGCCCAAAACCCGCTATCGGGTTTCCCTTTTTTTCTTTTTTTTAACAAAATAAACAACAAACCTTCCTAATTTGAATCTAAAAATTTAAAGAATGTTTTTTTTTGTGAGCAATTCTCTTTTTTTTCAAAAAATCTTAGAATTAACAGACAAATAAGCAAAAATGAATAAAATTAAAAGATTTGATGTCCAAAATGCTTGAAAAATGTCTAAGATAAAATTTTGAGATAATTAAAACAAAAACGAGTAAAAATTTGGTGTCTACAGGACTGATGGCCGGTGTGTTTAATACCGAAGTGCACAGGAAATATTCTCGAACACTTCAAAAACTCTAGTAAAAAGTTGACAAAGGCATACAGGGCAAAGATGAATCGCATGAAAAGGGAGGCTCAAACTACGCATGTAGGTTAGGATTTCAGGAGGAAGAAAGAATCCGGTCGAGGTGATCAAGATCCTAACAGCGGACTCCCAAATCTTTTACGGGATCGCCGCAATGTTTTCGACAGAATTACAAAAGAGAAACAACCTATCCCTGATTCTGAGCTTACCCTCCTCAATGCCAGTCGATCCCACATTATTGCTGTGATGGAACAAAATTATCTCGATCGCACTTCTCAGAAAATGATCGAAAAGAGAGAGAAGATGTACGCCAGCATTTTTTGTACATATCATCGGGATATTGGGCACGAGATGAAGATTGCAATGATCTGAAAAATGAGATCAAAAATTTGATCAAGCAAGGATGCCTGAGGTAGTTCTTTCAAAGGGAAAGGGGTTTTAACCGGAGTGACTCTCGCCGTGACAATAGAAGAGATCAACGTCAGAAAGATCGACGGGAGCGAAAGTGGCATAGCCAAGCCCCCGGGGACCCTAAGGAGTATGGAATACCTCTCCGAGATGGATCACCTGACTAAGGGCTGAATATAACTGGAGTCATCAATACATCGAAGGTGGTCCGACGGGAGGAAACGGTCAGAACTCCCGAAAGAGGACCTTCCAACAAGCCAACCTGGATCGAGCCTAACCGAGTTCCAGGTTGTTGGAGGTCATCACTTATGGACCCAGCGACCTAGTTCCAGCTGCCTCTAGCAATCATGAAACTCTGGTGATAGAAGTTTTGGTCAATAACTATATTGTGAAGAAAGTGTATGTGGACTCTGACAGTTCGGTAGATATCATGTACTACCAAACTTTCGAGAGGTTGAAACTTACTAGGAAGCAGCTTCTCCCGTAAGAACTTATCTCATGGGGTTCGAGGGGTATGTCATCTACCCGGAGGGGATAGTCACTTTAATGGTAACCGTTGGCCGTCACTCCCACTGTCGAACTATTCCTGTCAATTTTGCTGTTGTTAAGGCTGATTCTCCATACAATTTGCTGATAGGTCGACCCACGCTTAATGCTCTAAAGGCCGTGTACTTCACCTATCATCTGAATTTTAAATTTTCTTCTCCGACTGACATAATTGAAGTGAGCAGCGACGTATGTGTTGCATGAGAATGTTACCTTGCCACCATGTAGGCCGTGGCCAATCCAGGCGCCGAACCAAAGACCGTGGTGAAAAAGTCAAATATTCTCTCTATAGATTGTATTGATGCTCATGAGACCGGGAATCATGGAAGGTTTGAAACCGAAAATGAGGTCGAAAAAGTAATCTTAGATGCTCATAAGCCAGGCCAAGTTGTTCGAGTGGAAACAAGTTTACTTTCGCCCCTCAAAGAAGAGATGATTAACCTTCTAATAGAACACCGAGATGTCTTCACCTGAACAGCCGATGAGGTTGTTGGAGTACTTCAAAGTTCAGAGTTCAGAGGTTATTGGAGTACTTCAGATGAAGGAGAAGAAAAGACGAAAAGACTTTAGAGTTAAGTCAACAATTGCAACGGCAATAAACTTGCAGAACTTCAGAAAAGCCTGTTAACTGAGTCTTTTGCTGGTCTTCTACTGTAACTGTCGAAAAACAGTTTATGTAAACCAGACAAACCACATGAAAAAGCCACTTTTTTGCAGCAAAATATTAATTTTCTCTGATTTGAGCCCGCATCACATCCACCAATGGCTCAGTTTTGCTTGTTTCCAATTACAGCTATCAGCCATTGTACATTTTCATGAATTTTCTTTTTTGGATGGTTGTCAAATAATTATAAGTAGTACTAATAAAATTAATTAAGATTGGTTAGAGTCATTTATATGTAGCGCCTAGGCTACTGATTAAGTTTGATTAGGGTCGACTTACATAGTATATAGTATACAATTATTATTAGTGAATAGGCCTCTCTTTTGCCCTAAAGTGATTTCTTTTTTCCTTATTAGCCAAACCTCTTGACATTCATGGTTTGGCACAAGTAGGCAAGTGATTTTCACTAAATTTTGATGATTTAGCCGAACCTTCAATAGTTTCTGGACAGATAGAGAGATATATATATATATAGTAGTCCCTCAGTCAAATTATAAATCTTGTTAATTAGATAAAGATTGTGACAGATCCATTTAAGTTTTCCTTTTCTTTCAAAGCAAATGTCATTTTAATTCTTATCCAAAGGCACCTTATACCCATGCTTTTCGATCCCAGTCATATTCACTCTCATGGTCTTAATATTGAGCATCAATTTTTGTTTTTCCAGCAATTGTTGATTTTGAGATCTTTTGTGGTATCCGAAGTTAGTTATTGGTGGTGAAGATCTGTAGGGTTTATCTAGCAAGTCGGAAGAGTGTTGCATAAATGTTGAATTTCTTTCTATTTACTTTGCCAAATAGTACCTTATTTGTGGAAACACACGAGACATCTGCAAATACAACAAAAAAAATGAAACTAATAGAAGTAGTTTACGGTTTCTGGTGGCCTTTTTCTTTTTCTAATTTTTTGAGGTAGATAGACACGCTTCTGATACACATAACAATTATGAGCATGAATTCAGTTAATCAAATTTAACTAAAATTGGTGAACTGATTTCAACGAAATCGATTTTGATTCGGTTTCAGTATATAATTAACTTTTGAAATTAATTAATTAGTTCGAAAGTGATTTTGAGTTTTCAATCTCTAAAAAGGATTTTGGAGCATGAGTTGAAAGTAATTAGCTCGAAATTGATAAACTTTTGCTAGCCAAAATGATCCGAGAAATCCAATTTCCGGCTTGGCTATCCAATCATGTCATGGTCAAGAAAGACACCGGTGGGTAGAGAATGTGTGTAGATTTCACCGATTTTAATAAGACTTGCCCCAAGGACTGCTACCCGTTACCGAGAATAAATGCCCTAGTCGATTCGGTAATGGGACATGAGATCCTCTACTTTCTTGACGTATTTAAGGGATATCACCAGATAGGAATGAGCGACGTCACTTCTAGGGATGGCAATGGTAGCCGCCCCGCGGGGGGCTCTCGGGGCGGGGGGAAATTTTTCCCCCCCATTTAGAAACGGGGCGGGGGTCGGGGGAAATTTTTTTCCCCCGTTTAGAAACAGGGCGGGGGACGGGGGAGTATAATATGTAATTTAATTAGTTATAAATTTATGATAATGATATTATTAGTTAGATGTATTATATAATGTATATTAGTGTATGTAATATAATTGATATTATCAATTATATGAATAATTAGACATGTCTACTAATAGAATTTATTAATTAGTTATACTAAATTTACTAATACATTTATACTAAATTTCTAATTACATTTAATAGAATAACACTTTTTTTAAAAAAAAAAGTACAAACACAATAATGAATTAGTGATTGTATTTGTACCAAAAGTGAAAATTTGACTATTTTAGTTATATTTATTTCATCATATTGGATTGTATTCAAATAACTTTTGTTTGATTATTTTTATGAGTTTCAATTATAAAATTACAATGAATAATAACTTGATGATGTGTTGATATTTTAGTACTTGATTATTTATTAAAATTTAACAATAATAAAATTTTATTAATCCCGCGAGAACAATTTTAGTAACCCCACGGGTGCCCCCGCGGGGGAAATGGGGCGAAGCCGGGCGGGCCGGAGGGAGTGGGAGGCGGGGGATGGGGCGAGGGTTGGGAGGAATTAATAGGCAACGGGGTGGGAGGTGGGGGAGGGGTCCCCCGCCCCAACCCCACCCCGTTGCCATCCCTAGTCACATCGAAAAAATTTCACGGATACCTTGTATCATGCCGAGGCATAGAAGCTAATCCCGACAAGGTGAAAGCCATCCAAGACATGTCATCTCCCCGGAATCCCCGAAAAGTCCAGAAATTAACAGGTCGCCTAGCCACCTTGAACCGGTTCTTGTCTCAATCCGCCAAGAGGGCGTTACTTTTTTTCAAAGTGTTAAAGAAGACGAACCAGTTCTCTTGGGTTGAAGAGTGCCAACACGGATCGAGGAGAAACTATACCTCTACCTGTCCACGGCTGACGAAACAGTCAGTGTTGTACTAATTTGAGACGAAGGTATTCAGATACCTGTCTACTATATCAGCAGGGTCCTACGTGGATCGGAAACTAGGTACACCCCAAGTGGAGAAGCTCGTGCTAAGATTGGTGCGTGCTGTCCAACGGTTGAAACCTTACTTCTTGGCTCATCCCATATCCATAAGGATAGATCAACCGATTCAACAAATCCTTATACGTCTCGAGGTTTCAAGGCGTCTTACCAAATGGGTTGTCGAATTGGGAGAATACAATCTGTCATATGAGTCTCGGATAGCTATCAAATCCCAAGTTTTGGCATATTTCTTGGCCGAGCTCACGTTCTCGTTGAGCTAAGACGCCACCTCGAATACATCCAATCCGTCAAAATGGACATTATATGTTGACGGGTCTTCCAACAATGATGGTAGCGGAGCAGGGCTGCTCCTTGAAGATCCCCACAGAGAGGCTTGCTCCTATACCCTGCGGTTTGATTTTTCAGCAACCAACAATGAAGTCGAGTATGAGGTTTTGATTGCGGGACTGCAATTAGTCCGCAAACTTGGTGCTCGGCGAATTCAAGTTAACAGTAACTCCCAACTCGTGATATGTCAAGTGTTTGGTGAATATGAAGCCAAGGAGGAAACTATGCAACGGTACCTCTCTAAAGTTCATCAACTTGCTGCTTATTTCGAATCATTTGAAATCCAAAAAATAACTCGGTCGCAAAACAGGCGGGCTGATACCTTGTCTCGGTTGGCCTCCACTTCGTTTTCAACTCTCAATAAAACGGTTCTAGTGAAGAACCTTACCGAGTCGGGGTATTTGGAAAAAAAGACTTACCCTATGCACTCGGCGAACACGTGGATGAGTTCACTCATCCTATTCTTAAGTCAAGGAATCATTCCCGAAAATCAAGTCGAGGCAAGGAAGATACAACGCAAAATTACTCGATATGCACTCCGGGAAGTAGAATTATATAAACGATCTTATTTCGGACCCTGACTATGATACATCACGACAAAGGAAAAAGAACACGTCCTCCGCAAAATAAATGAGGGACTATGTGGAGTCCATATTGGCTATCGGATGTTGGCCAAAAAGGCCATACTCTTCGAGTACTTTTGGTGTACCATCCGGCAAGATGCTCAGATCCTAGGCCTTAACTGTCTTTCATGCCAACACCATACCCCTGAGCATTATCAACCTACCAACCTCATGGTTCCCAACTTCTCGCCTTGGCCCTTCGAGCAATAGAGATAGATTTTATCGGCTATTTCTCCAAGGCCGTTGGTGGTTATGCTTTCTTAGTGGTAGCTGTGGATTACTTCACCAATTAGGTCGAAATCAAGCCATTAAGAAGCATAATTGGTCTAACTGTCCAGAAATTCTTCTAGAAATGCATAGTTTGCCGTTTCGGAATACCACAAGTAATCATCTCAGACAATGGGAAACAGTTCGCTGAAAATTCGTTCAAAGATTGGTACGAAAACCTCGGAATCAATCAGTACTTCACTTCGGTAGGTTATCCCCAAACCAATTGACAAGTTGATAACTTTAACCGAACACTCTTCCATGGTTTCAAAACCAGATTACACCAAGTTGGATCATCCTGGATCGACGAACTCCCCAGTGTCCTCTGGTCTTATTGGATTATGCTGAGGTCAGCCACGCAAGAAACTCTGTTCTCCTTAACTTATGGATCCGAGACGGTAATCCCTGTTGAAATCTATACTACAAGCCCTCGGATGGCCACATATGTTGCCGAAGCGAATGAAGAAGAACGGAGGACAGACCTTGAGTTGATTGAAGAGAAGAGAGACGCTGCAGCAGCTCGAATAGTTTCATACAAAAATATCCTGACTGGCTACTACAATGTCTGTGTTAAACATCGTCGATTCAGCCCAGGGGACTTGGTTCTAAGGAAAAACTCGGTCAGCCGAGCAGAACATCAAGGTAAATTAACTCCGAAGCGGGAGGGGCCGTACCGAGTTGTTGAATCTATTCGATGTGGTTATTGTAAGTTGGCTTAACGAGATGGCACTCTTGTGCCGAGAATTTGGCATGCTGAGAATCTCAGATTGTACCATTCATGAGAATTTTAAAATGATTTATTGACTTTCGTCTCATTTGATTATTTTTCAAAAGCATTATTACTTGCTATTAAAAAATAAGGGGACAAGAGAGTAGTAAGAAGAAGTGAGACAGAAAAGAAGATAACTTTCATTGATACTTAGGTATTACAAAGAATTTACAAGAAAATTTACAAGCATAAGGGCCCGAGGTCAGGAATGCTCTTCAGCATTTCCTACCTCGGTACCCCCAGCACTTCCCCCTTCCCTGACAGTCTCTCCAGCATCCTCTTCCGCTCCGCGGGTCTCTCCCGTCTCGGTGACCGCTTCCTCCTCTGCATCTAACTCAAACTCGGAGAGCCACCGATTAAATTCCTTTCGCACGTATGCCAAGTTCTTTCCGGTTTGGATGCCCTCAGCAATTCGATCGCAAAGTTCCTTGGTATCTTTGTTGTAGCTATCATTGTTCTTGAAAGATTCCAGATCATCTTGGGACAGAAGGGATGTCACCTCATTAATTACCGAGGTGTAGCCGAACATAAAATTAGGCAGAGTCAGCTCGCCGAGATCACTGGTGAAGCTCTCAGACTTCCTGAAAGCTTTTATAGCCGAGACGCTGTCCCTCTCAAGTATCTCCTGATGTGACTTCTCTTCTTCTCCACGTCTCTTCTGCTCTTCCTCCAAGGCCGACCTAAGAGAGTTGATAATGGCCTGGATCTCATCCTTGTCGGCAACAGCCCGGTTGCGCTCCTTCCGAAGCCGAGTCTGCTCGTGCTCGGCTAAGAGTAGTTGTTTCTCCAACTTGGGGACCTTATCTTGCATTTTGGCTGAGGGCTATTGCTCAAGTAATACGGTATACCGTCGCGACATCTCGGCTATAAAAGCTGAAGTGGAAGTGCCTGATACCATTAAACTCTGGACCAACTCGGGCGGAATCAGCTTTTTTGTATATTCCACATCCCTTGACAAAGTGAAACACATCATCAGTTCATGGGCCGCACGAGTATCCGAGCAGTGATCATTGACATTGAGTTTTCAGTTCGGGCACCAGTACTCGCCGGGGTGCCTCTATCATCGTCAGCAGATCGGGGACCGAACATAGTGGCGGTTCCATAAGGACCAACCTGTGACCGGTACTTGTGAAAACTGAGGTGGCTTGCCTGGGTTAGGGGGAAAGGAGGCGATGGTAACACCTCTAGTCGCAACCCCTTCTGGGACAGATGAGCTGCGAAAAGCTGACTCCGTCGCAGTGGTGGCCGAGGTGCTAACCCTAGCCGAAGTCATGACGATGGTGCCCGGGGTACTTTTCTTCTTAGCTATCCCCGATGTCTCTCTTGTAGCCTTCCTTTTTGGCCTTCTTCTTAGGCCCAATCCCATAATTTTCTGAAAGTTTCTCTCCTCTATTTCGTCCGGAGAAGGGTCAGCTGGAGCGTCATGAGACCTCCACCAGAAATCCAGAGGAAAGTTCTCGGTTGGGACGAAAATGAAATTGTGCTTCCAGTTCTTTATCGAAGTGGGAGCATCCACCTCCAGTTTCGGGATGCTCTTATTTCTGTTGTCGAAGTAAAACTAGCCCTTATTACTTCTACTGTTCTTGATTGTGTAGCATCGACCGAAGAGATTGACGGTTGGGTTCACTCCTTGCTCTCGGCACAACATCTAGAAATCGATGAGGATTCGAACCGCGTTGGGGAGCAGTTGGGTGATTCTCACCCTGAAGAATCTCGGGGTAGGCACCCTCAGTCCGACTTCCAATTGGTCAGTATAAACTGTCACCCTGCCTGCAGGGGGACCTTTCAGCAGATTGACTCGGCTCGGGAGGGTAGATGCTATACCCTTGTGTGAATGGGTACTTCTGGACTACCGCATTCGTCTCGATCATGCCTATCATGCTCGCGAATGTGGTGAGCTGGCCGAAATCTACGGCAGTGAGATCTGGAGGGGTGAATGTCTCCAATACCCCCTCATCGGAAAGTACTTCGGTTCCGAGGACATCGTTGTATAGCACCTCGGATCCTCCCTGACTAGCTTCTTGTGATGCCTCTTGATAAGTTGTATTTTTGTCATTAATTTTATGGTTATTTTCCTCTTTTATTTTACCGAATATTACATAATTAGTGGATTATACTTATATTTGATAATTGTGTTGATTGTAGAGATTTGGAGCGAAAAAGTGCTAAGAACGTGAATTTTAACTAATTTATGTGCACTTCGGTGTGGGTTTGTCAAGATCCAATTTGCATGTCCGGAGATCTCGGGAGTTGAAGCGAAAGTTCTAGCCATGAGTCGGAGTCATGAAAGTCCGATCACGGATGTTTCATCATATGATCATTGTTGAATTTTTATTTTCGAATAAGGTGATTTGTTAGACCAATTTGTTTTGGCTAAATAATAGTAGTCTACTTATAGTAGGATACTAATAGTAGGAAACATGCAGTGTTATTGCCTATTAGTAGTAGAAACCGAATAGGAAACAAAAAAAAAGAGAAAAGGCCGAATCCCGCGGAATTACTACTTTGAAGGGCCAAGGAACAATTTGAGGGGGACGTTGACCCCTTGTGGGGAAGGAGAGAGCCGTTTGGCTTTCTTTTCTTCTTAGTTAGTTCTTTTTGTTGAATGTTGACGCGAAGGTTCTCAATGAATTCGCACGATTTCTTCTCCATGATGTGGAGCTAAATTCTCTTTTTCTATTCAAGGAACAATAAAGATTTTGGTTCATCTAAAAATTGTGAGATCGAACAAATTTTAGTTATTTCTCTTATTTACTGGTATTTGCAATTCTCTGAATGTAGTGTTTATAGTTGATTTGTCAATTGAATATCTTGGGCTCAGATTTTGAATTAATTTAGCAACCTAATGTCAATAGGAGCGTTGAATCCATAATTGTTTAACTACTCTAAAATAGTGGCAACTGGCATGATTGAATTTGTATCAGGAGAATACGCAGGCTAATCTAAAATAACCCTGGTAGTGTGTTATTTGGTTAGAATAAGACTCTTCTAATACGTAAGGCAATTGAAAAATTAAATCTTACGGACGTACCTAAAATTATTTCTCGATTAGAGTAGTGATTGATCAACACAGTAAGGAGGAGTTGACTGTCATCGCTTCTTTGACAGTTATAACTTTTTTATTAGTTAATAATGGGAATTATCTCTGCATCGATGATCAACTAGTTGGACCATTGCTAAAGTTATTTCTTGGTTAGAGCTTAGTTATTGTTAATTTGGTTTTAATAATTTATCATTTAATTTTTAGTTAGCTATTTATTTTTATTCGAGCTATTTAATTATTGCCATTGTTATAAAAATACCCCATTGTTAATTTGAACTTTAGAAGAAACAAATTACTCCCAATTCCTAAGGATACCATCCTACTTGCCCTATATACAAATTATCAAGTTCTCGTGAATAAATTCTGGTATATCGGATTTAGCAAACTCTTCGGAATCAGGGTGAATCTAGTAAACCATTGCACATCCAGAATCCCTACTCCAGTACAAGAATTGACTCGAAACTGCTTTTTTTGGCAACTAGGATTATTATTATTATTATTGCATAGACTCGACAATCTGTCAATTTTTGGCGCCGTTGTCGGGGACTGGCTTTAGTTAATTTATTCCTTTTTAAGTTCATTTTCGTTCTAATTTTCTGGTACTTTTCTAGTGTATGCCCTATTCCTTTTGAGCAGGTGAATTAATTTTTGACCATGAGATAAAGAAGACTGCGTATAGTGCTAGATCGAGCGATTCTGATCAAGAAGACGGAGCCATGGCTAATGCTGGAACTTTAAGGGAGTTGGCTGCTCCAAACTTAAATCAACAGTTATTATACATTACCTTTTCAAATTTAGATGAAGAAACTCTTTTTGAATTAAAGTCTGGCCTAATTCACCTTTTACTTTTTTTTCATGATTTTTCATATGAGGATCTTTACAGGTACTTGAAGGAATTTGATGAAGTATGCATAAGTATGAAACCCTCGGAGATTATTGAGGAGCAGATAAAAATGCGAGTATTTTCCTTTTCCCTCAAGGATGTAGTAAAAGATTGGTTCTACTGTCTGCCATCAGGTAGTACAACAACCTGAGAACAGTTAAAGAAGTAGTTTTTGAAAAATATTTCCCTGAGTCAAGAGCCGCCAGTTTGAGGAAGGAAATATGCAGCATTACACAGCATCCAAGGGAGTCTCTCTACGACTACTGGGAGAGATTCAAGAAATTGTGTATTAGATGCCCCCAGCACCAGATTAGAGAGCAACTCTTGATTCAATATTTCTATGAAAATTTGTTATATACAGATAGAAGTCTTATAGACGCTGCCAGTGGAGGTGCTTTGATGAATAAGACCCCTCAAGAAGCTTGGAAATTGATATAAATAATGGCAGAAAATTATCAACAATTTGCCACAAGAGAGAATGCCTATTCTCATCGAGTAAATGAGGTAAATGTCTCATCAATTCAACAACAAATATCTGAATTAACTTCGTCTATTTGATAGTTGGCTGTAGAAAATTTACAGCAGGCCAAAGCATGTGGTATTTATAAGGACACGAGTCATCTCACAGATTGGTGCCCAGTATTACAAGAGGAAGGAGTTGAACAAGTGATCATGGCTGGCAACGTGCCCGCGCCTTGTAGGCAGTATGACCCTCACTCTAACACGTATAATCCGAATTGGAGATACCATCCGAATTTCAGTTATGGACGCAACAAGTAGCAAAATTCTTTTCCTTATAGGCAGCAAGGTTTTCAGCTGCGGTACCCCTCCAAATCTCAATCTCATTCATCAAATGCTGACATGTTTTTGGAGGATATAGTCAAGATATTGGTTGCCAACACCACACAACTCCAGCAAAATGCCATTCAATACCAACAAAGGACAAATACGAGTATAAGAAACATAGAAAATCAGTTGAGTCAGATGGCCTTTACACTACATCATTTGGAGTCTCAAGAGAAAGGAAGACTTGCATCTCAGCCTGAAGTTAACCCAAAGAACGTGAATGCCATGACCCTCAGAAGTGGGAAAAAAATTAAAGGGCCTATGGTTCTGAAGGATAAGAGTCAATATCAAATTCAAAAAGAAATGGAAGATGAAAGGCGTGAATTGGCATCTATACTGAGCAAATTGAATTCTCCAATTTATGAAGAATTGCCCTCACAGACTATCGTCGATCTTAAGAAAGATGAAGATGTAATTATCCTAATAAGTGACATGGAGCTGCAAGAATCTCAAGAAAAAGGATCTAAAGATGCAGTTGAAAAGGAAGTTGAAGTGTAAGAAATGAAACTCCAACATCAAATCACTCAAGTGAATGAATCCAGTGAACAATTTCCAAATGTGGTAACATCTCTTCCATTCTTTAATCAACTTTCTTTTGATTCTTATTCTTTAATTCCTATTAATGAGATTGATTTTATTATACCAGACGATTTTTAGTTTCATGACAGGAATAAGTTAAGAGTTGCAATGACAAAATTCTTGAACCAGCAAGAACGCGTGATGGAGGAATGAGTGAAGAATTAAGATTCTTGTTGACTTGTTTGGCGCCATCTACTAGTCCATGAAAGACCGTAACTCATGTGCTCAAGGATTACTCTACTTACGAGAGCTATCGGGATTATATAGAGGATGAAATACTGAAACGAGCCATAAGATTTTATCCTCCCTGAACAAATATGACAATGTCTAGCCAAAGACGTTAAAAAAAGACGCTAATTGGGAGGCAACCCAATTTATTTTCGTTATTTGTTCAATTCTATTTGATTGTTTCAATATGTTTTCTTAGAATTCTTACAAATTTTTGGTTTAATTTTCATTTTTGATGATTATTAGATGTCCTCCCGATATGACGCGCCTGTGTCAACAGAGCGCGTGATAATGTGCAGCTCCCAGGTGCTTCATCAAAAGGCTTTCCACCCTCATGACGTGCTTGCGTCAAGTCATCTGGAGAGCTCTTTTTTCGATTTTGGAGTGGACTGACCGACATGATGCGCCTGCGTCAATAGGGCGTGTGGTAATGATCAATTCTTGAACTCCCTATCAGAAGGGTTTCCACCCTTATGACGTGCCCGCGTCACTTGGGCACTTGATAATGTGCAATTCTCAAAGTTTTCATCAGAAGGGTTTCTTCCCTCATGACGGACCCGCATCAACAGGGCACGTGGTAACTTTCAATTCAATGATTCTTCATCAGAAAGGTTCCTACCATCATGATGTGCCCACGTCGTGTCTTAGGGAAAAGTTAAAAAAAAAAAAGAAATGAAATTTTTTTTTCTTCGTTTCTTTTCTCTTTCTTTTTCTTTCTTTTTCCTTTTTTTTTCTTTCTTTCTTTCTTTCTTCCATCATTTTCCATCTGAATTCCACTGCCACCAACCATCAACATACGTCAAGCCCCACAATCATTTGCCCGTCACCCATAACTGTCCACGGACCCTCTCAACTCTCAGGAAAGTTTCGTTGTCCCTTTTATTTCATCTTTTAATTCTTTATTTTTTACATTGAGAACAATGTAATATTTAGGTGTGGGGGGAGTAGTATAGTAGAAAGGTGCAAGTGTAGGCATTTTTGTTGAAATTTTTTTTTCGATTTTTTTTTCGAATTTGATCAAAATTTTTCCTATCTTTGTACATATTTGTGGTTGTTCCTGATAAACGATGGTTAGATGTCTCAAAATTTTCTATTGCTAAGATTTTATATTCTAAAGTTGTTAAGTATCACATGGTTAAATCTAAGAGTATCTTTTTGATGAATATTTGAGATTTTATGACTTTTGCACTTTTTGGTTAACTTCTCTAAGTATTGTAAATATTTGTCTAGCATTTTTTGTGCAAATTGGTTCAACTATTAATCTTAGTTCTCCATATTTAAGAAATGAAGCGAGTTTGTGTGTTTTTTAATTTTAATTTGGTCTTATTTATGAATAGTATTCGACTATACTTCGCTAGTATTGTTACCCAGTAACTGGAGGTCTTCACTACAAGCGTCGACTTTCGCGTCAAAAAGCGACGATAGCTATGAGTATGTGATTTTTAAACGATGAGGGCTGAGTAATCGGGTTCTTTCATTTCACAAATGTCAGAGTTCGCGTCAAAACGCTTAAATTGCTAAAAACTAAGCATTCCTCCAGAAAAAAAACTCAAGTGTGAGGGATATTTTATAAAATAAAAAATATGTGCTAAAAGTGAAAAATGTGAAAGTGTTTGAATGAATTGTTAGCCTGCTGATCCATGAATTTTAATATTGAGATTTTGCTTAATAGTTGAACCATTTGCTGATGGATGCTAGTTGAATATTTTATATTCTTAGATTAATTAATCATAAATTGAAAAAGCCCTTGATCTTGAAAACTAGTTGAAGAGATATTTCTTGAAAATTGCCACTAATACTTGACGTGTGTTTTAAATATATCTTGGCAATAGAATATTTGAACAATAGCCATTATTTGAGTGTTTGATTTGTTGCTCTCATGCTTGAGGACGAGCATGGTTTAGGTGTGAGAGAAATTGATAAGTTACATTTTTGTCATTAATTTTATGGTTATTTTCCTCTTTTATTTCACTGAATATTGCGTAATTAGTGGATTATACTTATATTTGGTAATTGTGTTGATTGTAGGGATTTGGAGCGAAAAAGAGCTAAGAACATGAATTTTAACTAATTTATGTGCACTTCGGTGTGGGCATGTCAAGATCCACTTTGCATGTCCGGAGATCTTGGAAGTTGAAGCAGAAGTTCTAGCCATGAGTCGAAGTAACGAAAGTTCGATCACGGATGCTTCATCATATGATCATTGTTGAATTTTTATTTTCGAATAAGGTGATTTGTTAGACCAATTTATTTTGAAAAAATAATAGTAGTCTACTTATAGTAGGATACTAATAGTAGGAAACATGTAGTGTTATTGCCTATTGGTAGAAACCGAATAGAAAACAAAAAAGAGAGAAAAGGCCGAATCCCACGGGATTACTACTTTGAGGGGCCAAGGAACAATTTGAGGGGGACGCTGACCCCTTGTGGGGAAGGAGAGAGCCGCTTCGCTTTCTTTTGTTCTTAGTTAGTTCTCTTTGTTGAATGTTGACGCGAAGGTTCTCAATGAATTCGCGCAGTTTCTTCTCCATGATATGAAGCTAAATTCCCTTTTTCTAATCAAGGAACAACGGAGGTTTTGGTTCATCTAAAAATTGTGAGATCGAACAAATTTTATTTATTCCTCTTATTTACTGGTATTTGCATATTCTCTGAATGTAGTGTTTATGGTTGTTTTGTTAATTGAATATCTTGGGCTTGGATTTTGAATTAATTTAACAACCTAATGTCAATTAGAGTCCGTAATTGTTCAATTGCTCTAAAATAGTGACAACTGGCATGATTGGATTTGTATCAAGAGAATACGCAGGCTAATCTAAAGTAACCCTGATAGTGTGTTATTTGGTTAGAATAGGGCTCCTCTAATACGTAAGGCAATTGAAAAATTAAATCTTACGGATGTACCTAGAATTATTTCTCGATTAGAGTAGTGATTGATGGGCGTACCTCAATCATCGACACAGTAAGAAGGAGTTGACTGTCATCGCTTGTTTGACAGTTATAACTTATTTATTAGTTAATAATGGGAATTATCTCTGCATCGATGATCAATTAGTTGGACCATTGCTGAAATTATTTCTTGGCTAGAGCTTAGTTATTGTTAATTTGGTTTTAATAATTTGTCATTTAATTTTTAGTTAGCTATTTATTTTTATTCGAACTGTTTAATTATTGCCATTGCTATAAAAATCCTCTATTGTTAACTTGAACTTTAGAAGAAATAAATTACTCCCAGTCCCTGAAGATACGATCCTACTTGCCCTATATACAAATTGTCAAGTTCTCGTGAATAAATTCTGGTATATTGGATTTAGCAAACTCTTCGGAATCAGGGTGAATCTAATAACCTATTGCATATCCAGAATCCCTGCTCCAGTACTAGAATTGACTCGAAACTGCTTTTGTTGGCAACTACGATTATCATTATTATTATTGTACAGACTCGACAACCTGTCACCTCTGCCTCCTGAGTCGTCTCCACTTCCTGGGACACTTCGGCTGCCTTCCCCTCAGGGTTGGACTTGGTGCCCTCTTCCTCCTCGAATGGGTCGAGCCTCTCTGCTTCCGTGTAGCTCGGCCTCACAGTCTCCTTGTGTGTGCGCTTCACTCGAGCCATGAATTATCAAGAATTAGAAGAAATGACTTACTGTTTTCTACGAAGAGTTGACGTCGGCTGACAGAAAAGGTTTCGGACGGCTGCTCTAGTATCTGCTTTAGCTTTTTACTACTAGAGAAATGGTGAAAAGTGGGCGGTGAAAAGGACCCCCTATTTATAGGGTGCGAAGGAAATTGGAAAGGCGGCAACTTTGAATTTCAAAAGAGGACGTGTCCCTCTCTCCTCATTAATGCTCAGCCATTCCTCTGATAGACTACTGCACGCTTCCCCCCACGATCTCACATCATGTCAATCACTAGTAACTGTCCCATCAAACCACATCCTTCCGGATTACGCGCCCACGTCTAACATGTCATAATGACCGAACATGACCTTCCGTTGCCCTCCGTAAAAACCTCGAAATTGGAGGACCTCGGAATGTGGATAACCTCGGAATGCTCCTCATTCCCGAGACTTGGGGGACTGATTGAGGACGGCCATCTCGGCCGTAATTGCCTCGACCTGCAAACCCGAGCCCATGGTTATTTCCCTCATCTCGACCTTAGGTACCTCAACTCCCGTACCTGACAACACCAAACACTTGTACGACGTCAGTTATCTCGCCACCGCGCAGATGTTGTCAGAGCCAGGTCACCCCTCATCATTTCGACTGACAGGTTAACAGTAAAGGTTGCTTTATCGGGAAGGCACATGGACGTGCTTTATCAGGAAACCATGCACATGCATGGCAGAAAGCCTAGACCACTGCTACGTGTCAGGACAAGGCCGTATGTGCATGTTGTGGGTCCCTAAGACTTGAAGTCCTAGTCCTTCCCTCCAACTGGTACCCTATAAATACCATCTCCCTCCTCTAACACAAGTAAGAGTACTGTTACATTCAAATATCTTATTATTCTTATTTCCTCTCACTAAATTGACTTGATCGTTGGAGTGATCCCGGGGGACAAAGCCCCGCCTCTTACTTCAGTCAGGAAGTCTACCACATAAACTCACCTTGCTTAAGAGGGAATCGAATTAGGATAGCTCGGCTACCTAACCAGAAATCACCTCTTCACATCTAATAAAAAAAATGTATACATTATCAGTATATAAAAGATTAATCCTAAGAAATTTATTCTTTTTCTTTTCTTTCTTCTTGATTGCTACCACATTTTTTTTGATAAAATTTGGAAGTTTGTTTTTAATTGTCTCTAAAAAAGGGGATGAATGGATTGTGTGGTATGAAAAGGGGGAGTGTAAGTAAGAGGTTTCGGATTCGAAATCTCTTACTTACATTAAAGAAAAAGAAAAAAGTTCATCTCTAAAATGCTTCTCATTGAGGAAATCGTGGATTAAATTTTTCTTGTTCAAACTCTATATACATCTAAAACAATTTTGTGCTTGCTATAAAATTGTAATAGACAAATTACATGAGAAGTATATATGTAGATACCCCCATAACAATTTGTGTTCTAAACTGAAGAATCAATAATTCAAAAACTACCTGCAATAGCTACTTTTACGTGTGTGAGAAAGAAAGTATATAGGTACAAGTATGTTTACGTAAAACTTAAAAATAAAAAGAAGAAAAAAGGAAGCGTTTATAGCTATGTGAATTTTCTCTTTTTCTTAATAGTTTTAATTTATCCAGATAATAACCGGACTACATGAATTTCTTTGCTGGAAAAATAAAGTCAAAGTTGAGTATAGAACTGCTCTCATCAATGATGGGAAAAGATCTAATCAAATATGATCCAATGATATAGCAGAATAACAAGAAAAAGAAATTGACTAAAAGACCACAAGGAAATTGTTTATTGCTTGAAGAATTAAACGAATCATATATTCAAACAATATTTTGATTGCTGCCGATGCTTTTGCTTGATTGCTTCTGATCTGACTTAATTCTTTTATTTTGTTTACAAAAAAATTTAGGATTAGAGAAAGTTTAGCCATTCCAAGGTTAAGGTATGATACCAGTTTGATGGTGGTCTCTACTCGAAGCAATCATCTACTATCATGTGACTGTGCTTTAGCTCAATGAAGCCCAGTAATATTAAAATAGTATATAAAGTCTAACTTTTCCTTTGCTATTCCTTCTGCCCCATTAAAAATATTATGCTTTCCATTTTTGAATGCACCAAAATATTTATCATCTTATAAAATCAGAGTTACTTTGATCTTTTTTTTTTCAATGTTATTCCTATCTTTATCTATATTTCATACTAAATTTAAATTTGAATTTTGAATTTTCGAGAATAATTTTGAAAAAAAATTCACTAACATCACCATCAAGCAGCTATTCTTAAAATGTTGAAATTTCAAAATGTAATGAACAATTTAGGATGGAGGAAGTATTAAATTTAACTTGCTAATGTTGTTCTTTACTTTTTCATGCTGTTATTTGCCAATTGTAGATTTTCTTTTTGTGTAACATAACGCGCTTCTCATTTTTCCATTATATACTCAAGTAGTTCAGTTTAGAAGAATATAACAAAATTTGTAAAATAAGCTACCCACGACAATACCAAATTTTGTAATATATAAATATAAATATATATATAGTACTAGTTAATAAATTTTAGTAGATTTTCACACATAACATGCAAGCATACGGATAATAATCTTTGGAGGGAGAGTTGGGTTGGGCAATAAGGTGAAGAAATTGTAAGTAGTAAGTCCTGATTTCAAAACTTTTCACTTACAGAAAAAATGAAAGAAAATGAATAAGGATAATAATCTAGAATTTCTTTCTCTTGACTGTGTTTATATGAGCATATTCTACTTTGGTAGAGTATATTTTCATTTCTTTTCAGTCTAAGTGTGTCGTTTTGGCTTCACACAGATGCACAAATTATGGCATGAAATCAACAATGTTGGGAAAATTGATACTTTGGAACTTGTGCTAACTCGTTTATTTTGGTACTTACGGATCTCAATCCATCTTTTTCTGCAGTTGTAAACTTTGAATAAGAAAAATCAATTTCTTCCAAAAAAATAAATCCACATGTTATTATCATCCCAACATCTAACTCCCTAGTCATTGGTGCAGAAAGAGTCTGGTATTCAGGGCAAGATATTTTCAGTAATTTTTTCATTATTTCGTTTCCTTTTAAGTTTGGAAGTTGGTTTAGTAGTTTCTTGTTTCCTAAGTAATATTTTTTGTTTTATTGTTTTCTGTTTCTTCCACGAAATGTAAAAGCTGACACAATAGGCTTTGCAATGCGACCATTACTTTAATACTATAAGAGTGAGGAAAATGACATCCCATGGATTGTGGTTTTTGAAAATTTGTTTCTTATTCTTCGATTGTACTGGTGGTATCAGTTTCCATTTGAACCAAATCAAGATTAAATCCAAAGAGAAAGATCAAATCCAGAATTTAAAAAAAAAAAGTGGAAACATAGTCGCATATCAAATTTCTCTTAGCATTATTAACGTATTTTCTACTTTGTATGCCGAACACAAAAAGTTTCTTGTTGTTATTATCATTTTTCTCCCAAAAACTTTTACATTTTCCATGAACATGTTTGTCAATCACTTTTTACGTTTTATCTGATATATATTAAATCACTACTACACATTTTTTTCAATAAAAGGTTTAGAAAATAGCAATCCAAACGGGCCGTTCTATACTATGTCATACATCTTATCGATAAATTGTTGACAAACCAGTTAGGAAGATTTAAAAAAAAATCCTTTTATTAAAAGTCTTTGCTAGTAACGTATCGTTCTTGACTTCTTGTATATCTGAATTTTGTGTGTACTTGTTGCAGTAGGTTGTACAAAATATATGGCAGAAAAAGAGTGGAATTTTGACTTGTATAGTGAATAAATGGCATGCATAAATATTCCTTCTTTGAGATCTAAATAACGTTCCTCCCCTTTCAAAAGTTTAATGTAGGGATAATTTTAGGATTAATTACATTTTCACCCCTGAGGTTTGGCCAAACTACTGAGATACCCCCTTGAGAAATGGTAGTTTGACTGAATATTCATTTCCTCATCACTTGATTCTGAGCCTAAACTTGTGGAAGCAAGTTATCAATATACAGGTAGACAGGATGGACTAATAACCGTTGTCTTAATAACTAATATGACAAATTTCCACGCCCTTCTACAGATATTATGATATTGTTTAAAAGTACGGCATGCAAATTATCAAAATTTGCAAGTTTCTTTATATTAATTATACATCAGCAATCATCGAGTTTTAACAATTGAAGAAATAACATGCTGAGGTTTTAAAACAAATGCATGGAAATTCCTCTTCATATTTACTTCATAGAAATGATTTATCATATTTTCAGTCAGCCAAGAAGATGTATATTTTACATATTCTCCATGCCTATATATTTGAAATTGTTAGTCAAGTTGTTAATTTCATATTCACGATGTTGATTTGCTGGTTTAGGTTTTTCGATTGCCAAAGAAAGAGCCTTGTTCACAAAAAACAGATTAATACAAATGGTTTGACATATTTCACTACAATTTTATTCAAAATACTAGTAAGTGGTACGTGACACCACCAAAAGTTAAAACTGAAAAAAAATAACTCAAGCCTAAAAACATTAAAATCCATAATCTTTAGTCCTCTTGGATGATCTCTCAACTGTGGCCTGTCTCCGAGTAACTTGTAACAAGGAAAACCATAATAGTAATCAAGCATTGCGTGATCTTATTTCCAATAATAGCTTGTAAATTTGGAAGGCCGTGAGAACTCATGGATGCAATGGCTGTGGTGGGAGTAATTGTGTGTTGCAGAAGCTCTTGAGTAGTGGTGGGAAAAAAGGGTTAAAAGGGAAGATTTTAGGCCAGCAATTGTCATCAATGCTAAGGGCAGACCTGCAACAAGCAGGACCAAGTATATGGGGCTGTAGACTGAAGAAAGAATTCACAATTTCAGCAATACAGCCTTGGGTATTTACCACAGCTTGCAAGCATGGGATATTCCATGGCACCCCGATGCTTATCGTAGCATCATCTCCAAAACACGGTGCAGCCAAGATGGATAGCCAAACAACAACTAGTTTCATGGTTGAGATAGCCATTTTTGTGGTTTTCTCTTCAAGGGACACTGCTACTTTGTAGTGGTGGGCTGATGAGGTTGTTGCCAACTTTGTGGGACTAAGGGTGTATTTATGTGCAACGACTACGAAAGATGCTTTTACATGGCTCTCTTTTAAGTCTTTAGATTGTACCGTCTTTTTTAAGTCTTTAGGTTTCAATTCCTTCAAAGAGATTAATACATCATAATGCTTGTCTCACAAAGTCATAAAAGAGTTTTGCTTAAAGATGAGGTTTGATGCATTCTAATGCTTGTCTTAGTTGTAACTAGGATCCTAGTTAATGGATCTGCAGTTTTAATGCATTCTAATGCTTGTTCATTTATGTAATAAGTGCGAGTCTATGGCCAAAAAGAAACCCCCTATTCCAAATAGTTCCAGCTCCTTAGCATCGTGTGCAGTGTTATTTTAAGCATATGCCATCAAAACAAATATGTACAAAAATAGCATCTTATCATTTGGCCAGTTATTCAGCATTTGAAAAACATTTTAACTCATCAAATTTTTTTAAGGACGAAAGAATTTATCTCTTAGTGGAAAAACAATAATTTTTTATAAATATTCAAGGCAACGATCTTGTCTAAATTTACCTCTCAATTGACTCCTGACTGAGTTTTGACATTTAAGATGTTGAGAAAGAGGCAATCGAGTGTTGAAACTACTCTATGTGTTGTGCATATTTTTAACTCGGCTATATAATATAAGTATTGGTGACTTAATACGTTTTAATGCTAATGGCTAACTTACAATGTTGTAACTCGTTAATGAACTATAGAAAGAGTATATGGTAAACTTATTCAAATTAATTTGGTTTTAGCGTAATATAACTCCCTAGGCGGTAAACCAAAATCTATAGAAACTATCTTGACAGTAACAACGGGTAGAAACTATCTTGTTTGGTGCCTGTGGTTAGAAAGAATTTTTCATTGGACAAATAATAGTATATTCTAGAAAGAAATAGTCATTAAATATGACAAAACTAATAATAGTACATTATAATTATAGCACACATTTGTACACTTTACTTTATCAATACTTTTACAATTTTACCATTTCCAAAAAATTCATACTGATGTCAGTTGAAAATCGCCCAAGAGCAAACATAAGTTGTTTCAGATAAAGGAATATCCTCCAATGGCTAGTTATAGCAACGTGTTAATTGCATAACATGTTAATATGTTGTTGTGTTAATTGCACAACAAAAGCCATACTCCAATTAAATGTGTCTATAACACCATTTCAGTAATTATATCATAAGATTATATGACTTATACTCGATGCAAAAATGGTTGCAAAATAATTCCATATTCCAAAAATACTCAGATATCTCCATAAATCAAAACTTTAAACGTACCGAAATGAGGGTATTTCGATAAATATACCTAAACACATGCTACCCTCAGTTGTATCAAAAGGTTTGAAAAAACTACATAACATTTCATATTCCCAAAAAGCACCTATCTATGCGGTCGAAATTCAAACCCCCCATTCTTATATAGTATAAGGATTTAATGAAAATGCCAAAGCTTTTGCAGATAGCAAATTTCGTTGAGTACTAACTACTACGTTAGACTACCAAGGGGTGGTGACTTGAATGAACGGCCAAAGTGCTTCTCATTTTGTTGTGTTTGTGAAAAACCTATTGAGCTCCATAAGTAAGTAATTAGCAATCAAGCATAGTTTTTAAATGTGTTAATTCCAATACTATTTTTTCGGTCTATCTAACGAGGCACTCGTTAAAATTTATTTTAGATGTCATAGTTTTTGAAAATGTAAGATTAATCAGAGAAAGTAAATAAATATAAATGCAAAGGAGGGTAATAATTGTTAGCATGTGTATATACGAGATGGGTTAGGTGAATATTAGATGTGTTAACGAATGCCCTATGGCACCCATTAGAAAAACTCTTGTTTTTTTTTTGAGTGTTTTAGTTCCAATCTGTGCTGGCTAAGATTATTCCTAATCAGTGTTGTGATTTACGTGGGATCAAGAAATATTGCATTGTTGATTCAAAATCTTTTAATGCATATTCAATTATTAGCTAATAGTTGACTTATATTTGTTTAACAACCACGTTTCCCTTCTTCTTGAAAAAAATAAATATAGTACTTAGTAGTTTGTACGTCTTAACGATCCACAATATATGTCAAATAAATCAAGCTCAATCATTGAATCTTGGTCTTCAGCATATTGTTATCAAGTACAAGGTTATTTTGAAGATCCGCATTATATGCCAAATTAAATTAAGTTCAATCCTTGAATCCATAATAATCTTGAAAGTTTTGTAAATGAGCAGGTGGTTACTTTGAAAATCAACAATATATGTCAAAATTAAGTCAAGCTTGATCCTAGACTGTTTAAGATTGATATTTTGCTAAATTAATCAGTAATAAATGCATGGTTGTTGATCAACTTCATCATTACAATTTGTTTTGCTTGTTCAATCTACAAAGGCAATCTTGTCATTTGACTAATGAGAATATTTGAGTAACTTAACTGGTCAAAGCCCACAAAAAGATTCAATTCAGGACACTTGCTTGTATTCATTTTACTGTTAATACTAGGATTTACTACTATTATAGCACGAGTACTACTTATATAAGAGCAAATGGCCACTATATATATATATATATATATATCTCAAAGCAAAGCATGCTAACGGTAAAGTGAGGGTTGGATTTGATGATAAGAAGTGAGAGATTACAAGTAGGATGTCTTAGATTCAAAACCTTTCACCTACAAAAAAAAGAAAGAAAGTAAAGCATGCTAACTGTAAAATGAGGGTTGGATTGGATGATAAGAAGGGAAGGATTACAAGTAGGATGTCTTAGATTCAAAACATTCCACCTACAATATATATATATATATATATATATATATATATATATATATATATAGATGATAACTGTGAATAAGATGTTTTTTATGATAAAGACAAAGCATAAAGCTAGGAATTGGCTTGTTATAGGACACTTAATTAAAAGAAAAATTATTGTTTCCTTAACTATTATTTAAAAGTAAGGATTTTTTTAACGGGTGCTCAATGAACACTCGTTAAGACATCTAAACACACTTAAGTTATCATGTAACACTCACATTTATTGCATCCCTTTGACCTGTTATACTGACCGTTTTTATTGAGTGCCTATTAGACACCTGTTAGCACTTGTTAGTTGAACCAAAAAAAGTAATGCTAATTGTATAGTAACTTATATACTAATCGTTTACTATTATAAGGAAACTAATTTTTAATTTGGTATAGGACACTTCTACACAAAAAAAAAAACCAAAGAAAACAAATAAAACCATTACTAAACACATTTGGAGGGCTAATGTAATATAATTTTAGTTAACAACTAATTATACCATGGAGGCTTAATCAGTGGCGAAGCCAGAAAAAATTTTCAGTAAGGGCAAAAGCAACACTAAAATTTTTTACCTACTCTTTTTCTAGTTTTTTAAGCAAAAAAAAAAAAAAAATTCACCAACAAGTTGAAATGAAAAGCCTTTTTTTAGCTTATTTCAAATGGAATTTTGTGGCTCACATATCCTTTTAACATAGTAGTTCATGAACCTATTTAGAGGATTACGTAATTCTTTCACTTCTTTCGAAAAAAACTCTGAAGGTACATTTAAAATTATATCAAAATTCTACAGGTATTTTAGGAATTGATGGGGATAGTGGGGGCCATGCCCCCAGTGCCCCCATCTTAAATCCGCCATAGGAGGCTTTTAAAGTTTTAGAAACTTTGGGGGGCAACTGCTCTCCTCCCCATCCCCATCCCCCTCCTCCCTTCGCGTGTCTGTCGTTGCTTGATAGGATATCACTTCACAGGTCACACCTAATAGAGATGAACTGTAAAAGAAAAAGGTAAATATGAACCAAGATGGCCAGGTAGTGTGCAGGTTGCTCTAGCTATAAATGCGAATGCTACTTAACACATGATGAGTTGCCAACAGCTTGAAAAATATAGAACCCTGTTGAGCACTACTACACCATTACTTTGATGGCACTTGAAGAAAATGACTCTGGTGGATACACTGAAGATGGTACTGTTGATCTAAAAGGAAACCCTGTTCTTAGATCAAAGAGAGGAGGATGGACTGCTTGTTGGTTTGTTGTAGGTAATTCTATATCCTCTTTCCCTTGCTCCCTCCCCAACTGTGTGACTGTGTGTAATATGTCCTTCCAGATCCTAAAAATGTAAAACTTCATTTATCCAAACTCCTTTGTCTCTGTTAAAATTTTAGCCTGCAATATCCCCATGCCTGGGTACATAGCTCTCCATATGTGTAAATTGGGACTATGCTGCTATCTTTCTTTTGCCTTTGGTACGAGGGGGAGATTGGAAGGGAAAATTCAGGGAATACAGAAATGGAAATATCGAACTATTTAAAAAAAACAATTTCTATATAAATTTCAATTTTTTTCAAAACCAAATTATTTTTCCACAACAACAGAAATTAAAGAACATGAATGAAGTCAGACACTGGAGCCATTACAATTGTGCTTTATGTGCATCACGTTTTATACTTGTAATCTTCGTAGTACTGAGATGTAATCATGTGTGGATATTTTTGGGCAATACTTTCGAGGACTTCAATGTACATTTATTTTGTTGATTGGCTTCAAACCCATGAAGCTAACTGCCTAATTGATAGCTCTATTTCGTTGTTGTACCACAAGCAGCTTATTTTTCTCGGTCAAAATTGATCGGGCAATCTTACAAGATAGTAGTTTTTTATAAATAAAAAAAAAACACAGAAGTTACTGTTCTGTCTTTCTAAATAAAATGGATCACCTCAATGTGTGTTGTATCATTTGTTTATGTTAGCAGGATATCCCACATTGATATTTCAAAGATTTCTAGCCATATATACGATATTGGGTCACTTCACTCATTGCCTTCATTGATAATTGGTTTTGAGATGGAAGTAGAAATTCTTTAACACAATAAAAGAGTTGGCTTTAGGTTTATTTGTTACCCTATGAATCTGTTTGCTATGCCATTTATAGTTTCACCCGTGACTCACCTGTGGCTTGAGGGGGCAACACCAATTAATTTTGGGATGGCAGTCTCAGTTCTTTAACAGTTTAAATGGGTTGATTCTATTCTTTAGTGCTTTTTTATTTTTTGGTTTTAGGTCTTGCAAAAGAATATCTAATTGCATGATTGGAAGTGCATGTAAAACCAAACTTTTTGCCAACCAAAAGTTTTAGAATCAAATTGTTCCCTTAGATTTTGAAACAACATTTCGTCGTTCCTACAACTTAAAAGAGTAACAAGAAAATGATATGATAATAACGTCGTTCCTAGATAATGCACATCTTATAAGGAACGTCTTAGACCTTTTTAAGCCTGCAGATTCTTTGGTAGCAGTCCGAAGTCCGAACCTTTGGGAAGTCAATATCCCTTTTATAAACCATAGTCCGCTCGCTCTCATTCATATCTTTGTCTTCACAGAGTCAATAAAAACCTGACAAATTACAATCCAACTTTCCATTTTCTTCTTTTTCTTCCCATTGTTGTCCCCTTTAGGAGCAAATATGGTGTATGCTTCTTAGCCCCCATTTAATTCGACCTAATATTATAGAATGAATAAAATTTATGTCCATATTAGCAGTAATTGAAAATTTTAAGCCTGCAGATTCTTTCGTAGCAGTCCGAACCTCTGGGAAGACATGATCTCTTTTATAAACCATAGTCCGGTCGCATTCGCATCTGTCTTTACACAGAGTCAATAGAATCTGAGAAATGAGAGTACTCTTGCCTCGGTGTAACCTTGGGGGTTAGAACTTGTTTTGTCTTTTCAAGGTTACTCTTGTTATGGTTTGGTTGTAATTGTTGGCTGAATTTTGTTTTCTCATGTCTCTTTGTTTATTTGATTGCTTCTACTCTAACTTATACTAAGGGAAGGGGTCCAATTGGGCCATAGGAGAATCAACGGGGGCTAAACTACCCTTAAACTAGACAGATGCACTATGTACCCGTATAGATTTAAATCACTTAAAATAACAGTCACATATAGTGATAAGTGGTGGAAGGCAAGGTTTAAAGTTTTAAACCCTTGACCTCCCACCCTACCAAGCCTCAAAGGCTATGGTGTTGGTTATAAGGGAATTAATTATGATTAACCCTTTAAATTATTGCTCATGTCTCTTCACGAAAACATTGAAACTAGAACTTGGAGCCTACTTCGTGGATTTTAATTTTGGAGACAAAAGTTTAGCCTATGAATCGTCATTGATTTTTCCTTCTTTTTTGTCTCATTAAATTAGAACTTGATTTTTGTCATTGATTTTTAGTGTAGTTATTGATTTGCATCCCATAGAAAGTGATTGTCAGAAAGATTCTTATTTATAAGATGACACAATCAAATCTTGATTTTTACAATGAGTGAAAAGATGCAAGGTAGCAGCATAAGTAAAAGCTCAAATGTAAGTGAGAAGAATTTGTTGCCTATGTTTTGAAATTATTTTCTAGTTTTTAAAGTTCTTTTGCCTGATTTTTTTGTTTGACTTTTTGTTGTCATCCTCAATAGTGCTTAGTTTAATCCTAATATATTGCCATTATCAGTGTGATTATTTGCTATACCAGTTACAAATTCACTGGGTTGCTACTATGCTTTAGCAAAAGTAAATGGTATTTGATTCTTCGAAATCAAAACAACATTTATAAACCAATTGTTGAGAAAAGGCAATAATTTGGTGACTACAAGTCTCAATTTGAAGAAAGGGAAGATGTGATAGTTGCCGCGGCAGGGCTGGGAATTCTTGCCTGCAGATGGAGCATTCACTAATTGATAGTTTTAACATAAAAATTAGAAAAATCTCATTGGGGAGTGTTTCGAGATTTTTGAGAAGTGCTAATATTATTAGCCAATAATAAAAAAATAAAATTTCTAAATTAAAGTTGGAGAACCACATTTAGTTCAGTAAAAATAAAAAAATGGTTGACGGACTATTTGGATCATTTGCCTACCAAAAAAAAAAATTTTTTTGAAATATTTTAGCACTTACAGCTGCATCTTAATTTTGGCTAATATAAAGTCAATATCTTTAATTCAATACCAAAACGTTGATCTGAATAATAAGACTAGAACCAGACGATTGGTTGGTGACTTTCGCTTTGCTTGTCCGGATCCTAGAAATGAAACTATTAATAATCTAAAACCATGTGATGGATATAAAGCTTCTTTGTTCATAAATTAACAAAAGGGAAAGAGAAGTGGTTTGCACGTAACAAATTGTAGAGTCATTTCCTTCTTGCATAGTATTTTAGGTGAGATTCTAGATTATCAACTAATTAAGAAATTTATTCTTTTTCTTTTCTTTCTTCTTGATTGCTACCACATTTTTTTTTATGATAAAATTTGGAAGTTTCTTTTTTATCGTCTCTAAAAGAGAGGAGGAATGGGTTGGGTGGTGCAGGAAAGGAGAGTGTAAGGAAGAAGTTTTGAATTCAAAATCTCTTATTTACATTAAAGAAAAAGAAAAAAGTTCATCTCTAAAATGCTTCTCATTGAGGTTATCGTGGATTAAATTTTTCTTGTTCTAAAACAATTTTGTCCTTGTAATAAAATTGTAATAGGCAAACTACATGTGAAGTATCTATGCAGATACCCCTGTAACAATTTGTGTCTGATTGTTACTATGATGGTGGCTTACTATAAGCAATCATCTACTATGATGGTGGCATACTATAATGAAGCCCAATAATATTAAAATTAAAATAGTACAGAAAGTCTAACTTTTCCTTTGCTATTCCTTCTGTTCCACTGAAAATGTTATGCTTTTCATTTTGGGATGCACCAAAATATTTATCATTTATAAAATCAAAGTTACTTTGATCTCTTTTTCCAATGTTATTTCTATCTTTGTCTATAATTCATACTAAATTTAAATTTGAAGTTTGAATGTCGGAGAATAATTTTGAAAACAAATTCACTAACATCACCATCAAGCAACTATTCTTAAAGTGTTGAAATTTCAAAATGTGACAAAAAATTTGGGATGGAGCAAGTATTAAATTTAACTTGCTAATGTTGTTCTTTACTTTTTCATGCTGTTATCTGCCAGTTGCAGATCTTTTTTTGTGTCACACAACGTGCTTCTCTTTTTTTTAATTATATACTCAAGTAGTTCAGTTTAGAAGAATATAACAAAATTTGTAAAATAAGCTACCCATGACAAAGGGGGTACTACTCCTCCTATATGGCCTGTAACCTTTTTTCTCGTATGGAATAAAAAAGAACAAATTACATAAAAAAAAGCTACCCATTACAATACCAAATTTTGTAATATATATATATATATATAGTACTAGTTAATAAATTTTAGTAGATTTTCACACATAACAAGCAACCATACGGATAATAATTTTTGGAGAGAGAGTTGGGTTGGGTGGTAAGATGAAGGAATTGCAAATAATAAGTTTTGATTTCAAAACCTCCCACTTACAGAAAAAATGAATAAGGATAATAATCTAGAATTTCTTTCTCTCGACTCTATTTATATGAGCATATTCTACTTTGGTAGAGTATATTTTCAT
Source organism: Coffea eugenioides (assembly GCF_003713205.1). Taxonomy (NCBI): domain Eukaryota; kingdom Viridiplantae; phylum Streptophyta; class Magnoliopsida; order Gentianales; family Rubiaceae; genus Coffea; species Coffea eugenioides. The sequence continues at coordinate 42,116,637 of NC_040037.1, forward strand.
TTCTTTTTTAGTCTAATATTTTCATTTCTTTTTTAGTCTAAGTGTATCGTTTTGGCTTCACACAGATGTACAAATTATGGCATGAAATCAACAGTGTTGGGAAAATTGATACTTTGCAACTTGTGCTAACTCGTTTATTTTGGTACTTAGGGATCTCAATCCATCTTTTTCTGCAGTTGTAAACTTTTGTATAAGAAAAATCAATTTCTTCCAAAAAATAAATCCGCATTTTATTATCATCCCAACATCTAACTCCCCCAAGTCATTGGTGCAAAACGTCGAGTCTGGTATTCAAGGCAAGATATTTTGAGTAATTTTTTCATTATTTCGTTTCCTTTTAAGGTTAGTTTAGTAGTTCCTTGTTTCCTAAGTAATTTTTGTGTTTTATTGTTTTCTGTATCGTCTAGGAAATGTAAAAGCGGACACAGTAGGCATTGCGATTCGACGATTACTTCAATACTATAAGATTGAGGAAAAAGACATCCCATGGAATGTGGCTTTTGAAAATTTGTTTCTTATTCTTCTATCCTATTAGTATAAACTTCCATTTGAGCCAAATCAATATTAAATCCGAAGAGGAAGATCAAATTGAGAATTAAAAAAAAAGTGGAAACATAACCGTATATCAAATTTCTCTCAGCATTATTAAAGTATTTTCTACTTTGTATGCCAAACACAAAAAGTTTGTTGTTTGTATTATCATTTTTCTCCAAAAAACTTTTACGTTTTCCTTGAATATGCTTCTCAATCACTTTTTTATCTCACATATATTAAATCGTTATTGTACAAGTTTTTCTATAAAAGGTTTAGAAAATAGCAATCCAAATGGACCGTTCTATACTATATCATACATCTTCTCCATAAACTTTGTTGACAAACCAGTTGAGGAAGATTTTTTTTTTAAAAAAAAATCCTTTTATTAAAAGGCTTTGCTAGTAAACGTATCGTTCTTGACTTGTTGTATATCTGAATTTGGTGTGTACTTGTTGCAGTAGGTTGTACAAATTATATGGCAGAAAATGAGCGGAATTTTGACTTGTATAGTGAATAAATGGCATGCATATATATTTCTTCTTTGAGATCTAAATAATGTTCCTCCCCTTTCAAAATTTTATTGTAGGGATAATTTTAGGGTTAATTACATTTTCACCCCTGAGGTTTGGCCAAACTACTGAGATACCCCCTTGAGAAATGGTAGTTTGACTGAATCTTCATTTCCTCATCACTTGATTCTGTGCCTAAGCTTGCGGAAGCAAGTTATCAATATACAGGTAGACAGGAATGGACTAATAACCATTGTCCTAATAACTAATATGACAAATTTCGACGCCTTTCTACTGATATTATTATATTGTTTAAAAGTATGGCATGCAAATTATCAAAATTTTTAAGTTTCTTTATATTAATTATACATCAGCAATCATCGAGTTTTAACTTTGAAGAAATAACATGCTGAGGTTTTAGAACAAATGCATGGAAATTCCTCTTCATATTTAATTCATAGGAAATGATTTATCATATTTTCACTCAGCCAAGAAAATGTATAGTTTGCATATTCTCCATGCCTATATATTTGAAATTGTTAGTCAAGTTGTTAATTTCATATTCACGATGTTGATTTGCTGGTTTAGGTTTTTCGATTGCCAAAGAAAGAACCTTGTTCAGAAAAAACAGATTAATACAAATGGTTTGACATATTTCACTACAATTTTATTCAAAATACTTGTAAGTGGTATGTGATAACACCAAAAGTTAAAATTGAAAAAAAAAAATAACTCAAGCCAACATTAAAATCCATGATCTTTAGTCCTCTTGGATGATCTCTCGACTATGGCCTGTCTCCAAGTAACTTGTAACAAGGGAAACCATAATAGTAATCAAGCATTGCGTGATCTTATTTCCAATAATAGCCTGTAAATTTGGAAGGCCGTGAGAACTCATGAATGCAATGGCTGTGGTGGGAGTAATTGTGTGTTGCAGAAGCTCTTGAGCAGTGGTGGGAAAAAAGGGTTAAAAGGGAAGATTTTAGGCCAGCAATTGTCATCAATACTAAGGGCAGACCTGCAACAAGCAGGACCAAGTTTATGGGGCTGTAAACTGAAGAAAGAATTCACAATTTCACCAATACAGCCTTGGGTATTTATCACTGCTTGCAAGCATGGGATATTCCATGGCACCCCAATGCTTATCGTAGCATCGTCTCCAAAACACGGTGCAGCCAAGATGGATAGCCAAACAACAACTAGTTTCATGGTTGAGATAGCCATTTTTGTGGTTTTCTCTTCAAGGGATACTGCTACTTTGTAGTAGTGGGCTGATGAGGTTGTTGCCAACTTTGTGGGACTAAGGGTGTATTTGTATGCTACTACTAGGAGAGATGCTTTTACATGGCTCTCTTTTAAGTCTTTAGATTGTACCGTCTTTTTTAAGTCTTTAGGTTTCAATACATCATAATGCTTGTCTGACAAAGTCATAAAAGAGTTTTGCTTAAAGATGTAGAAGAGGTTTAATGCATTTTAATGCTTGTCTTAGTTGTAACTAGGATCCTAGTTAACGGATTTGCAATTTTAATGCATCATAATGCTTGTTCAGTTATGTATTGTAAAAGAGTTTTGCTTAAAGATATAGAATAGGTTTGATGCATTCTAATGCTTGTCTTAGTTGTAACTAGGATCCTAGTTAATGAATCTGCAATTTTAATGCATTCTAATGCTTGTTCATTTATGTAATAAGTGCAAGTCTATGGCCAAAATGAAACCCCCTATTCCAAATAGTTCCAGCTTCTTAGCATCGTGTGCAATGTGATTTTTAGCATATACCATCAAAAGAAATCTGTACAAAAATATGCATCCTATCATTTGGCTAGCTTGTTATTCAGCATTTGAAAAATATTTTAACTCATCAAATTTGTTTTAATGACGAAAGAATTTTTCTCTTAGTGGAAAAATAATAATTTTTACAAATATTCAAGGCGACGATCTTGTCTAAATTTACCTCTCAATTGGCTTCCTAACTGAGTTTTGACATTTAAAATGTTGAGAAAGAGGCAATCGAGTGTTGAAACTACTCTATGCATTGTGCATATTCTTAACTCGGCTATATAATATAAGAATTGGTGACTTAATACGTTTTAATGCTAATGGCTAACTTACAATGTTGTAACTCGTTCATGAACTATAGAAAGAGGATCTGGTAAACTTATTCAAATTAATTTGGTTTTAGCAGAACATAACTCCCGAGACGGTAAACCGAAACCCATAGAAACTATGTTGATAGTAACAACGGGTAGAAACTATCTTGTTTGGTGCCTGTGGTTAGAGAGGATTTTCATTGGACAAATAATAGTACAATCTAGAAAGAATTAGTGATCAAATATGACAAATCTAATAATAGTATATTCTAATTACAGCACATATTTGTACACTTTACTTTATCAATGCTTTTACAATTTTACCATTCCTAAAAGACCCCTACTGATATCAGTTGGAAATCGCCCAAGAGCAAACATAAGTTGTTTTAGACAAAGGAATATCCTCCAATGGCAAGTTATAGCAACGTGTTAATTATACAATGTGCTAATATGTCTTTGTATTAATTGCACAACAAAAGCCACACTTTAAATAAATGTATCTATAACACCATTTTAGTAATTATACCAACATATAAGCTTATATGAGTTATACTCTATGCAAAAACGATTACAAAATAATTTTGTATTCCATAAATACCCAGATGTCTCCATAAATCAAAATTTTAAATGTACCAAAATGATTATATTTCAGTAAATATACTTAAACACATGCTATCCTCAGTTGTACCAAAAGTTTTAAAAAAAAACTACACAATATTCTGTATTTTCAAAAAACTTCTATCCATGCGGTTGAAATTCAAACCCTCTTTGACCACAATTCATTCTTATATAGTATAAGGATTTAATTAAAATGCCAAAGCTTTTGCAAATAGCAAATTTCGTTGAGTACTAACTACTACACTAGAATACCAAGGAGTGGTGACTTGAATGAACGGCCAAAGTGCTTCTCATTTTGTTGTGCTTGTGAAAAACCTATTGAGCTCCATAAGTAAGTAATTAGCAATTAACCGTAGTTCTTAAATGTGTTAATTTCAATACTATTTTTTTGGTCTGTCTAATGGGTGCCTATGGGCACCCATTAAAATATATTTTAGGTGTCATAGTTTTTGAAAATGTAAAATTAATTAGGGAAAGTATATAAATACAAGGAAGGGTAGATAACATTAAATAAGAAAAATATATAAATGAAAAGGAGGGTAGTTAATAATTGTTAATATGTGTATATACAAGATATGTTAGATGAATATTAGATGTGTTAACGAATGCCCTATGGGCACCTGTTAGAAAAACTAGTATTTTTTTTTTAGTGTTTCAGTTCCAATCTGTTCTAGCTAAGATTATTCCTAATCAGTCTTGTGATTTACGTGGGATAAAGAAATATTACATTGTTGATTCAAAATCTTTTAATGCATATTCAATTATTAACTGATAGTTGACTTATATTTGTTTAACAACCACGTTTCCCTACTTCTTGAAAAATAAATATAGTACTTAGTAGTTTGTACGTCTTAACGATCCACAATATATGTCAAATAAATCAAGCTCAATCATTGAATCTTGGTCTTCAACTTATTGTTATCAAGTATATGCCAAATTAAATCAAGTTCAATCCTTGAATCCATAATGTTGAAAGTTTTGTAAATGAGCACGTGGTTACTTTGAAAATCAACAATATATGTCAAAATTAAGTCAAGCTTGATCCTAGACTGTTCAAGATAGATATTTTGCTAAATTAATCAGTAATAAATGCATGGTTGTTGATCAACTTCATTGTTGCATTTTGTTTTGCTTGTTCAATCTACAAAGGCAATCTTGTCATTTGACTAATGAGAATATTTGAGTAACTTGACTGGTCAAAGCCCACAAAAAGATTCAATTCTGCACGCATACTTGTAATCATTTTACTGTTAATACTAGGATTTACTACTATCGTAGCACGAGTACTACTTGTATAAGAGCAAATGGCCTATATATATACATATGAGAGTTGGATTGGATGATAAGAAAGGAGATATTACAAGTAGGATGTCTTAAATTCAAAACCTTCCATCTTAAGAAAAAAAAAAGTAAAGCATGCTAACTGTAAAATTAGGGTTGGATTGGATGATAGCAATGAAGGGATTACGAATAGGATGGCTTAGATTCGAAGCATTGAACCTACAATATATATATATATATATATATATATATAGATGATAACTGTGAATAAGATGTTTTTTATAATAAAGACAAAGCATAAAGCTAGGAATTGGCTTGTTATAGGACACTTAATTAAAAGAAAAATTAATGTTTCCTTAACTATTATTTAAAAGTAAGAATTTTTTTAACGGGTGCTCAATAAATACTTGTTAAGACATCTAAATCACACTTAAGTTATCATGTAACACTCACATTTATTGCATCCTTTTGACCTGTTACACTAATCGTTTTTATTCAGTGCCTATTAGACACCGTTAGCACTTGTTTGTTGAACCAAAAAAAGTAATGCTAATTGTATAGTAAATTATATACTAATTGTTTACTATTATAAGGAAACTAATTTTTAATTTGGTATAGGACACTTCTACAAAAAAAAAACCAAAGAAAACAAATAAAACCACTACTAAACACATTTGGAGGGCTAATGTAATATAATTTTAGTTAACAACTAATTATACCATGGACATTGATGGACATTAGGTAGACATCCATGCTAATCTCCTTGGTATTATACGATGGACATTTCATGAAATTCATTAGAAAGTGGACTAAAAATCCTAGAGGAATCACTCTACTACAAAGGATGGGAGTTGGAATGACTCTGCATGTTGTTGTCATGGCAGTGGCATCACTAACTGAGAGATACAGACTTTCTGTGGCCAAAAATCATGGCCTAGTACAAAATGCAGGTCAAGTACCTAGGTCCAAATTCCTTTTGCTTCCACAATTCGTGCTTATGGGAATAGCTGATGCATTTCTGGAGGTAGCAAAGGTCGACTTCTTCTATGATCAGGCACCAGAAAACATGAAAAGTCTTAGAAATCTTATGCCATGACTTGCCTTGGAGCTGCAAATTTCATCAGCAGTTTTCTTTGGTCTACAGTTTCTCGTGACACAAAGAGGGATGGGAATGAATGGATTCAGAACAACCTTAATGCTTCTCATCTAGATTATTATTACGGATTTTTTACCATATTAAATGTCTTGAATATTATTTTTTTCTTGATTATGACCAAGTTTTACGTATATAAGGCTGAAATTTCTGATTCCATGGCTGTGCTCAGAGAAGAACTTGTGGAAATGGAAGCATACGATAACTAATAAAGAAGCAACAACAGCAGGCTGACGAATCAATTACCAAAAGGATGTATATTAGGACCATCGGAACCTAATTCCTTGTTCTTACCTGCTTGTAATAGGTTATTACAAACTTTTCTAAGCAACTTAATTCTCTGTACTATGTTATGCCTAAGCGACTTGGTTGCTTGTAATAGGTTACTGCAATTTTTCCTAAGCTGAAAGTTGCCTTCTCAAGTACTTCTATTGTAGTATTAAACTAGATTTGGGCTATAATAAACTGAATTGCAGAGCCTAACATTCAAGGGCGGCTTGAACCCTTCACAATGCAACGATTGTTGGATCAGGCTCCCCTAGTCTTTACCCAAATTTATTTGTTTTTGGCTGTCGAATTTCACTTCTAATTTTTGTGAATGTTTTCACCTGTTTCTTTATCTCAGCCGAAATCCAAACAGCCGAATGGGTTAATGAAGAAAATTGAAATAAAACATTCACGGGGTTTAGTCAAAATGGCGAAAGCAAATGATTCTTGAGCTTAATCTTTTGAAATGATAAATAAACACATTAGTTTTTTTTTTGTTTTTGAAATAAACTCTTTAGTTGTGTAACTTGAACTTGAAATAATCATATAAAAAATTAAATGACCCAAATAGCCTTTTAACTTTTTTTTATTGAATCACTTTTAATCCTTTTACTTAAATTTAGGATAATGTCATCCCTTTACTTTTATTTTTGGGCCAATTTGGTCCCTTTACTTTAATTTCGGACAATGTCGCCATTTGGTTTTTATTATTGGGCTGATTTTGTTTTCCAACTTTTTATTGACCAACTTAAGAATGAACAAAATTGTAAATTCAGGATAATGTCGTCCCTAACTTAGTTTCTATCTGCCAATATTTTTTCTGATTTTCACCCTTATTTTTTATTTTGCAAAAACTAATATCAAAATCAGAATCTATAAGAAAAACCGAGCAGGAAGTTAAATTTTTGTGAAATTCTATGATTGAAAATGGCAACGGCTGACCAAGACACAGCCAACATGGTGGTTGCTCCCACATTCTTGGTTAGGAAGATAGGATGAAGAATTAAAAAAACATCAGGCATGTTTTTCCCTTTTTTTTCATTGCGATCTTTCGATTTTGTCACTAAAGTTTGTGAGGCATGAGGTGCACGTGATTTTTTCCAACAAGAATATGAGTAAAAAAATATCATTACATATGTGAGGGATGTAAAAGTTACAAATTAATACGTAAGCGATAAAAAGTGATTATTTCATATGTAAAGGACGTAAAAGATACAAAGTCATGTGTGAAAGAATATTTGTATGTTTTTCCCTTTATTCAATTGGTACTTTGAGAATGATCAACGAGCCAACTATTGGACTTGCCATATAGTTAATGCAGACCGTAATAAAAATTTTCAGTTCTGCCCTGATTGCTAAATTATATGTATATACGTACAAGAGAACATAAATATACGGGAGAATTACAGTTTTGGTCCCTAATATTTAGCCAGTGTATCAAATTGCTCCCCAATGTTGGACAAAAAAAAATCTAATCCCCAAAATTTGTGATTTTAGGTAGATTTAGGACCATTAATGGAAATGGAACAATGATTAATAGTTAACATCAAATTGACATTAGTCAACAACTTTGATTTTGTACTTGTAGTCCCCCCAATATTATGATTTTGAATCATTATATTTTCCTGATTTTCGCTATCAGATCAGTTCCTTTTGTAATTAAATCCCATCTAATCTCATAGATGATAGCGTACAATAATAGATATTAGCAAAAAAAAAGGGACGATTTAGGATAGAACCATATAGGTCAAGTATGGCTTTCCATCTACCAGCTTTTTTGCCGCAATGAAAAGTTAGAATTTGTTTAGTTACTTATAAAAATACAAAATACCAGTGAATATCTTCTTCAATAATAGATGGAAAATCTGGTAACCGGATCTTTAGCTGATTGCCTAAGTTAAAAAATCAAATCACATGGACTACTCACCTGTTTTAATAATTTAATTTTCAGTTTACCGGATTATTTTACTTTCATCAAAATATACTTCGAAGATTTAACTGATGCCGGATGCAAATGCCATTGTCAGCTCCAGATTAACAATTAAGGATGTGATCATTCGTTTAATGCAAAATTCAACGAACTTATCCTCAGAAATTCGGCCAAAGTGTACTCCAAACCATTCAAGTCTTGAGTTAATTTGTTCGATCAGACAGCGAAAAGCAACTGATCTGCATCATGGGCAAGAATTCACGTAAATCCATTTTGGTCATGCTTCTGCTTGACCTTGCCTTCGGTAATTAAATTTTATTTTTTTTCCTTTTGTTGCTTGCAGAAAAGTTGCATAAACTTATGATTATTATTATTATTATCATTTCGTTTTTGGTTTAACTTGATTGTACTTCTTCCGTCATGCAAAATTTGAGTGGATTTTACATAAAAATTGTTGCAAATTTGAAGTCCATATATACAGATTGATAAATTTAACTAACACATGAAGGCAGCTTTATTGGTGCAAAAACTGGAAGCTTCAAAATCTGTGAAAGTGCTGGAGAAGACCGCATCAAGAAAATCTCTTCAGAAAGGACCGTTACCTGTCTGTGTCCGAAAACCTTGCCGTTAGCGATGAAGATTGCGGTGGATGTGGCCGGTGTGTGCCGGAATCACTTGTTGCACTTGGTATCCTTGGTGCATGTGTTAATTTGCCATGAAATGATGAATGGGGTGTACTATATACAGTTGCCCTACCCGTACCAGGGCCACAACTGTTGGCAGTTTGGTTAAGATATCTGTGTGTTTTTCCTCGTGTTTGTGTTATGTTGTCATTTTGTTCTACATTAATGTCCTAAATAATATGTGTACTGTTTGAATCTTCTCAAAGAATTCTGCTAGGTGTTGCTTTTCGTCATAAGATTAACCTCTATCTCATGTTAAGTTTGTTTTACTATTATTCTAGATGATGATGAATTGATAGATTATCTATGGAAACTTTTGCCAGCCTGGTTTCACTTGCTTATTATGATCCTCAATGTCAGAAGGAGAATTCAAAAGCATCCTTTTTGTTGTTTCTGATATTTAGCATTTTTGCCTTCAGAAGAGGTTAAAGTAGGTATTGAGGAGTAGACGAGAACAGCCAAAACAAATAAAAAAGAAGCTAGTATCCAGTGTCTAGAATCAAATGCTTTGAACATGGACATAAATTTTAGATTTTGCTAAGCTACATGTACAATAAAAAGTGCCCTGAAGGACTAATGTGATTTAAGGAACTTTGTTGACCTTAAATTCTTCATGTTTGTCGTGATGTTTCCATGAGGTGGACACTGTTAAAAAAGAAGGATAAATTGCCTTTTATCCTATGTGGTTTGATGTTTTACCACATAATTCTCCTATAGTTTAAAACCTCTATACACTCTCTTATAATTTAGAATATAGTATCACCGATAATTTTTTCGTTAAAACTAATGGTCAAGGGTAAAAAGTCAAAATCAAGTTAATAAATTGACAAATTTACCCTTTCACTACTTTTTTTTTCTTTTCTTTTATTTTCTATCTCTCTCGTTTGAGAAAAGAAGAGATGATTTTAGAAACTTGGACTTTGGTCTACAAAACCTAGGCCTAGTTTGACGAATGAGTTTTTTGAATGTTTGTCTAAAATTTTACTGTAGTTACTGTAGAAGTTGTAAAAAAATTTTGTGAAGTGTGTAAAGTTTTGGATATTTTGAAATGTATAGTTTAAAATTTTTGAAAAGTTTTTTGAGGTTACTGTAATTAAAGTTGTTAAAAATTTTGTAACAGATAAACTTGGCCAAAAACTTACTTGCCTAACAAGGCCCTGTTTGGATTAGTTGTTTTTAGTAGTGTTTTTGAAATATTTTACTATAACAGTGTATATAAAAAACTTTTACTATAAATATTTTTTGTGGTGTTTTTGGAGAGGGTTTTGGAATATATTTTGGAGTACCTTTTAAAAATTTAAAAAAATTAAAATACTTTTTAAAAATGAACACTGCCACTCACAATCACCACTCCCTCCCTCCTCCTTTCTCTTCTCCCTTCCTCCTCCTCTTCTCCGTTCTTCCTCCTCATCTCTTCCCCGTCTCTCTTCCTTCTCGCCTCCCTTCCTCGCCACCCACCACCCCTCCCCTTTCCCCTCTCCCCCTGATTTGGCTGGGAAAGAGGTGGGAAGGGAGGGGTTGTGGGTGGTGGGGAAGGGAGGGGAGAAGGAAAAGGGACGGGGAAGAGAGGAGGAGGAAGAGCGCGGAAGAGGGGAGGAAGGGGGAAGAGAAATGAGGAGGGAGGAGGTGGCGATTGTGGGTGACAGTGATTGTGGGGGAAGAGGGGAAAAGGAAGAGGGAAGGGGAGAAGGAAGAGATAAAGAAAGGAAGAAGGAGAGCGAAGAGGATGAGGAGGGGAGGAGGAAAGGGGTGATAGTAGTGATAGGTTGGGGTAGGGCTGTTCACGAATTGAACTGCTCGCGATCGAGTTCGGTCAATATCGAGTTCGAGTTCGAATTTAAAAACATTAAGCTCACTCGCAAGTTCGATTATATATATTTTTTATTTTTTTAATAGTAAAATTATATATATATCCCTAATATTTTATTATTTGTTAAAAAATTATTATTTTATTCATTTTTAAAAATAAAATAATTATTTTTATTTTTTAAAAATAAAACAATAAATTTTTTTTTTAAGCTCAAGCTTGAGCTTGACATTTTTAGCTCGTCGAGCTCGAGTTCAAGTTTCATAAAATTAACTGGAGGCTCGGATTGATTAGGCCAAAACTCAACTCGACTCGACTCGACTCGTTTGCACCCCTAGGTGGGGGTGATGGTGATAGGTGGAAAATGTTATAAAATTTTCTTATTTTTAATTTTTGTGTATATTTATGAATTATTTTTGATATATTGTATAGATGAAATATTTTTGAAATTATTTTTGTTTTTATATTAATGTAATATTGTATTTGAAAAACTAGTTTTTGAAAAATAAACCAATCCAAATGGAAGAAAAATAAAAAATAAATAAGAAACAAAAAAGATAAAAGGGAAATATAAGTCAAATAAATAAGAAATGAAAAGTATCAAATCTTTTTTTACTGCAAATATCATTATAGTTTTTAAACCAAATTTTTAATGGTATTTTCTAATTCTTATTTATCTATTTTTTATTTCAATTCTTCTTTTTTATGTTTGGAGGGGAAAAAAGAATTCATGAAAGGGTTAATTTATCCATTTATTAGTTTGACTTTGATTTTTTACTATTGACCGTTAGTTTTAATGGAAAACTAATGATGCCACTTTAACAAAAATTATGTGGAAATTATATATGGGTTTTAAAATCAGATGGAAATAATATGGTAAAACATTAAATCACAAGGGGATAAAAGGTAATTTACACTAAACTGAATATGGACTTCGAGCAAAAACTAATCAACAGTTAGGGTCTGTTTGATAACATAAAAAAGTGCTAAATCTGAACTTTTTCAGACATTCAGATGTTTTGAGTGTTTGATAAATGAAAATCCATTTGTTGAACTTGTTAAGTAGTGCTGAACTTGTGTGTATTTTTTTCAGCACAAGAATCTTAACTGAATACTTAATTCTGATAAGAATCAAAAAAATTACTTCAATTACCTTATCTTATCTACCAAATCTACCATTGTTTGTTAATTATGTTCAAAATTCTTATCTAATTAAACAACCTAATATTCTCTATCTAATGATTTTCTATTTCTCATTTCTTCCTTTTGGAATGACTTTCACATCTTCTGTATACTCCTCATACAATATATTTCATCTTTTGTATTAATTTGATTTAAAAATAAATATTGTAATTTTCATACCTAACATTTTTAGCTAATTAAATCATAAGTTCTATTTCTTTTTGGATGAAAAGATATAAGAGCAAAATTGTCAAATTTAACTTATTCATTATTTAGTTATAAATATTTATCAAACAGTATAAATAGATTTAGCATTAAAATTCAGACATTCATATATTTTTTTTAGTACTTAAAAATTCAGCAAATTAATTGTTTCACACGTTTTCAGTAAAGTTTAATAAAATATGTAACATAAATGCATGAAATAGCCAAGTCAAAATAGAAACGTAATTCAAATAAAGTAAATGTAAATGCAAAGTTTAAATATGCGTATGAAATATAAACAACGGTGTGGCTCTGATACCACTTCTACCCAGGACTTTGCAATTAATCATATATGTTAACTAAAAGCAAATATTGTAGGGACTTAGAATGTAATTAATGAAACTTACTTGACTTTTGAGAGTGCACAATCGGAAGCTTGAATTCAACAATGGAAACTTGCCAAACTTGTTTGACAAAATGATACAAGAGGTTTGAATATTTAGTACAAGGTTTTGACTATGTATGGAAATATGTGGGAGTAGTGATTACAATGAGTTTTTCTAACTTTGCTCTGATGGTTTTTTCGCCGATGCCTGTCTTCTAAATCTTGAATCTATTTATAGAGGCTCGGTTCTGCATTTCGTCTTCCTTTGAATTTCAATTTTGCTTTCATTTGTTGTGGCCGACATTCTTTTTCAAAAGTCGTTTGGATTTTGTCCACCGATGGGATCATCAAAAGGATCAAAAGTAGATTCTGATGATCCTGCTGGCTCTTCTATTTTGTCTTCTTCTTTTGGCTTTTGTAAATAATTCAGATATTCTTTCAGCATCTCGGGATTCTGCATGATTTGCTTTAGTAAAAAGTTACTGACTGTTTCTTCGGATGCCATTTCCGTCACTTTTTCTTTGTCTCTTTTTGGAGTGAGTGGAGTTGGTGTAGTGGTTGGAATGATTGTTGACTGTCTCGTCTCCTTCAGAATTCAGATTCAATTTTATCAAATGAAACCTTAGTGTCAAGACCAAGATCCTTTATTGATTAGTTTAGTTAATTTTAATTAAGCGATGTGGGATTATCTTGTTTTAACCAAATACAGTGAGATCTAAATAGTCTAAAGACTCTAAACTAATTAAACCAACATACGTTCTGGCATTTCTAAGGAATAATCCTTGGGCAGTTGTGATCAAACTTCCCGATGGCGGGCGGTATCATGAAAAACAAAACATAAATCACTGGCACAATGAATATATCCCCGTGACTTAAGGTGGGCTACCAAATAGCCCCAGCTGGCTATGGCCCTACAACTTATCTTAAGGCCCTTAGGCAATTAAAGATAACTTCAATATCAAACTTAAAGGTAATAGTATCCAAAAAAATTAAAAACTTAAAGGTAACATACTGCTTTTAGCTGTACGATGTAGCCTTATCCGTTGTCATGGGAATCATTGGCAGTGAATGAAAAAAAAAAATCATTTCTTTTAACCTTGGAAATTTGTAAATGTTTCTACTTTGAGTAAAAAAAAATTATCTTTTGAAAAGTACTTATAGTGTCTATACTAATAAGGTTTTTTCTTTGCACTAAATTTTAAAAACCTCAATACCCAATTTTTTACAAGTATAAAGATAGTTTATCGAGTATAGGGGATACTAGGTATCGATTTCATAGGAATGATTGTTAATTAACGACGGTTTTCAAATTTTTTTATTATTTAGATGACCACAAGTTAAAGCAAGCAAATCTAGGCTACAATCATGAAAAGGGAGAATCATGATGGATATGGCTTACAAGCTTCTAGGATTGTTTTTTTATATACTATGCTGAGGTAATTTCCTCTCAATTTTCAACTAGAGTGATGGAAGGGGGCTAATATGGAAAGTGGACAAAAAATTAGAGTAAAGATGAGAAAAAAATAATGTTAGGGAATAAAAAGAGAAAGATGTATAAATTAAGGGGGCTATTATAATTAATCCTATCAACAATAAAGTGGAATATATGTTAATAAAGAATTAGAATACAGATATGAATCGAATATAATGATTAACATAATTGGCTGGTTCATTTGTCAGAGTGTGTGGTAAATGATCCTTTCGTTTATCCAAATTATCTTATATTTCTTATGTTTTCATTTATCCAGATTTGTCAAAATTTTCTTATATTTCATTCATGTGCATACTTCTAGTCCTTTATCTATACATAGTGACCACATCTTTTGGTAATTAGACTAATGGATTACAATTTACTACAAAGAGCTAAACTGCTTTTTCAACTTTACGCAGCCGGGAAATTCTTCACTCCAAAATTTTGTTATAAACCACTTTTATTTTCAAAAGAAGGAATGTGTCTTGTACATATATAAAAAAAAATGAACAATTCTAGCCCCCTTATCCCCTCTCTACTTCTTAAATCCCACCCATCCCTAGTTAGAAAATATTTTTAAAATATTATTGTTAAAAAAAAACAACTCTCATAGGTCTTCAACTTTTACCACTGATCCTATTTGGTGCCTCAACTTTTAATGGAGGATATTGGTGTTTATAAGAGAATATTATAGAACATCTCAAGGAGTAACAAAGTATGTGACACCCCACAATTTTGGATTCAAACTTTAGACGTATTAGTTTAAGTATATATTGTTTTAAGGACTAATTTTTATTTGAGAAAAAAATTTGTTAATTGCAAATTTATGATCTATTTGGGTTAAGTTGTGAACAGTAGAAACCTTAAGTTTAGGGTTATTATCACTTTACCCCCTTAACGTTTGGTGCTACTATCAATTTCTCCCTGAACGTTATCTTTTAGTTACTTTATCCCCAAAACTAACGGTCAAACTTAACGGAGTTTGTTAATTGAAGTGAAAAGACATGTTTAACCCTTAAAATTATTATCGCTTTACCCCCATAAAATATAGTCTCATTATCAATTTACCCCCAAGAGTTATTTTTTAGGCAATTTATCCTACCATTAAACCAACTTAGCAAGTTAAAAAACTTTAGAAGAAAATACTCTCCTCTTTGCATAATAAAAATAATAAAAAATTTAGAGTGACTATTCTCCTTTTTAGTATCAAGAAAATAAGTCAAAATATTAATTTCTTTCTTCTTGCCAATCTTATTAATATTGAAAAAAAATAGAAAGATGGGGAGGGGGAGGGGGAGAGAGAGCTCAATTCTTTTTTTAAAAATTACAAATAAGAAAGAAAGAAATATTTTTATTATTTTAAAATTATTTCACTTTTTTGTTTACGACCAAATTCCAATTCTAACCCCAACAACCTTAAAGTAATATGATAATGTTAGACTTTTCTTTATTTTCTTTTTTGGAAAATCTAATTTTTTGTCTCGTTCTTTCCTATCTCTTTTTCTTTTCCTAGTATTAATAAGTGTGAAAAAAAAAGAAATTTGAGAAAACCCTTTTATTTTTATGTTTTTCGATTTCTTATAGTGAAAAAAAGAAAGAATAACCATTCCAACTTTTTATTTTTAATTATATATAAAAAAGGGTAAATATATTTAAAATTTTTGTTCATACTAGTTAGATTAATGATGAAGTAAAATGCCTAGAAAATAATGTTAGGAACTAAAGTGATTGTATCACTATAATCCAAACGAATAAAGTGACAATAACAATGTAGTAATGTTATAAAATAAAAGGATATTTTTGTCCAAAATTTTTTAACATGTTAAGTTGAATTACATATGGGGCTAAAGTGACTAAAAGATAACGTTAGGGGGTAAACTGATAGTAATGATATAATTTAAGGGGGTAAGGTGATAATAACCCTTAAGTTTATTAGGAAGAAATAAATACAACAAATGATAAGTATGAATTAACCAGAGTGACAAGTATGCAATTATTAAGAAAGAGATAAACTTGAATTTATTATGTGGTGGTTATAAAACTCTTTGTTTTTGATAAGTTATCAGAAGAAAAATAAGATTTACATTGGTATAATTTAATGACTTGTAAGAATACATTTTAAGTATGCTAATGGTAATGATTTCTTTATAAATGAAATTTCGAAGCAATTTGTTATGCAATGATAAGAATATATTACTGGAAAATCAGAAGGAAAGGAAATGTTGGGAATTTGATATATCTTGACATCTGTTGTGTAACATACAGAAGTTAATGTTAGAAAAAATTAACTAGTGAAACATTAAGTATCGACTTATTTCAAGTTATTAGTATGAACTAATGAAGGGATAAGTTTGAATTTACTTCGTAAGTAGTTGCAAAATATAGTCTACTGTCCATTAATGGGAGTAGAAAGGGCTATTATAAAAGAGTTGGTAGGTATTGAGAAAACAAATTCACGCCTATGTTGCTTTTTCTATCTGATCCTTAATCAATTTCCATTACAACATAAATTACATGTTTCAATATATCCTAGGTAACAGAATGTAATTTGCACTGGTTGACTCCTAAGTAATTGATTTTGATTAGCAAGTTTTGAAGTAAATTTGGACCACAGGTCCATAGAAATCTATAGGTGAACACGGTCGAATATTGAAGAAGTATTTTCTTGTATATGAAATGGAGTAAATAAGAGCGGAAGAAAAGCATTAGGAGTTTAGAAACTCAAATCGACTCAATAACTATGAGTACTAGTTTCGAAAACTTATTTGAAGTTCATGTACTTTGCAAGTAAATTTTGTTACTATATTTCCCAAATTATATTTTTTTAACTAGAAACAATTGTTTTATCAAATTTCACATCTTACAATATATGATAGAGATTTTTGTCAATTTAAATTATCAATTTTTCATAACTCATGGATTATTGTGCAAACAATTTGAGTTTGAATTTTCGAAGATATATGAAAATATGAATTCTTTGTGGAATTTTTATTCGCAGTGGGATTAGTAAATCCGGTTCGTGAATCTAAAAATTATTCATGTAATTTGTGCATATTACTTTGTTTTGCGTGTGTTCTTATGAAAGTCGGGAGGCTGTGAACTTGACTGTGCCTGGGAGATCTTGGATTTTTCATGTGTTGATTTATGAAAGTTAGGAAAGTATCGAATTCACGATAAGTAATAAGTGGTCATGACCTCCATCCGACAAGATCAACAGGTTTGATCTTGTGTGGTATGGTTGAATTTTTTGAAATATCGCTCCATTTGGATTAACTATTTCTTGGAGTGTTTTTAAAAGATTTTGTTGTAGCAGAGTTTTTATATTATATTTTGGGATATTTTCAGAAAATATTTTGGGATATTTAAGAGTAGAAGAGTTTCTAGAATATATTTTGAGATATTTTTTAAAATTTTAAAAAATTTTAAACTAATTTTTAGATTACCTTTTAGAGTACTTTTTAAAAATTTTTATTGTATTTAAAAAACTAGTTTTTGAAAAACACTCCCATCCAAAAATTAACGATGCAGGCAAAAATGGGTATTCCATTCTGTTGCTAGCTGCAGGCAAAAATTTGGTGTGTTATGACATCATCAAGTTGCATGCATAAATTTTTGGAGTTGTATGAATCTTTAAGGGAGATGGATTGGATGGTTTGGAGGGAGAGAGTGTAAGTGAGAGGTCTAGAAGTCGATTTCTTCTACTTACACTAAAAAAGAAGAAGAAGAAGAAGTTGTATGAATTTTTGTTTGAATCGGCTAGACCAATCAAGTTTGGTAAAATCCTTTCTATTGATAATTGTGTGCAATTTTTAAATGTGTTACTAGTTGGTCTTTTATTTATCACAAAGCATTTGATAGATAAATTTTGAATCTCTATCATGATTTTATATAATAATGTGTCAATAATTTTTTAATTTCATTTGCACACACAATGAGTTTCATTGGAGTTCAACTCATCAAGATTTGACAAAAAAAAAAAAAATGTTTCCTCAACTAGAGGAACTATCAAGGGGATCATGTGATGGATTGATTGGCATCAAAAGTGAGAGGTGGGTGGTTCAAGGAGAGAGTGTAAGTGAGAAATTTCGAATTCGATCCCTTCCACTTATATTAGGAAAAAAAAAGTTGTATGAATCTTTGTTTTAATTGGCTAGACCAATCAAGTTTGGTAAAATCGGTTTCGAATTTTCTATCCCCAAATTAGTCTTTATTCCCTCTGTTTCTTCTTTGCACAGCTGTCATGTGTCTCTAACTTTTTGATAATCTAAACTCAAACAAACTTATAATAATCGGTTGACAAATTTAGTCAAAACCAATTAAAACAAACAACTCAAAACTTTTTTTTATTTTCTCTTTACGTAAATTCCAATTTACGACAAGGTGGGAACTTGCTCTCAAGGGAGTCATCACACTCCATGATCTACAATTTTAAAAAATTTTAGTAGTTAATTTTACTATTTCGTATCAGTACTTGTTTTGTTGTTTACAAAATTAATTTTTAACTCATTACAAGAATTTTTCACAAAAAAATAGTAAAAAGACAAAAGTAAACAATTGTTCAATAACTACGAAGTAATTAAATACAATTAAACCTGCTTAGATATCGAATGACATTAGTCAAAAATAAAAGCTTTTAACTATAAGGTTTATCACTGAAAAAGTTTACTTCAATTACTCGTTGACTACTAAAGGCTTTACGGTATTACTGGAACATTGACTACTAAAGGCACGCTCTACGGTATTACTGGAACTTCATGCCTAAACAATTAGATACTAGTTTATTAACCATATTAACTTCACAATATATATATACATATATATATATAGATACTTATATGAACAATGATGTCGATTGGGATTGTACAATATTTTTCCTATTGCATACAAGTTCCAATGAGTACAGGTAATTCCTAATATAACCAGACAGATCATGAATCAAATATATTGTAAAATTGGCATATATGATGATTATGATCTACTAATTTGCTTTACCTGGATAAAGATGAAATTGAATCTTGCTACTTGATCCTTTGAGCGTTGTTGTTGCAAGATTAAAGATATAATGAGTGAATCAAAGTACTTATTAGGGTTTAAGAAAAAGATGATTTGAGATAAAAAAATAAAAAAAAAGTTTTAGTTAATTTCTACATTTACGACCAACAAGACTCTTTTTTGTTAAAAAAGAAAATAAAAAAAAGTTAGGAGTCATCTGTTTTCATTGATTTTGAGTAAATTTGTCAATCAATTATTATCGGTTTGTTTGAATTTGGATTATCAAAAAGTTAGAGACACGTGGCAGCTGTATAAAGAAGGGATAGAGACTAATTTGGGAACAGAAGATTCGAAGTCGGTAAAATCCTTTCTATTGATAATTGCATTAAATGTGTTACTGATTGATCTCTTATTTTGTGAAAGATGTTTGAAAGTTTTGATGGTTATCACAAAGCATTTTGATAGATAAATTTTGAATCTCTATCATGATTTTATATAATAATTTGTCAATGATTTTTTAATTTCATTTGCACACACAATGAGTTTCATTGGGTTTAACTCATCAAGATTTGAAAAAAAAAAAAATGTTTCCTGAACTAGAGGAACTATCAAGGGGATTATGTGATGGATTGATCGGCATCAAAAGCTTGAGACTGGATACACGTGAATTTGATTGGATGGTTAAGTTGAGGTTATCCTATGATGATTTTGTATAACTTTTATTGTATTACTAAGAAATTGATTTCAATATGGATTTTATGATTTTTGAAATGTGTAAATTTTATGGTTTTGATTTTCTGAGCTTGGATTAGAACATAGTAAGCGACTAATCCATCTATTTTTAATCGACTCAGGTTGGGCCGTTACCAAAAAAAAAAAAAACCTTTTGCTACTCGAGGTTCGGAAAATTGAGCAATTCTGTTGCCACTTCTTTGCGGTTTCAGGTTCCTTAATGAAAGCCATTGAAATCTCAAATAAGGTTTAATTTGCCTACCTTGATTGATTCAATTGATTTAAGAAGATGGGCTTGGATTGGTTCGACCTTTCTTGAAGGGTTTGATTTAATTTGCTAGACAAATGGAATTGGGTCATCTTGATTTGCGTGGGCTTTAAATAATTTATTGATAGAAAACCTAATAAATTTTATTAAAGCTAATGTTATTGGCACTCTATTTTTTTGCTAATATCAATTTACTTTGTTAATGTTTCTTCGTGACAATTACAAAGAAGATGGAATGCAAATATCATCACTCTTTATTTAATTGCAAACAAGATGCATCACTCTTTTATTAATTTCAGAAGAATGTTTTGAAAAATAAATGAGCAACGTTGTTCAATCTTCTAGCTTGTGAAGTTTTGCAAGAGATTAAGAACATTATCCACCAAAACGCCACAATCTGAGCCATCATATTCATGATGCTGAAAGATGCTGATAATCTTTCGTGCATAGCCTTCAAGATTGACTTTCTGCAAACTCAACCGGATCAGCAATTATGCAGCAAATTTCGCGGCATAAGATTCCACCACATCCGGCACCAAAATCCCTGTGTCACAGGCTGCTTAAATTCCTATACACAGACATGTCGTACGATACGAGCGATCGTTCAAAACTTGAGCTATGAACAGTTGGCTAGTGTCGCACAACAAGTGTTCAAGCTGCTCGATGGATCCAAATTTGCTAGATGGATGCCTTGGAATTTAAGTATTCTTATACTATATAAGATTGAATTGTGGTCAAAAGGGGGGTTTGAATTTCAACCGTATGAAAAGGGGTTTTTTGGAAATATGAAATGTTGTGTAGTTTTTTAAAAATTTTTGGTACAACTGAGGGCATCATGTGTTTATGTATATTTATCGAAATGCCCTCATTTTGAAACATTTAAAATTGTGATTTATGGAAACATCTGGATATTTCTGGAATATGGAATTATTTTGCAACCATTTTTGCATCGAGTACAATTCATATAAGTTTATGTGTTGGTATAATTATTGAAATGATGTTATAGACACATTTCATTGAAGTGTAGCTTTTGTTGTGCAATTAACACAAAAACATATTAACATGTTGTGTAATTAACATGTTGCTATAACTAACCGTTGGAGGAAATTCTTTTGTCTGAAACAACTTATGTCTACATTTGGATGATTTTCAACTGGCATCTGTAGTGGTCTTTTGGGAATGGTGAAATTGTAAAAGTATTGATAAAGTAAAATGTACATATGTGTGCTACAATTAGAATATACTATTATTAATTTTGTCATATTTGATGACTATTTCTTTTCAAAATATACTATTTTTTGTTCAATAAAAAATTTTCTTTAATCACAGACACCAAACACTCGCGCATCGCGCGAGCATATCCCCTAGTCTGATTCATCAAAATGACTTCTAATGTTAACGAATCAAACAAAGGATTTTTTTGTCTTGTCTACGGATCAATTTGGAGATCTGTAGCCTCAGTAGTTCATTTGTTGTCTAATTTAAACCGTTATGTAATTATCATAACATATCGCGTAAACTTGAGTTTATCTAATCATACAACTTTGTTAGTACAAAAATCAAAATTACATCAAAATTATACGAATTTATGCTAAAAGTAGTAAAAATTAGGTCAATTAGTTTAAATTGTATAACAACTCAACTCGTGAGGCCTCGTTTCTTCAGTTTGGTAGCACAACATTTTTGTATTAACAAATGAATTTATTCGTGTATAGTATTTCTAATTTACCAATCTAGTTGAAGACAAATGAAATATTTTTCATTTGCTTTTGTTGAAAGTTTATGACAAGGAAAAATATATAGTTTTGGTCCCCAAGTTTCTAACTAACGCGGATTCCAAAGTTTCAATGAGAACAAATTGATGAATATTCCAAAAGCCGGCCAAAGTGGTACTCTATTCCTCATTTGTTCGATTTGGACCGAAAACCCACAACTGTTGCAATTTGTCTGATTGCCAACTGTAAGTGTCATTTGGATGTTCGCTTGAACAATAAAATATAAGTACCCGAGAAAATGTGCACAAACAACTTTACCTTTCTAACAAAAATCCAATCTTTGTAATAAATCCACAAATTGCAATTGTTATAAATAATAGCAACAATGTGGTAAAGTAGACAAATCATGACTTAGCAGGTGGTTTCAAGGGTTAGCATATTTTTGAATTTTCCATTTTGACTAAGTCACATAACTCTTACGGGTAGTTATTGTCTAACATTCATCAATAAATGCTCTTTTCATCAAAATTGAAAATATTAAGAGTAAAATTATGCTGATTTTTATTTGTTGATCGAAATTTAGAAACATTAAAAACTAGATTTGATTTCAATAAAATTTCAAGAATCACTTAAAATTTTGAGAATCAAAACTCGTAACTCTGGTCTTTTCGAGAGAAAAATCGAATTAGGCCATTTTGAAATAATTTGGCAACTTCCTAAGAAATGTATAGACTCCTAACTCGGAAGACTAAAAGAAAAACAGAACAAGAAAAGTCAATATATCCTCTTAATTCAACAAGCAACAAAAATTGAATAAACAGCATTGAAATTAACAAAATAGAATTCTTCTACATGTACGAAAATGAAAATTGACAAAATCGAAAATCACATGGAGGAGGACTTAAGGCAGCGGAATGATGGCAACGGCCAAAGACTTTGAACTCTACTCCCCATTTGTCTCTTTCGCCTACGTAAATATTCCACGCGTTACAATTTATATAACTAATTACAAGATGGATATTCCAACCTCAACCTCTCTTTCCCAAACTACCCTCCATTTTATTTCAATTCACAACTCCAAGTTTCCATTTTATCTATAGGCTATCTTTTGTTGATTATATTTTTCTTTGTAAGCAGCTGTGTATGTTATAATGCAACAATACTCATTTTTTTTGGCTTTTTTATGAAAGTAAATTATTCTATAAATTAAAAATTTCCTTACAAAAGGTTATAAGTATGTCAAGTCAAACCCTACAAATAAATCAAGTTGACTAATAAGACTACCAATTGAAAGCCACAGCTAATTTTTTTTTAAAATTTTTGACAAGATACAAAATTTTTATGAACATGACATATAATATCACATTTATGATTTGAACATACTAAAAAAAGTTCTTTTATATAAACTCTATAAACAACAAAAGATATGTTACTCTAAGCAGTTTATAATATACATCGATCTATAATATACCTCATAATTTGTTTTTCAAAAAATAAAAAACTATTTCATTCAAAAATCTATCTGAATAATTTGCTGTGTCGAAAGTTTATGATAATATAAAACGAAATGTTTTAATACAAGAGCAATCTATGGCATACATACATCATAATTTGTTTTTCAAAAATGAAAATATTTCAGAACAATTTGTCATATCAAAATCTTGTGATAATAATCATGCTAAACAAAATGATCTAATATATAATATAGGCTTCGTTTGGCAAGTGAGTTTTTTAAATGTTTGTCTAAAATTTTACTGTAACTTACTGTATAAGTTTTTTTAAAAATTTTTAAGTGTTTTTTTTTTTAATATTTTAAAGTGTATAATTTAACAACTTTGAGAAATTTTTTGAGGATATTATAGTTAACGTTTTTTAAAAATTTGTAGCAAATAAACTTTGGCAAAAAACTTATCTACCAAACAAGGCCATAGTTGTTATAAGATAAAAATAGAACTATTTTAGGCAGTTAGCCAGCCCATTTCTGTCATTTTACCCAACAAAATTTAATACCTTTCCACGTCTAACTTTTCCACAACTCCCCCATGTCCCATTCAACCACACACACACACACACTCACGCACACTCTCTCTCTCTCTGGCTCGCTACAAATACAATATTATAGTATGACAAATTTGACAGAATTCTTCAGATTGATGGGTTTAGGAAGAATTCAACCTCCCTCTTCTAGAACCCATTTAATGAAATTCTACGTTATATATCATAATTGATAGCCGATCATCTTGGCTTTTCATTTCCACGTTCAATAAATCTTCTTCTTCTTCGTCTTCTTCTTCTTCTTTCTTTGAATTATTGAGAAATTTGTGTAATATGGGGAATTTGGAGACGGCGGTTATGGAGTTTCTGATTCCGTCATGGTGGGAGGTGCAAGTCACGGTGGCGGCCGCGGCGTTTGTGGTGTTGGCTTATTGGTTTCTCTCTCTGGGTGGCGGCGCCGGTGTTGGAGGAGAAGGAAACGCGGATGATCGCATGATGGTTGGCGGCGATGAAATTGATGAGAAAGATAAGGGCGTTTCTGTAATTTCAGCCTCCCTCTGTCTTACATCATTTCACTAGTTTGTTATTTAGTTAGTTATTTCTTGCTACTGAAAAAATTTCTACCCTTTCATATCATTATTCTCAATTTTGCTGCCTTTTTAATTTTTATTCGGAAATGCGATTTCAATTGCTTTTTTTTTTTTTTTAATGGTGGTTGTGAATAGTTATATGCTAGCTTAATTACTGATAATTGTGCTTAATATTTTTATCTTTTACGCAAGATTGTTGAAATCAAGTCTGTTGAGAAAAAAAGTTCCAATTTTGTAGATTTTCAAAGTTTCCATTTTTTATGCATTTTATTGTTTAAAAAGAACGAAAAATTATTCTTGTTATTATCTTTTGTAAACTCCTTATGTGAGAATTATAAGCTTTTAATCAAATGAGTGTAATCTGCGTAATTTGACTGCGTTCTTTTGGTGTAAATATTTTGCATTGCTTCATAAACCTGTTTCATTGTTAGTTAGTTGCGTAGAAAAAAGTTTATTAACAGTCTTATGCAAAATTAGAAAGCTTGATTAGCTATTGACACTGATGTAACAACAATATTTTTCTTTGTACTGAAAATGATGTAGCTGCAGTAGGAAAAGGAACATAATCAACGACGGCAATTAATGATTCTTGGCTTGGTTGTCACACTTTTGAGTTTATGTTTTATTAAGAAAGTTTATTGGCCAAATCGTAGTAAAAATTGTGTTATTATTCTCTTTTTAAGGAATTTCTTAGATGGCTATATTTATTTGGATGATTTATTTGATCCAGTTACTGTAGTACTTTTTGTGATGTGATGTATGTGAGATAAAAAGGTGATTGGGAATTGTGTGTATGATGCAAGCAAAACAAAATCTGAAATAAATCTTGCAAATTTTCTTTGTCCAAACAAACCCTGTGTTTTTATTCTGTTTTTAAGAGATTTTCTTAGATGGCTAAATTTAGATTGCGTTCATTATCTTTTTCTTAATGTGCAATAATGCATCTTAAGAAAATTGTTCATAATGGATAAGATTGAACAGCAATGACCAAGTGCCCTGACTTCTGCAAATCATCATTTTCTTTTATTCCCTTATTCATGTCATTAAGCTAAATTCTGAAATACATTTAGCCTTTGAATTCCTGAGTAACCTTGGATGGCCCCTCTTACTTGTGATGCATGTATATAACGTTTAATCCTCATTCTTGCAACTATATGCATGTGGCGCTTTGGAACTTGTTAAGTTTCTTGACCCCTTCATCGCTCAACTTACCCTCCTTTCACCTATTTGAAAAAGTTGTTGAAATTGTTGTCTAGTTCCTGGATAATATTCCTGTTACATAGTATTAGTTGAAAGATGTTAACATTTAACAGATGAAGTTGAATAGATGGAAAAATTTGTTTGGTATATTCCCAAGCTGAAAGAATATACAGTCATGAACCCTGTTGCCCAGGCTACAATCTGAAATAAGATTGTGGCTTGTGATGTATTGATGAAGATAAAGTTGGTGATTCAATAATGACTTGTAATTTTAAATTTTTTCAAAGGATAAAATACCAAAAAACTCCTTGTGGTTTGCCAAATGTTCAATTTAACTTCCTCTAGTTTGAAAATCTACAATATAGCTCCCTGCAGTCTCAACTAAATTGAAAATTAAACAAAAAGCATTTCACGTATAGCAGGGGCAATATTGATATTTCACGTACAACCATTAGATACAATATAGCTCCCTGTGGTCTCAACTAAATTGAAATTGGACGGAAACATCCAATCTAATGGTTGTACGCGAAATATCAATATTGCCCCTGCTATATGTGAAATGCTTTTTATTTAATTTTCAATTTAGTTGAAACTGCAGGGAGCTATAGTGTAGTTTTCCAAATTAGAGGGAGTTAAATTAAAAATTTATAAACCACAAGGAGTTCATTTATATAGGCGCAATATTGACATTTCACGTACAACCATTAAATTGGATGTTTTCCATCCAATTTTAATTTAGTTGAAACCGCAGGGAGCTATAGTGTAGGTTTCCAAACCTGACTGAGTTAAATTGAACATTTGACAAACCACGGGGAATTTTTTTTGTATTTTACCCTTTTTCAAATTTAATTTCACCTTCGAGGAATTTGTGCTTATTTTCTTTTGACAAATAAAGTATACAATGGATTGAGTGTATGACTAAACACTATCAAACCCTTTTTAGTACGATTTCTTTGCACCGCACTACAATTTCCCAATGGATGCTGTGTTATTGTTTTTGTTTCTTTGGATAGTGGTTTCTTTTAGAGGATAAAATGGTTACATTCTATTTTGATGTGGTTGCCATTTTGTTCATAATTGGTTTCAGGAATAATATTCCAGTTGTTTGACGTGCAGTCGTGCGCTTATTTTGTAGATAAGCCAATATAAAGCAGAGTCTCAAGCTAATGCTGCATACATGATTAAGGTACCTTGAGATATCTTGAAACCTGAATGTCCATTCTGGTTACTATCAAGTTGACATATTTATGGTGCTTTGTTGGTCTTGGTAGTTATCATATTCATTGAAGAGTCAGATGAGGTCTGTTACCTTCAAGTGCATGGAATAGTCAGATTTTACACTTGATTAATAACAGATTTGTTCTCTTTTCTAGGTGGAACTCCTTGCAGCTAAGAATCTTATTGGTGCAAATTTAAATGGCACTTCAGATCCTTATGCAATAATTACCTGTGGCAGAGAAAAACGATTCAGGTGACGAGATCTTATTTGGTTTTTCTAGTATTACTAAACAGGCTTGGTCTATGAGTGTTTTTTTTTTTTTTTTTAAATCTTGTTGCGAAAACTGCTAATCACTAGTTGTGTTAAAGGTGAGACTAATTTTAGTCAGCTTGGGGGACATTAAGCAATTTTACCATTGTTGTTGATGAGTAGTTCGCTGGTTATATATTACATCTAGTGTGTCATTTTTTTTATTTTGGTGATGCACATTGCATCACCAAGTACCATTGACTATGGTCCAGGTTTATTTCGAATTAGGTTAGACAAGTTTGGAAGAGCCTTTTAACCTCTCTGTGTATTTGATCCCAATATCATTCGAGATATATGTTTATTTTGCCTTTTCAGTTATCATTCAGATTTTGCCAATGAATCTTAGCCCAAGGATGAAATGAGTGTTTTGATCTACCTAGACAGGTTTAATAGTGTTTCAGGTAAACCTTTTAGAAGCTTTGTTCTGTTAAATGTTGTTTAAAATCAGTTGATTAGCAGACCAACATTTGGAAAATACATTGGAATAGATAGATGCAAATCATGAGAATTTGGGCAGGTATTTCCATTGTTGAAGTTATTGGAAAGTAAAACTAAACAACATTGGACATTGAGATTTTAAAGTGGTTATTGTGCCTTAGCAAAAATGAATAAAGAAAATAAAATTCAACACGAAAACAAATAAAAAGAAACTTATAAAATGGATTAAGAAGAATAACATGAAAGTTAGTTGTAAAAACCGAAATTTAAACTCAAATTAAGGATATGAAAAGTAATAAATTGCAAACTTATGATTTGAAAAATGAAGCTAAGCTTTTAACAATAGATAATAAATCGAACTCAGTTTGTAATGCACAATGTAATTTTTTTTAAAAAATTCCAAAATTAACCTCATTTTGAAATGTTAGAATTTTGTTAAACATTAAAAAATGACTTAATTAAGTATAAATCTGGTAAAGATGATTCATGCAGTACTAGTAAAATCATTACATGTAATCCATGATTTAAGTGGCCATAAATTTTAGTTATCTTGAAACTAGAGATGCAATACTTGATATAACAAACTTTTCCAGTGGTTAAATACTTCAAAGAAAAAAGAATCTTACAATTTCTGAGAGTCAGTAGGGATAGGTTTTTACCCTATCCTATGTAATCTGACCCTTTTGCTGCCAACACGGGATATAACCGGTATTCTATAGGCTTGAACTTTAACCCAAATTTTGAATCCTTATCTTGTCCTCTGAAGAATTGTTTCCAACCCTTACCCTGCTTTATCACAGAGGCTCAGTGCAGGGTACAGGATCAACATATTTATTTGCTTACCCTACAGTTTGTTATCTGCAGGAGAACGACTTCATTTTTTTTTTTCTTTTGGGGAAGGGGGAGGGGCCTGGGTCGGCAATGCTGAAGTTCAATAGTTCTTGATTTTTGTCTTCTGATGAGGCAGTCTATTATCTGCCTTCCCCTGAGCACAAACAAGTACAAGTATAATTGTTGTGACAAGACCACATTATGTTGCATCCTCTGTCTATATGACTCTAGTTACTTGGGCATTTGATTTTTGTTTGGATTCTGGGAAAATGTCTTAGTTGTTCAAAAACACCAAGAAACTGGCTTGTTTATCAGGATCATCAAACCCTTGCAGAAAAGATACCACAAATCTCATCAGATTCATCCAGCCGTTGTCTTTGCTGTTTTGAAGCTTGTTGCATTAATTTTTGTTGTTCCTCTTTCCTGACTGTCATGCTCCTGCAAATTTGATGAGCAGGGAAATAGTTTTAGCAGAAAGTCATAATTGCAAGGATTGTATCAGTAGTTGACTGTATTGTGAGCTTCTAAATGACTTGGATTTTCAGATTCTATAGTTAGTTCTGTTTCCAAAATTTTTTATACATATGGCTGAGTCTTGTGCCTAAGAATGGAGAACGACTAAGTTCTTCTTGTTTTTTGAAATAAAATTTGGATAGAATATGTGGTTTACCACTTGTTGGTTTGCCACATATTTGCAAATATAAATGTAAACTTAGTGAACCTTTAATTTTTGAATTACTGCAGTTCAATGGTTCCTGGATCAAGAAATCCTATGTGGGGAGAGGAGTTTAACTTTCCGGTTGATGAACTTCCTGCTGAGGTACTTGTTTTTATATCCTAACTTTCAAGGCTGTAGATGTTAAAAAATAGTCCTCATACTTAAGTTTTGGAAAAAATGTTTAGGTTATGAATCTTTTCTTTGTAATGTGTTACAAATTTCTGCCTCCAATAAATTAGTGTTTTTTGTTTCAAAACATCTTTTAGGGAGACTCCAAACAGGTTCTCTAACCACCTTTTTTCCAAACTCGTATGCCTCTTTTGGTGGAAATAGTCAGTGTTTATATTGTAGGAAGAAACTGCTCACCAGGGCCAAAACAGCAAATGGAGTTTTCAAGGTTTAAATTATGGGCTTGAACAGCAAGTTATCCATGAGAGCACTACTAATGAATTTATGTAGTAAACCTCTTAAAACTGAAATTCTCTAGTGGCATACTTTTTCTAAAGATACATCTATCTAATTGATTGAGTGTCCTGTCTCCATATGGTTCTTTTGCATTAATTCTTCTATCTAATTGTATGGGCAGATTAATGTGACAATATATGATTGGGATATAATTTGGAAAAGTGCAGTTCTTGGCTCTGTAACTATCCCTGTTGAAACTGAAGGTCAAACTGGTGCCTTGTGGTACTCACTGGATAGTACATCTGGGCAGGTAGCTGATTATCTGAATTATCTTCATATTTGGGAGTTTACTGTGTGCCTTTTTTGTCAGTTCAAGTAATTTGTACACATGAAACAAATATTCTTCTTTCTTGTCAGGTTTGTCTTCATATCAAAACAATTAGGCTTCATATCAATTCTCCCAGGTACTTTCTTCATATGCATGTGCATTCAATTATGAACGATTACAAATTCTTTGTTTTTGGTGACATTGAAGTATTTCTTTTGAGCATCATTTGGAGTATCCTATGAATGATGGAGGAAGGTGTCTTTCTGGAGGATTATGATTTGGATGCAAAATTTAATTAGAATGATTTAACTTTGAATAAGATACAACCACGTTACTTCTTGTCTTGCCAGTTGAGATGAATAGCAATACGTAAACTACAGATTACAGTAAGTTGTGGACGGTTGCAATAAGTTTCCTTGAACTAGAGCAGCTGATTTGCATGACTTGCAATAAATGATCTGAAATACAGCTGAGCTTGAAATGGCTCAACAAGTTTATTGGGAAATTGCTAGATTTTGATTAATAATGAGCTGTTGATTTAAAATATGCTAATAACAATCAATTCAACGACCTGATTTGCTTTTTAATGAATTGGGGCTGATTGAAATGAAGTTGCACAGGTTGGTAATGGCTGCAACAAGTTTATTTTAATGTGGCCCAATCAGGTATAATGTAAATGTCTATAAGGGTGGTCGATCAGTTTTAAGCAGAGCAAGTTGCCGATAATTGCTTCATGTTTTGTTTGTATCCATTAAAATCTTATGTCAGTAATGTGGGCTGTGAAGATTTCAGATAACATAATTCATGGTCATCTTGGTTAAACTGTAGCTAATTTGGTTGAATAGCACTAGTTGACATGGAGTACATTGCTAATCATTGCATTATGTAATCTGTGTAATGATTTTGGCTTATTGCAATGGTTTTTGAATGAGCCAATAATAAATTAATGGAAAAAGTTTGAGTTTTGGTTAAACCAAAATGGACGAATACCAACTGATTGAGATCAAATTGGTTTTATTGCGAATGAGCTCCAAGTTTAGTTGAAATCTTTCTACTATTCAGTTAGTATCTTGAATATTTATTAGTGTTGACCATCGTAACCAATTTGGATGTTGCTTTGTTGTCACCTATCTTTTTCTGATTAAACTCATCCAGAAAAATTTTGTTAATTTTAAAAAATTCTGTTAGGGAATTGAATGGCTTTGCTGGAGCAAATGCTAGGAGGAGGACGTTGGATAAACAGGGTCCAACAGTTGTTCATCAGAGACCAGGGCCACTGCAAACAATATTTGGTCTTCTTCCAGATGAGGTAAAGTCCTAATATATCATATGCTACATAAGTTATAATTGACTTAGCATCACTGCATGTTTAGCTTAGGCCTTTGTCAGAATAAATGTCTCTTTTCAAATTAAGTAGTCATTGACTCAATAATATGTTTCCAGGTTGTTGAGCACAGCTATTCATGTGCACTTGAGAGATCATTTCTGTATCATGGCAGAATGTATGTCTCCGCTTGGCACATCTGCTTCCATTCTAATGTATTCTCAAAGCAAATAAAGGTTGACTTCAGATCTGTAATTGCAAGGATTAAACAACGTTGTGTTTTCATTGGATTATTATGTTGGAATCTGTTGTTGTTTTGTAGTTTCTTTCTAAATCTTCTCCATTTTTTTTGGTCGAGTTCATTATGTTTCTACTTCTGCTTATTTATTCCTGTATTTGGTATGTCCCTGGTGCTTCCACATTTGAAGCTTTATGGTGCATCGTTATAATGTATCTGAGCATTTCTTGGAAAACCACTTGGGTAAAGTAGTTAATTAGGAAGCTCATTGTTTCAATTAGGCATTATACCACAAGATTTTCTTTTGGTTAGAGATGTGTTATTCCCTCTTTCTTTTGTCATTTTAATTACGCAATTGTCAAGCATTAAATCTTTTGTGGATTTTTTTCAGTTAGGGCTCATCACTCGTATAAGAAGATTACTTGTTTATATTGAGCAGTACCGTGTTGATGCATCTTAATAAAAAGAACATAACATAAAATAATAATAATAAAGACTATAACATGTTCAGAAGGCATTCATAGTCCAAATTTCGTTTTCTAGAATTTTCAGGAACTTCTGCTCTTTACTTTCTGTTTAGAAGTTCTGAAAGTCTTTTGTGGCAGATGATTAGACTTGTAGAAGAAACTAATGGACATATTCTCAACTGCTTGAGTAATTCTTTTTACTGTAATAGAGATATACACCCAATCCAGTTGATGAACATCCAATGCCTGATAGCAACTTTATAAAAGTAGTAAAGTGCTCTTAGGTTTTATAAGCACCTTGACTTCGAGAATCTCCCTTGTGAACTAATGATAATTTACTTTTCTTGCGTTGTAGTAATTGTTTATATAAGATCGACAATTTTGTGCAATTGCATTGTAATCTTGATTTGCCTCACTTTGTTTTTGATTGTACACCGAGATGCCCATCAGTAAAATCTCAACAGAGAAAGCTGAGACTTGACTAATGAATAAAATTCTTGTTTTCTAGTCTGGTACTTTCCTATACATGCTTTTATCTCTCATGTGAAATTCATGCTTCACTAATGTGTCAGTCTTTTCAAGAGCTGTTGCTTGTAAAATGTTCCAATCATTGCAGTCATTGAGCATTTTTCATTACCAACTTCTTTTTATGCTGGTTGGCAGGTCATTATACCTTTTGGAGATATCGATGAGGTAGGCAACCCACTCATTCTTTGTTGTCAACTCATTCTTTCCTTAGTACTGGGGATTTTGAAAGGAAAATCTATGTACAGAATGTTCTGAATTCATTTTGCTGTTGTTTCAGATAAAGAGAAGCCAGCATGCTGTCATCAATCCAGCAATTACCATTGTTCTCCGCATGGGTGCTGGTGGGCATGGAGTGCCTCCTCTGGGAAGTCCTGATGGTTGGTACTTGTTAAGTACCTTTTGCTTGATTTATTACTTATAGTATATGGTTTCGAATTTGAACTAAATTTCAGCTAATCATTACAGGTCTAGATGTTATAAATTGCTAGCAAGGAAAGAAACTTAAGAGTGAGTGTAGTTATGGAACTCCAATGGACTGTCAAACTTAAGATGTTATAATTTTTTGTTTTCTAAATGGGGAATCCCCAAAATATTCTGTCATATACTTCTGCTGTACCTAGGTAGCTTAGTTTATCTTGATTTTTTTCTTTTCCTTCTTTGGCCGTGAATCTTCAAATCTTTTTGCTGTTCATTGTGTTTTATTCTATTCTGTTGATGGATATTTTTGCTTAGACAGAGATTAGTGGGGAAATCTGTGGGGTCATATTTGTGATTTTGTGACTTCTGTTAATTCTATATGCTTTGATGCCTGTATAAGAGCCAAACTGCTGTACTTTCTACAATTTCAGGTAGAGTTAGGTATAAGTTTGCATCATTTTGGAACAGAAACCATGCTTTGAGAGGTTTACAGCGTTCAGCAAAGAACTATCATACAATGCTTGAATCTGAGAAGAAGGTCAGAGTGCTAGCTTTTCTTTCTTCATTTGTTTGTGAATTAATCTCTTACATCATCTACTTCAGTGGGATTCATTTTGCTTGTATGTGGATTGCTTAGACAGCCTTGCTTCATAGATCGTCAAAATAATGAAGGACTTTTCATGTAAGATGAATGTAAAATGTCGGAAAACAATCTCCTTTTCTGTTGTAAACCGTCTTACTATGTGTTTAGACCTTAAATTTTAATTTTTCTCAATACAGGGAAAATCTGGGGCTACGCTGATAATTTTAACTTTAACTACGCAAGGGTGCGTTAGCATTTTGCACTTAAGATATCCTATTAAGGAGAGCGAAACTGTTTTTGTGGTATTCTATGAAGGAAAGTAAGATCAGTCCGGAATATGGAAAGGTTGACGTTCAAGTTTGGTACAGAGGTGTGAGTTAGTTCCTAAAAGCCCCCATTTAATGGGCAGTTAAATTTAGTAATTCATAGGGAATGTTGGACTTCATCTACTGGGTGTTTGACCCAAAAATTTAAAATTCTTTCTGTGGAGAATAAAAAGGCCAACTCCCATAGAAATACTTTCAGGGAGTTGCCTGGTCTGACATGGAGCCCACTTGCCTTCCAGATATTTGCCTCACAGCTCTCTCTTTTTTATTATATATATATATGCTGTCTCTGGTGTTTTTGTTTTCTGCGAGTGTAACAAATTGCTGCTTTGTCTAAATTTTATTCTTTGAAAAACCTTAATTTATCTTTGTAATCCTGAGTATTTGTCTAAGTTCTTGCTTTACTAAACTGGAAAAAAAAAAAGAAAAACTTATTTAGATATTTCCTGCCAACAAGAGAAATGAAAGATGTCTTATGAACCCCTTGACCTGTAAAAATATTTCAAGACAATGATAGCCTAAGTGAATGTGTTTGTTGGGGACAATTTGCCCTAGTTTTAATCTCTAATGAAACCTCAGTACCAAATTGAAGAATGACAAGCTATCAGATACTTCTAGTTCAGTCTGCAGCTGCATTTTGTTCTCTATGATGATGCTGGGTAATTTTCTGCCTCAATGTTATCATAATTGATGCATGTAGCGCCATATCTTACTCCTGGAGTTGTATAGAGAATTTTGTTAATATTGAAATTTTTTTTTTGAGCTCATTTGTTTTCAAGAAGACGTCTCTTAGCACCCTCTTTCTCAAGGGGTGTTTAATAAATAAAAGACATCGAATAAAATGAAATCATAATCTTTTGGAAACATTACTGCTTCATTATCTTTTCCTTTCTGGTGTATAGGAGAAGGAACAATCAGCACTACGTGCCCATAGTAGTTCCGTAAGAGGTAGCGAGCGTCAAGATAAGGTTCCAAAGGAAAGTGTTGCAAAGTTTCAACCATTTATCAGGGAGGATGTACTTTCTAGTATCTACAGTGTATGTATCTAATTTAAGCTTTTCTTGCATTTGGAATTAAAAATTCTTGTATCATATATGATCAATAAAATTTTAACAAAGATCCTCTCAGGATACTTTCCCATGCACGGCAGAGCAATTCTTTGAATTACTACTGAATGATGGGTCAACCTTCACAAATGAGTATCGAGCAGTACGAAAAGATACCAATCTTTCGGTGGGTAACCTTCTTCATTGTTCCTTAACAAGCTTCATTGTTATACTGCTAAATCAGCATGTTTGCTGAGTGGTATTAGCTGTGCCGCCTATAGACTTCCTATTTTAAGCTTGATTAGTTTTAGCTTTTCTTAGCGAGGATGATGCTAAATATCATTATGCAATTTGACTGGATCAAACCGTAGAAATTAGCCAACTTGCTGAGAGGCCTTGGTCAAATGGCTAAGGTAAGGTTGATGGCCCACGGATTCGAGGTCTTGGGTTCAAAACCCCTCCTCCCCAACCTTTCCTCCTCCTCCCGCTTCTAAAATCCACCCCCTGCTAAAAAGAAAAGGACAATGAATAAATTTTTAAAAAAAAAAAAAACTTTAATGGATCAAACAGTCTAGTCATTTGGACTTTTGATGATGGTCTTTGACACTTTTTTTTTTCCGTGTGTCTGTGAGACTGCCAAACATTTACCTCTTCGTAGAATCCACATGCCTTTATGACATATCGTGCATATATTCAGGACCTTACAGTATAAATTCTATCTTTTTGATTTATCTGTTGGCCCATGTAAGTTTATTCTCTCTCACTTGATCTATTTTTGTTCTCTCTCACATTAACGAGCTTATACTCATTCATATTCTTTTTGAACTGTTTCACCTTTGACTTTCTCTTGAACTTTCTGTTCCTATCTACTGTTGATTTTCTCTTGTTCATTCAGTTTTTATTTGTTTTTTTTCTTTTTTTCCTTTTCTTTAAATTTTGGAAGTTGGAAATCTACATTTGTCCCATTGAAAGTTACAATTAGAATATTTGTATTTTCTTTAGCATGAGATTAACTTATTTTGTGGTACAACCAAAATCTTTACCAGAAACTTTTTATGGTTTACATTCATAGATGGAATAGTGGTTTAAATTTTGCTTTCTACACTAATATGGTAATTGCTGTAACTACTTATGTAAATATCCACATCTTTCTGATAATGTCCACAGTTCTACAGTGTTATTTTGATGTTATGAGTTGATGAGTTGATTGTGTCTGGCCGAATGGTTAGACCAGTGACCAATGACCTAGCCAGTTTTTCTAGTTTGTTGAACAAATGCTTTTGAAACATAGCTATAGCTGGATTAGATTTTAGTGGGCTTTATTTTTGTTTATTGTAAAGATGCATAGTAATGTGATTTCAAGCTGAAGTGGAAGGTAAGGCCTTGTAAATTAATTATTATTTTAGACCTGTACTGTACTGTGAGGTGTTTGTCCAGCCTAGTTGGCTTTACTATTTGCCTCCTTTTTGATAAAATCTGCATAACATCACTAACAGTTGAAGAAGAACAATGAGAAAAACTGAATAGAAGGTGATAATTCTGTGATCACAAGTATATGCACAATCTTCCATATTTACACAAGCCAAGGAAGCTTTGCCAATACTTATGGCGTCATAGATTTGCTTCATGTTAATCTGCTGGCTTAGTTGCTATATGTTGTCAGTTTGCTTTCTCAATAAGGTTAGGCTTAGTGTTCTTGTTTCTCTGGTGCTAAACGGCTGGCAACACACTCTAGTTGACTAAAGCAACTAGGAACCAGGCTAACAGCTGGCCCTGTATTGTGCCATCAGGGATTACTAAGCGTTCCTCACTAATTTGTCAGGCATCCTTGCACATAGAAATCAAAAAGGGAGAACGACAACTGACTTGATGACCAAACAACATGCAATATCACGCTTTATGCAGTTTTCTGTTGTCATGAATAACTCCAATAGATGTTTCAGTTTTGTCAATTTGTGATATATAGCTGGCAAAGCTTGGAGCTATGTTTTTAACAGATTTAGCGTATTATGTAGTCTGATGGAAGATAAAGATTTGCCATGGTGATCCATTGTAGACATTTAGAATTTGGTTTGCTGTTGTGGAAAATTTTGAAATTGGTTTCTGCTGTCTTTAGATGGGTCCATGGCATGCTGCAGATGAGTATGATGGTCAAGTCAGGGAAATTACACTCAGATCACTATGCAACAGCCCAATGTGCCCTCCAGATACAGCAATGACAGAATGGCAACATGCGGTTTTATCAGCAGATAAAAAGATGCTGGTCTGTTTTCTTATGTTACGTATTTCCGTTACTGTAGTTATGTGTCTTTTTTTCTTTCCTTTTTCCTCCTGTGGTGTTGATGTTTTTCATTTCCTTTTTGTTCTTTTTAGGTCTTTGAGACTGTACAACAGGCACATGACGTTCCTTTTGGATCTTATTTCGAGGTATGCCAGTTTTTTGGTCATCGTTTATACCGTGTTAGATTCTAATTACCTCTTTTTCCTAAATATTTAATTGTCTTGGACTGAGTTATCTACTGATAATATTGATATATTCATATTGTCTGCTAGTCATCTAGTAACCAATTGTGTGTACTGCTTGAAGTTTTGGTTTTTTCTCATCATATTTGTTAGCATTTAGTGATCTTTTTCTAAATTACCTTCAAATTTTCCTTTTAGCGCATGTGCGGGGGGTGGGGAGGGGCGAAGTGGGGTGGAGTTGGGGAATAAAGAGTCACGTGAAACTGGTTATGCCTCTTTTGAACTCCTCTTTTTTTTTTTTTTATAATTTGCTCAGAATTATTGTCCATTTGTGTAGTCCCTACCTCTGGCGATATATTGGGTTCATCAGTGTTGTGATCTTTCTTTGTTCTGTTGTTTGTAAACTTCATTTTCTTTTATCCCTACAAAGAGTTCTAATCTCATTTCATATGTTACATGAGGTTCACTGTCATATGTTTTTGTAATGTGTTTTAAGATTTGGATTAACTATTCTGTTTAATGGTATATTGCATTTAAAAGATTGAGTTGCTTGTCAGTTGGACTCGTAGTACTAAAATGTTTTTAAGTTCAGATTTTCCTGCTGCGTTGATGTTCTCTCTTATGTCCTTTTGTATGATTTAAATCCAGTTTTCGAGAGCCAAATTTGGTGATGTTTGATATTAGTTGATAACCTGTTATACTTAACTGGTACTAACAGCGACTGTGTCATGTTTGAGAATGAGTTTCTCGAAATAAAGAATGTACAGCAATCTTTGCTGACACTGATATATAAACTTTTGCTACGCTGGAAATACAAGTATAAAAATAATAAAGTATAGAATGGAGTATAGATAAAATTGAATGGGAGATACTTGGAAAACTATGTTTTGTATGACTGGGGATTTGCTTTCATAAAATTAATTTAGGAATGGTAATTACGAGATAATATATCAAATGTTTTCAGCTTCTTTTGCACTGCTAGGTTTGGGGTTTGAATCTTGGGCCGGCAGTTGGGTGTGAGGAGGGTGGTAGGGTATTTGGAAAAAAAAAATGTAAACTAGTCTTATTCTTGGAAAACAAGTTTATTTGAAGCCAAGGTACTCTTCCTACTCTTTCATAATTTTACCTTGCTTCTTTCTGGTTTTTGTATGGCCTTCAAAGGAGAAATATGAATTACCCAATTTTGAGTTTCCTGGTGAGTGAATGATGATGATGGCATCTTAGATTCTTCTCTTGATTCCAACTCTGCATTTTGCAAGTAATGGGAAAGGCATGAATACTGAAACTTCACCTGACATGTTGTTCCCTGCATATTAAAATGGATGTACTACTTTCGTTGGGCACAAGGAAGAGTTGAAAAAATTTAGTTTAGTTCGAAGATGGGAAACATGGCTTGGAAACTCATGCAAGTGCTTTGGTATCTGACAAGGATAATGTTGTGTAGTTGAAAATCTCCATTCAAGGGAGTTCACATTATTCTGGCACTGCCATAAAGAAATATAGGAGACTGATGTTGGGAACATCATCAAACTCTTAGACATTAAGGCATCACTGAATACGATTGGTTTTTAAAATTTGTAAAAGTAGTTGAGTACAGGGTATATCAGTTGCATTAGAAGTCTTTCTAAATCCACAGACTATATTATGATAAGATAGTAGCTTGACATGTACGAGTATTTGTTTCAAATATGCTGCAATCTGTGTAGCTGATTTCCATGCATAAAAATTCTTTATAACTTAAATGTGCTCAACACCGTTACCACGTTTTCCTACTATCTGCATCTTCATCGAGTGTTGTTCACATTGAGATGTCAATATATGAGGCATGTGTGTCTGACTACTCACTTTCCTGTTTCAGGTTCACTGTAGATGGTCTTTAGATACCAAGTCTGACTCCTCATGCAACATGGATATAAAAGTGGGTAAGTTTCATCCTGCGGTTCAAACATGCTAGCATTTTGCTTTTTCACTTTGCAGAATTGTCTTCTTTTTTTCGGCATCATGATGCACTGGCCTGGCATTGTTTAAGAACGTTCGATGAACATTCTTGTCATGGGTGTTACAGGGGGTTTATGGTTGGCCTAATCAAGGAAATCTGCACGTGTTTCAGTTTAACCCTCTCTCTCTCTCTCATATCTCTGAAAATGGTATCTTAACAGTTTGAACACTGATGGATGTCATCCATTTATTGCTTCCATTTCAAAGCCCTAAATATTTCCAGAATATTTCTTACACACTTCAAAGTCATCTTTTCCAATTTTTGTTTTTCTTTTTGGAAAAAATCTTATCAGATGTATCAAGTGGGTTGAATGCAAAATATAGAAAAAACCCTATCTATGAAGACATTTATGCGCTTGGCCTCAAAAATAGCAAAGGATGAGCAGTCTCTTGGAAAATGTTTCGTGTCCAAAAGTAAACGTGATCTAATAGTCTCTTTGAAGTACTGATGCATTTGTAAGGTCCAGTAATAATAAATTTACTCATGATATAACTTACTTAATAATCAAGGAAGATGTGGTCTCTTGCTGGAGGCCAAGATTGGAATTTTGCAAGAGCAAAGAGTTATCTGCTGATGTTTGGTATGGGTGTTATTTTCTTAAAGGCCTGCTAAATGATGAGTCATTAGCTATGGTTCCATTTACCTTTTAGCATACACTTCGAGTGATTGAGGAATGACGAGTCATTCCTGACAATGCTGGTCTCTCTGAGCTACTATCATAGAGATAGTGTAACACTGACATCATGGTTTTAAGGAAATATCCAGCACACTTAGAGTCTCACCTAGGTAGTTGCTATGGGGCTTGGTTTTACTAGGCAATATTGCTCACCTCTATCGTATATATTTTCAGTGTTCAGGATGTAATTTTGCTGTTTCAACACTCTTGTAATCCTGTTTCTCAACACAGCTTTTCTTGGATCTATGGGGTTTCTTCTTGTTAATCAGTATGCAAACTCAATATAAACTACCTATACCAGTTATGGCTTCTAAAGTTTTTCCTTTAGGATCCTGAGGTTAACTGTGCTGTCATGTGTTTCCAGAGGATTCACATTATATCTTTTTTTTTTTGGTAGTACTGTATTTCCATTCTGGTTCAGAGAAAAATGTGAGAAGGCCAGCAAAATAGCAAAATAGTTCTTGATGGATTAGTTTCTAAGGTTCAGGAAAAGCCCAGAGAGCTGAATTCAATCTTCAAGAAATAAATTGAGCAATAGATTTACTGTTCCTATAGTATTAAGAGGGCTGCAAAACTCCATATTTACCCTTCTGACATGCAATGGCAGCTTCCTAGGGAAAAAGCTTTGACAGAAGCAACTAAACTTAGGGCAGCTGCAAACAGAATATGTGCTTCTGCATGAATTTCCCTGTGCTATTATGTATTCAAGTTTACAGTCTGTTGTTGCTCGAGCTGCTTAATTAGTTTAAGCTTCCTTCGGCTGAATCGTTAGACTGAAAAGTTTTTCGAGTCAAACAAGTTAAACCTAATGGAGGAATATTTGGCAGCCAAGGATGGTGCTCATTACCTTGTCTGGCTTTACCTACTCCTAATTGAGTTGTTAATGTTCTTTTACCTTTCCATCTATTTTGCCTTTAATCATTGATGTACATACTCTCTTGGACTAGGCAGAACATAATTAGCTAAGCAGTCACAGCCTAGTTTTTTCAAGCCTTCTAAGTAAATATGTGTAGAATGTCAACTCAATATTTTTCTTCCCAACTTCTACTGTAGGGGCACATTTTAAGAAATGGTGTGTGATGCAGTCTAAAATCAAGGCAGGTGCTATCAATGAGGTATGGACCCATCGTGCATTTTAAATTTTTCCTCTTTTTTGTACTTATTTTCAGTTAATGTCAAGTTTTTACTGCCAATATATTTCACATAGTAGTGCAATAGATGCTCATTGTCACAATATGCAGTATAAGAAAGAGGTTGACATTATGCTGGACGTCGCTCGTTCATGTATCAAATCAAGAACTTCAAATGCTACAACCGAAAATGTTGCCTCTGCTCCGTCGGTCGCGCCAGAAATCAGATAGTAATGCGCCCTTGTTAAAGTTATTGTGGGTCAATATGGGTTTTAAGCCTCTTGTAGTCCATTCTTCAATTGGCATTCTGTTGTGAACAACTGCAGTCTTCTGTAACATGTCATTTGGCTGCCAATCTTTATGTTTTGTCCCACCCTATCTCCTTTGTAGAGAACCAGTGGTGTGTTTTGTATTCCTTGTGTTAATGGAAATTTTTGTTTAATTAAAAGAATGGAAATTCTTTTCCATCTTTGTTGAAAGAGAATCTTGTTTTAACCAAGTTACTCTTACCTCTTTTGGCTCGTCTATTAAGCATTTTGATATGTACTGGTTCTGGTTGTTTTTCTAGTAGCTGGTGAGAGCGCCAATGTCAATTGGTTTTGTTCTACGAAATAAAAGCACTATTTAGGAGCATAATTTTCAGCACTTGTAACAGAAAATTGACAAAAACGCTCCACATGATCGGAAACTATTGAGCGCCAATTAGTCGACAAATTCGGAATTCACTGCATCCACGGCCTCGTGAAGTGTTAAGACTAGCTGCATAAGGTTGATGTGGAAAATCTGGTGCAGTAGGCAATGTCACCTTGCACATTATTATAACGGGAGAATTGTAGTTTTGGTCATTAATGTTTGGTCTATGTGCTAAAGTAGTTCTTAATATTTCGATCAAAATAAAAGTAGTTTTCAATGCTTTTTTTTTTTTACTTTAGGTAGATTTAGGACAATTAATAGAAAATTATAATATATCATGGTCAAAATAAAATTGAAATTAGTCAGAAGTTTTAAGTTTGCATTTTTTGTCCCCTAATCTTTGAAATTTTGAATCTTTGATCAATATGGTCATTTATGTGTAAAATAGTTATATTTAAATCCATGACAATTGCATTCTCAAACTCATATAAAAATCTCTAAAAGCACTTCACATGGGCACAACACTATCCTTTAGGGGCAATTTCTACTCAAGTAAAGATTTTTAAGTCATTACCTTTGTTAATACTATTATACCTAAATTATTCTTAATTCTTTATCGGCATGCTCAAATCTTTAGAGTCTTTTTTTCCCCATTTATCTCAGGTATGGGTACTTTTCGACATAAGATTGATTCAGAGGCCTTTAAAAATTAATTTGTAATTTAGTATTTAAAAACAAGTAGAAGAAACTTTAGACAAGTTTTTTATGTTGAATTATATCAAATAAATGCAACATAAAATCATAGATATCAAGATGAGACAAAATATTTTATTGATGAAGAAAATGTACATCAACTAAAATACTTACTTGGTTGATAGACTTTGTACAATGGTTGGAATGTTGAATTGATGAACTTTATACAACGGTTGAAGATTTTGAATATACTAATTGATGGTTCAAATATGAAACAAAAAGAAGGAACAAGAAAATAATTTCTTTTTAAATATCCAAAAGTGGTTTGGATTATTGTCTGGAATTTGTTCTTGCGATTGCCGTCTTCAAAGTGGATGCTTGAGTTTGGAGGCAGATGTGAGTTTTCTTTCTCTACAGGACTTGTTCATCTCTGCTGCAGATTCTTCCTTTTATAGTTGCTAGAACTCGTATTCCTTTGTTAAATTATTGCTAATGCAGTGTTTTCTTGATGGGCATCAAAACTGCAAATTGTTCTTTGACTCATCTTAATAGGTATCCGATGTTTTTAGTTGTCAGTTGAGTCAACCTGAATTTTTGATAGAACTTAGCAGTTGGCATGATATCCAACGAAAGTGCTTTAAAGTTATTGGTGCAGTGGCTTGATACTACATGTCATCTTTGTCATCTCATTTTGCACGTTTGATTGTGACCTATTTCCATTTATTTTGGTTGATAAAGTGACTGACCATCTAATAATCTAATTGATTATTCATTATTTTAATCTTTTTTTCTTCTAATATTATAAAGTATTAATTGATTGCTTTTGTTTGGTTTTTAAAGATGGAATCATTAATCCTAATTATAAATTCTATCCATGTACATGAAAGATGTGATTCCATGGTTAATAGCGGTTTACAAAAAATCTTTGAGGGGAGGGCGGAGTGAAATAGCAATGAAACTAATATACGAATGCACATACATATTTTTTTGTCTAGTAATTAAGGATAAGTCCTTAGGAATTACAAGTTTCGAATTTAAATCCTTCCTTCACTCTCTCTATATTTTAAATCTCACTACTCATCAGCTGGAAAAAAAATTTTGCACAAACATATTCTTAACTAGAAAAATATTACTATTATAGGCATGATTAATTTCAGGCACCATTATTCTTAAAAGTAATGAATCCCACTTCATCTTTATGACAAATTTGGTAAACCAATCGAGGGATTTGAGTGATTCTTAAGGTTCCTTATTGCACTTAAACTTGATATGTCATATCAAATTCATCTAATTAATGCAAACAAGTGTTTGCACTTATACACAAGCAATTTTAAGTGATTTTTAAGTTTCTTTATTTGCACTTATATTTAATATTTCATATCTATTTTTCATATTTACTACAGATAACTGTTTGATAGTAGAATTAAGATTTACAATAATTTGGTGGGGGAGACCAGCCGGGGGGAGAGGGAGGGTTGGATTGGATGGTAAGGTGAGAGGGATTGTAAATAAGAAAAAAATGGTTAATTCCAATGCATTTTTCTTGTGTAGCCCCCTTCAATGTCTAATTGCATCATTTTATCCTCCTATGTTATTACAATTTTTTCAATTAGATATAATTGGGTTGGACAACTCAATTTCGGACTGAATTGACATGTTCAATGCACGTGAGTTCATGAATTGATCAAATTACCTTCCCATGTTGTACAAAATTTTCTTTTGTTCCTATGCAGGGCCAAATGCCCTTTACACGCTATATAAAATTTCACAAAATAGTTTTGAATAAACTTTTGAACTAATAAAATAAGTCAAGATGAACTGTGAATAATTATTAGACATATTGTACAAACTTTTAACCTTACAAAATATAAATTATTTTTTAATACATTTTGCTTTGTAACAAAGATAACGAAAACATTAGTCATAAGCTAATAAATAGTCAGATAAATTTCAATTATGATTAATCAAAAGCTACATAAAATTAAAATTTTCAGTGATATAGAGAATAACTAGATTGTTTTAGAAAATGTTTTATCAAGAGTAAGTAATTACAAATTTGGTAATTAAGAACTTGGGAGTAGTTTCTTTTTTTTTTTTTTTTTTGATAAGAAAACAAACAGAAAAATTTTAGGGAGAATTGTAATTTTGGTCCCCAATCTATAGTGTATGTGCGGAATTATCCCCAATCTATTTCGAAAATCAATTTTGGTCCCCAATCTATTCAATTTTGCGCTAAAGTGGACAATTGACAGAATCTCTTCAATTTTAATCAGAACTAAGTCACGTGAGATCACGTACTGGCACCTAAAACCCCTTTT
Source organism: Coffea eugenioides (assembly GCF_003713205.1). Taxonomy (NCBI): domain Eukaryota; kingdom Viridiplantae; phylum Streptophyta; class Magnoliopsida; order Gentianales; family Rubiaceae; genus Coffea; species Coffea eugenioides. The sequence goes on from NC_040037.1 coordinate 42,161,329, forward strand.
TCAAATTTTTAATTTCTAAAACACGTTTTTTTAATTTTTTCAGCTTTCTCTTGCCTTTTGTCTTATTAAACAAAGACATGAAATGGGTAATCTCACAATCCAAATTACTCCTCTTGTTGGCCGCCACCTTCAAATCCCCAGAACCTACAGCACGAGTAAGAAGCTTAGCTTGGCCTCCAAGTCAAAGTCTCGTTCTTGCCTCCATTAGTAATGGAGATAATCTGCAATCAACGTCAGAGATGGACCGAGTTCAACTCTCCTGCACAAACAATAGGAGCAGCAACAGCACTACTACTACATAAGCAAGCAAGCAAACAGCCGAGAGAGAAGAGCGGATGATAATAATTAGAAATCAAAGGGATTATACGGACCAAATCATCAAAGGGATTATACTGGTAAGTATATTCTTTCCCTATTAGCCATTCTTCACCGTTGAACTGGAATGAGCATTCAATTGAACCACTAGTATATTATTGGTAGGTCATACTTACGGCTGGAACAGATACTTCATTGGTGACTATAGAATGAGCCTTGTCTCTTTTGCTCAACCATCCCTAGGTGCTAGAGAAAGCTCGAGCTGAATTGGATGCTCAAGTAGGGACAGATCGATTGGTCGACGAACATGATCTATCCAATCTTCCTTATTTTCATAACATTATTTCAGAAACACTTCGGTTGTACCAGCAGCACCAATGCTAGTGCCACATGAGTCGTCCGATGACTGTAAAATTGGGGGATACAATATTCTGCAAGGCACGATTTTGCTAGTTAATGCATGGGCAGTTCACTGGGACCCAAACGTTTGGGATGATCCAACAAGCTTCAAGCCAGAGAGATTCAAAGGCTTGTAGGTTCAGCCATCAAAGCTGATTCCATTTGGAATGGGAAGGAGATCTTTCCTTGGTTTTGGCCTAGCACAGAGGGTGGTGGGTTTGGCCTTGGGATCTCTAATTCAGAGTTTTGATTGGAAAAGAATTGGCGAGGAGGAGATTGATCTAGCTGAAGGGACAAGAGTGTCCATGCCAAAAGCCAAGCCACTAGAAAAAACGTGTTTTAGAAATTAAAAAATTGAAAAAGGGGTTTTAGGTGCCGGCACGTAATCTCACGTGACTTAGTTCCGATTGAAATTGAAGAGATTCCATCAATTGTCCACTTTAGCACACAGTTGAATAGATTGGGGACCAAAATTGATTTTCGAAATAGATTGGGGATAATTCCGTTCATACACTATAGATTGGGAACCAAAATTACAATTCTCCCAAAATTTTATTACTGAGGTTGCTAGAAATCGTCCAGCACAATTTGTTTGACAAAGACTGGAGGAGCATTCCAAAGAGATTCAGAAAAGCTAGCATTCTTAGCTTGATTGGCTAAGGTATGCGCAACCTTATTTGCCTTCCTCGGTATGTATTTGACATCAATACAATGTTGATCTAGTAAGGCTAAACGCATATCCTCAATAATCAGGCCTAAGTCAGACAGGATGTCTTCCTTATCAAGGATAACCTAATAATTGAAGCTGCATCTCCATCCAAAATAAAGTTTGGAATCATTAGATTTCTTGCCAAATAGACCGCTTCCCTAGTAGCATGGCCTTCCGCTATTTCTACACTCACCGAACCAACGAATTTCTTTGCAAGGCTAGCAATAAAAGAGCCTTCATGGTCACGAACCACTACTCCAACGCCAAAGATTCTTTGAGCTGTGGACATGGCAGCATCAAAATTAATTTTAAAGTGGGGAGAAGGCGGGGCTAACCATCTCAGTTGAGCAGTTTGGGGTGGAAACATAATAGGTTGGGTATTGGCCTCATGAAATTCTCTAAGGCTGTGAGCCGCCAAGTTGACTAAGGATAGAGGATTTCGAATTTTACCATTGAACAAAGCTGCATTCTTATTGTTCCAAATTGCATAGCACAACATAGCAAAAATTTCACATTCCGCAGACGTCAATGAGCGAATAATTTCTTTATACCAGAGCAATAATTTCCGCAGAGCAAAAACTGAAGTGATGGCAATTGTGAATTTTTCTTTCTAGGAGGACAAGTGCCCAGACTTGTATTGCCGTTGGACAGTAGAAGAAAGTATGGGATAGATTGCCATAGCTCTCTTTGTAAATAGCACAAGTGAGATCCGATATGATTTCACGCTTCATGAGATTATCATTTGATGGTAAGGAGTTGTGACAGGCTCTCCAGAGGAGGTGCTTGGCTTTGTTAGGGATATCGAAAGCCCAAATCTTCGTCCAAACCTTGTTGTGGTTAGAACTAGTGCTAGCCCGCTCTTGCCGCCCCGCATGAAAAATGCTGGAATCCATGATTGCATGATAGGCACTTTTAACTAAGAGTTTTCCATTCTTTGAGTAGTGCCAAATCTATTTGTCCCTCGTCTGACACTTTGCCAGAGGTATACTTTTGATAAGTTCAGCTTCCTCCGCCCAAAAAATGCTATCGATCAAACCTAAGTTCCAGCAGTGAGCACCATGGTCAATTAGTTCAGATACATATGCGTGAAAGCAAGGAGGAGAACAGATGCGAAAGGACTTTGGTCTTGGGAGCCATCTATCATTCCAAATCCGGATAGAATCTCCCAAACCCACACAAAGTCTACAGGCCAATTCTAGGACTTTCCTTCCTTTGAGAATACCCTTCCAGGTAAGTGATGGTCGGTGACCTAACTTAGCATGGAAAAAATCAGTGAGAGTGTTTGGATAGATAATATTTGACATAATATTTACCACTCCTTCGAATTATTTCAGATAACGAAAAATACATTTGGCTTTGCAGTTTGCAGACTGAATGTATTGACGAAATGTAATGTTGACGAGGACAATTCAGAAAAATCCAGGAGCAAAGTTCTAAAATGTGGCCATTGTAGGAGGAATGCTTCTTAGGTGGATTTCCATCTTGGGTCTTATCCGTTTCTCCTTGGATGTGTGTCTGGAGTTGTGGGTGGCCTACTTTGAAAGTTGTGAGTATAAGCGGTTGCGGTGAATAATGAAACAACTTCTATTAATATAGAATGCTTGAAATACACCAGTACATCGGGCGTAAATACGGGTTTCCAAGAAAGTAAAGACCAAGGAGAGTGACAAAAACAAGCAATTGCACAATTTATTTCACTCATCCTACATCTCCTACTATACAAATTTAATAACTTCTTAAATTTAACTCATCCATATAGAAAGAGTTTAAAATAGCATGCATACCGTACCCCTCATCTATTTTTATGCTTATTTCGTCGTCACCTACGCATGTAGCGTGTTGGCCAGTGATGCTCATTCAATTATTGTCTTCGCCTTCATGACGCGGCATGCATTTGATTAGCCATTTCTTCTCTCATTACCTTCCAATCTTCTATTTCTTGCAGGGACACTGTCTATAGAAAGAGTTTAAAATAGCATGCATTTTGAGGTAAACTCCACCGTACCCCTTATCCGTTTTTATGCTTATTTTGTCGTTACCTACACATATAGCATGTTGGCCAGTGATGCTCATTCAATTACTGTCTTCGCCTTCATGACGCGGCATGCATTTGATTAGCCATTTCTTCTCTCATTACCTTCCAATCTTCTATTTCTTGCAGCGACACTGTCAACAGTTGTATCTATGAGTATGAAGGAGCTCCACATTCGCCTTCGAATTGCATACCCTCTTGTTCATACAGCATGAAATGATCATCCGAAAGTTGATTTTTCCTTAGAAAATTGTGTAGTGCACAACACGCAATCACTACATTGATTTATTTTTACATCTATGAATATAGAACCGGCCCCCTTAAATAGGCAAATCATTGCTTCAAGACACCGAAAGTGCGTTCAATCACATACGAAGCTGAGATTGATGAGTATTAAATAGCTCTTGCGGCCCTTGACCTTGACCACGTCCTTGTCCAACTCTTATATTGCGTCCTCCCTTGAACGGTGCTAAACAAACTTGGCACCATCCTATAAGTCGCGTCAACGAGATACAACTTGCCTACATTCGCGAAAATCAGAATAGTGGCATAAATATATTTATTTTAAGGTATAAAATTTTAGACCATCAAATACCCCAATATATATGCATCCAAGTTGTATAAATAATACAACTTAGTTATAACTTTGGGGAGGAATTGGGAAGTCGGTGTGCATTCTTATTACAATTTCTAGCACCCGTGCATCATATGCGTTACCTTCCCATCCGGCATAGACAAAAATAAATCGCATATCATGGTCACATATAGCTAATACGTTTTGTGATTGAGTCCCATGCCTATTAGTGTAAGCCATTTGCTCTACTGCCGGAATTGATACAGGGATATGAGTGTCGTCCAAAGAACCTAAATAGTCCTGCAGTTTATAATTTGAAGCATAGCCAGTTATAAATCCAATTATTAAAAAAACCTTAATATTAAAATATTAATCTTAGGTGGCACTATTAAGAGGAAGCGATTTTGTTGAGAGCTTCTGATATGTCTATACAATTTGGAGGTAAATTGAATGATTGGGCCTCAGTCACAGCATAACAATTGGAAATGGAGGAACAGAAATATCCACAAGTTAAGTATAGAAAGCACTATGAAAATATCAGTGTTTTGTTATATTCCATCTTTAGTTCATTTATTGGAGAGAGTGAAAACATTTTTTACCTTGAACCAAGGATAGTACTTGGTGCTATATCGTATTCACGGATGCACATCGTTACTTTGTTTTGGTCGAATAATTCTTTCTGCAAATCAACATAACCCCAACAGTACTTCCGCTACATTTCTATGAATGGTTTCCTTTGAATGTTGGAATCTTTTGGCTAGTACACGAGTTCGCATGCTATGACTTAACATAACTAAAGTCATGGCTAGCGATTCCTCGATCAACACATGTTTGTGTGGATTTTGAAGAACATAGTTATTGCCTACTAGAATTTCACAAAGTTGCATGAAATTATCGACTGTGATTCGGCAATTCTCCAATATACGCAATGGGTGACCTGTTATTAGCTCTTGAACCCACTTTCCAACCAGGCATGTCTCCATTGCGACATGGTATTTTGATAAGAGGCCCATCATAATGTTCCGTATCCGGTGAAAAAAGCAACATAGTTGCACCGTTCAGAATGGCCTCTTCATCTTCTTGAGAGCTTGAGCTAGAAGAGGAGGAAGCAAAATATGGATTAAAGTTGGCCATCTATGAACTTGGACAAAAGCCTGCAATTGATGACACAAAAACAGCTATTAATTGAATGATAGTGAACACAAAAAAAAAAGACCAAGACTATACAGGTAGTGAACGATAGGCTAACTGAATGATGGTGAGGTGGAGCATTAATACATTATACGGCTTTAAATAGAGGATGTAGCAGTAACAGATATCAAAGGCAAGGCTACAACTTACTCTGCTGCCATTTAAATACAGGAAATTGCAATAAAGAACCGTCAATGCACTGTTTTTTAGGGAAGTTAGAAATGACAAGTCAAATTTGACGTTATTCAAATAGAGATAAACATGCGTGGTCGATCATTAATATGTAGTATTTATGCAGTAGGCATTTATGGTGATAAAGAATGGAACAATCCTCAAGGTGTCTAACACCTTTGTATAGTCTCTTGGAGCCGTTGCTCTACAAGTGTACAGTTATGATTTTATCAATATAATTCCTATCGTTTCAGAGATCATTAATGTGTAGTGATTCATTTCAACGACATAGACAAAAAGAAGGCTTGCATTGCTTTTGTCGTAACATTTAAAATTGTAGTATCCAGCATATTTAACAGAGAAATAGATATAAAGCCATGGTCATTCATTTCAAAGTGGTTGCCTATTTTATTTTTTAATTGATTATATTAAGAAAAAAATGTATAGTCCATGTTAGCGGGTCTGCCAAAAGTTGCCCAATATGAATCATAGATATATAAATCGCTTTAAATGAAAGTCACATGGGCTTCAAATAAAAGTTACCCATATTACTAGACATGTCAGTCATATTATTGGCCCTAAAAGTTGAATGAACCGTGAGAATGGCCATGCTTTATTCGGTCACTTCTTTAAGTTAAAAAGTATGCTATAATGGCTTGTTTGTTTCACAAATGAGCCGATGAACCAATTGATCTTCAGGTAGGAAAAAAAATTCACGTGTACATTGCATAGAGCTCTTAAATTAAAAGCTTGTATATGCCTGAATCAGTTATAAGTTCAATAATGCCGAATCATATAGGATATCCGGGACTACTTAAATAAAAAAGTAACTTAATTACATCAAAAGTCGGAAAAATGGATATCCGGGCCAAAATCTGGTGGTAAATTGCAAATAAAATCTATCACAGACAACAATTTAATCATAAATATCAAATACAAACGTCATCCATCACAACATATAAGTTAGGTGACATTTTAAAACTTAAAGTTATCCGAACTTCCTTACTTCCCCTCCATCTTCGGCATGATGAACAATTCAATCCATGTCATCCGCTCACTCTCACTAAAGTTAAGAAATAAAGCACGAAACTCTTCATCTAACAATTCTTTCAACAGATACATGTGCAATCTTCTCTCTAATTTCAGTCCTTCCACAATTTTTGTGGCTACTTCAGTTGAATATTTCTCCTTTGCTACTTTTTCATTCGAAACTATGGAGGAAAATCTATTGAAATTGCTAAGTGTCTCTTGGTAGTTATTCGAATCCGACCTTCGGGACTTGGTTTCTCTTGAGCCTTCCTTATCAAAACTGTAGGCAGCATTACCCAATGGTCACTTGCCTGGATTTCTTAGAATAGGTCTTCCGTCATCATCATATGTTCCCTGAAAATTTCGATGGTTGATGATAGAACTTGAAGCCATGCCTTTGCCTTTAATGTTCGAATCATCCCTACGTCTGCGAATTCGAGGAGGCACATATTAGGGTGGGGGTTGAGCCGAAGATTGAGCTCGATTGCCTGTGGCTTATTTGTCATATATCACCTCATCCCATAGAATCGTCAAATTAGTACTATGTGAGTATTGAAAGTCCACATATTGATGATTTAGCTATTAAGCAAACACCAGGACAAAGTTTATTAGGTAAAAACAACAGTTTTCTGCTCAAATGGGCAATGAAATGAGCATTGGGACAAGTTCAAAAGCTATAACAAAATCAGTTGAACTTGTGATCTTTCACAAGGCAGGAGTTAGTCAGCTAAACATGAAGTAAAATCAGGGTCAGCACTACAAATTTTTGTAATAAGGCGAATCTCCACTTTGTTTGGTGTAATTTTATGCCAAAAAGATATTCACAAGTTGGTACAAGCCGTGACCTACCATCTAGAATTGCGCTAACACACAGTGAAAATGTATTCTGTAAAAGTGACAGGTATTGAACTTGTGCAATAATAAAAAAAAAACCTAACTACCACTAAAATTAGTCAACAATCAATTATAGGTACTGGAGCAGGGATTCTGGATGTGCAATGGGTTACTTGATTCACCCTGGATTCGAAGAGTTTGCTTAATCCGATATACCAGAATTAATCAATTGACAAAATTTATTAACTAGTAGACAGTGGCAAGTAGGGTCATCTTCTCAGGGACTGGGGAAAAGTTGTTTCTTTTTAAGACAAACGAGGGGTTTGAAAATCAAATACTAATGAATTGTTAACTAAATAAATTAACTGTGAAAAATAATTAATTGAGAGAAATAATTGGAAAAAACTCTAGCCAAGGGTATACTTCAGAAATGGTTCAGACAACTGATCATCGATTCAGATATAATCCTGACATTCATTAATAAGTAGGTTTTTAACTGTCGATACAATTTGACAGTCAGTCTCTCCTTACTGTTTTGATAATCAAGGTACGACCATTGACTATTTCCCGAATTCAGGAATAATCCTAGGTACGACCATAGGGTTTTATTCCCCAATTCCATTAGAAACTAGAGAAACTCTACTATAATTAATAAACACGCTACGAGAATTTATTTAAATTAGATTGTATGTTTCCCTGACTTAAACCCAGTTGCCATCGGGACGAAAGTAATCGAACAATTACGGATTCAACTACCCTCAATTAGCAAGTAGACTACGTGAATAATCAAATATTGCGTACTATTTAATCATACACAATAACTACAACCATTAAAAGTAGAAAACATACAAATATCAATGAACGAAAGAAGCAATTAAAATAATTTAGATCTCACAGTTATCACCAAACCAAATCTTCAGTTGTCCATTTGACTAGAAATAAGAATTTAGTTCTCTATAAGTAGAGAACAGAACATGCGAAGAGAATTGGGAAAAATTGTTAAATTTTGTCTCACAATTTCGGTCAAAGAAAGAAAAAATAGAACAAGTCAACAATTGTGACTTTCGTTGGTTTTCTCCAAATTTTGCCAAAAGGCAAGAAATGTCAAAGATCAAAAGTACAATTTTCTCTCCTCTACGTTTCTAACCACCAAAAAGGTTAATGAATTGATCCTCTTGCGGCCAAGCCCACTAGAGAAAGAAAACTCATGCTAGTCCGGATTTTTTCTCCACTTTCCTAATCTCACAAAATCCTAACAAGAAAGAAAAATGATTCCTAATAGTACTCAACTACCTAATAGAAAAAGACAGTAACTATTCCAGCATAGCCTCGAACTTGGAGTCCGTAATTCTTTGGAAACTGCTCCCATGCGTGTGCGATCCCAACAATCCTGTCCTGGGACGTGACTTCAGCGTGCCCACGTTTAACTGTCAGAAAGTCTTTTGGAATATTGATTTTTAGCACCTTTCTTCCTCCAATTTCTGCAATTAACACCAAACACAAAACTTAAGTAGAATCCTCCAAATAGTGCAATATTTAGTCAAAACAATTATGAAATATTAGCGAAATAACCTACTAAAATGCACCCTATCAAAAAGATTGAAGTAATAAAAGCATGGTTGAACTGTCATTGTTGGGGATAATTCCAAGGCACATTCATTTCACAACATCTTTGAGAGTAGTAATTGAATGATCATATTTTGTAACATTTTTCAAACTGGTTTATTAATGACCCCAGAAGATTGAAGTTAATGCAGCAAATAAATTGCTGCAATAACACATACCTTAAAACCAACGTGGATTGCAAATTTCCAACCACAAAAAAAGTTCGCAAATTTAAACTATCAACTATAACCATACATTGACATCTACCAATAATAGACAGCAGAAGTTGTTTGCCAATATCGATTCAAGGTATAAAGGAATACCATACCTGGTACAAATATGCCCATTGATCTGCTCCGGCTAAGAAGCATTTGTGTTTCTCATCCCATCCTATCCCCGTCTCTGGCTTGGCACAATCACCCCGAAGATGTGTGAACAATCTCCACTTATCGACCACTTAATAATACTTGGACTGGAATTGAGTTCTAGTGCAAGTTACCCCGCATGCTTGAGTCAAGTACATGACCATTGCAGTGTGGTTTGCTAAGGTGCTCCGAGCTGCCTCCCACTTTCCATTTTTCTGCCACTCAACATAGGTGCATATATACAGCTTCTTTTCCCAGTCCAGCCAGTACTTTTTTTCAGACATCTATGGATGAACAGAAAAGTATGGATTTAACAGAAAAATTTTCGGGGAGCAGACAAGCCTTTAAATTCGTATCTTCAGGGAAATTAAAAACTCACCTCAAAGTAGTTTATTAGGCTTTCTTCAAAGTCGTTTGAGTCGCACAAAAAATGGGCACTGACAAAACTTAAAGAGCTGGATAGGGATTCTGATCAAAAGAACAAGCATAGTATTCAACTTTATTAACTGAGATGCATTTGTAAAACAAGATATGCTACAACCAACTGTCCACGTGACCTTTAAAGCCTTTTTCCTTTTTGCAGTGGGCATGAACACTTCCGTTTGATGTGTAGCTTATAACTTTGTAATTTCAACACTAAAAAAATGTAACAAAAACAATGAGAGAAACATTTCCATAACAAATGAACAAAAGGGAAACCAAGAAATGCATTGGAGAAGATATGCATATAGGAAACACTTGGTGGTCTCATGGACATCAAAACTCTGTATGAGGTGGAAAGTTCAGTCAAATTAAGCAACCTAAAAAATTGAGCGAAGTGGGCCTATTACTACCCTTGTTAGGTCAGTTTCGTGCTTGAATACAGCACCCTTGGCAAGTGAAATGTATTATTTGGACATAGACATCTCTACCTAGGAAGCCAGAATAAATCAATTGTTTACATGAAACCTTATCCAATGCAAAACAACTGCAAATTTGGAGAATCCAATTTGCTCATTCAACATGGCATTCTAAAACTACTCGGTATTGAATCAAACTAGCAGGCCAACTACTTCGGTATTTCTTGCGGGGATAGTGAACTAGCCAAATGAAAGGACAAGGAGATTATCATTTTCACCATGAATTTTAATTCCGTCAAACATAATTTGAAAAAAAAGCATAAATGTAGCAATCCCAAAAACCCTAACAACCTCCAAGTTCTACCAATAGATACTGGAGTTTTCTACACATGTTTTCGTTATACAGACTGCAAGAGAAATCAAATTGAGGATATATAATCGGAAATTCCGACAAAGGAATAGTGAATTACTAACCGAATCGCTCATAACAGCTTGTGTTAGGGCAATCTTCACCTTCATTCAATCGCTCTTTTCCGTAAATGTTGCATACAAGAAGACAACGGCTAGGAATACGCGATGTGTAGTGCACAATCGCGATCCGTCACCCAACCACGGCTACTAGAGGAGCTATCGTGGTATTCTTGTGAAAAAAAACCCAAGGGAGAGCAATTTTATAAAATGCTCCAAGCTTCCAGTAGCACAGTAGGAAATTGCTCTCCTTTCAGGTGGATTTTGAGCAGAGAAATTGAATCGTTTGCCGGATTTTTCTAGCTTTCTGGTCTTGGATGAAAATGCAAGCCTAGCTTTTGCAGGTTTTGATGGGAGAAGACAAGGAGAAATCAAGAGCAGGAGGACGGTTATGGCGAATAAATTCTGTGCAATAGCAAGGAATCACATCTTTAGTTTTACTTTTCTTCTTCACGGGTGGACATAACAGTAAAAAATTAAAAAGAAGCCGCTCAGCTGTGTCTTACACGGCCAGCAAACATGACATGACACGATGTGGGTCTAGAGTTTTCTCCACGTGGATGCGAGCCCTTTTTGGTTTGCAGTAACAATTCCACATGTGATTACTTCTTATGCGGCATGCGTCATGCATTTTTGGGTTATTTGCGGTGTTGTCCAAACACCTTTCTGTCAGATTATTTGGAAAAATCAGAATAATGGACTATCCAAACACACTCAGTATCAGGAAAGTACTTGGCATTCAAAATGAGGCTTAGAAGAGAGTTAGGACTATGGAGAATTCGCCATGCTTGATTAGCTAGCATTGCATAATTGAAGGCTTTCATATTCCTAAAACCAAGACCACCACCGTCCTTTGATCGACATAACTTATCCCAACAAAAACTTGTGCGTATCATATGCCAAATTCAGCTCCAAATTGGGCTGTGCTGCCCAATTGTACTTGATTGAGAAAAATTATAATAGTACAGAGGGTGGATTGAGTTAATTAAACATTCAAGGGGTAATGTAACAAATAAGCCTTCTTTGAGGGGGTTTATTGGAATTGACCATTAATAAAATAACCATATAACAACTTAATGTGAATATTTGATTATTATCGGTACCCTAGGGTCCCTAAGCTTTGGGGAAAAAAATTCGAGTTTTTAAACTTAATTAAATTATAGAAGTATACAAAAGAAAAAAATTAGTTCCTAAAACCTAAAAAAATGAATTTTGTACAAACCAAATTCCACCATTTGGGGTCAAAGGAGTAGTGAAAACTCAAAAGTAAAACCTGAGAGACAAATATTTATGTATATGTATGTATTTTGTTTAAATTCAGCGTGGTCCCCAAAAGGGTAAAATATATGGAGCAAATGCCCTTCATTGACCGACTTTGTTCTTCTATTTTCTTTCCCTTCCAGGCAAGGACTGTATGAGTGTGTGTTTTTGCAAATTCACCACAATGGGCAGGTTGCTGATCTACGCCGTGATGTTGCTAGCATTGCTTTGGGCGGTTTCGGTGAGAGGAGAAGAAGAGCAGCAACTTAGCACCAAAGAGTGTGAGAGTCTGGGATTCAATGGTCTGGCTCTCTGCTCAGACTGCAACACCTTTGCTGAGTATGTCAAGGACCAAGGTTGTACGTTTATTATATGAATTTTGTTGATCCTTAGATATTTATGACTTTTGGTGGATTTTATTTCTGGGTTTTGATGGGTTTTTTGAATTGATTACTCACATGGGTTGTAAGATGGTAATATTTGGGATTCTTGTTTCTTTACTATAGCTGATTGGTTGTCGAAATTAAAGAATAGTGGGAAAAAGATGCGATTCTTGTCGGTTTTAGTTGATTTAAGGTCTGGGTTTTTTGATGGACTTCTGAATTGCTTATTTATGTGTGAGATGTCAATCGTGATAATTTGAAACGAGAAGTTGAAAAAGGCTATGTTTTTATACCAATCAGATTGAGCTATTATGCTTATAACAGTCAATAAGTGTATTTTGATTTTTATTGTTTTCGCTGTAGTTTTTTGTGATTAAGTTTGATCAAAGATGGATGGGTAAATAGTAGTCTATTTCGGACTATTTCTCTTTTTTGTTTTTGTGCCTCAGATAGCTTAAGCACAATCACAGAAATCAAAATAAGATCTTTATTGGGATTCTTAAATTATCTCATGCAATTAGTGGCCTTAAATTGTAATCTGTAGAATTCTAAGTAACTAGCATGGATTACGGTAATGGTTCTGTTTTCTTGCTCTTGAGGATGTGTTGCACCTGTGCTGACGATGATCAAGCCATGCAAGAACAAGAGTTCAACGATCACGACTTCCTAAGTTACGATTTGTAGTTCCTTATATTTGATGATTAGGACCATACCTATTGATCTCTTTTAGAGATCTTGAGATTGTAGTGAGCTAGTGTTCTGTCTGTCTGTCTGGCTGTCTGTATATGTATTTGTAAGGAGTTTGCACGCTCATCAGTGTGATGAACTCTAATTCAAAGTCTATGGGACTTGTCAAATAAGAACATATTGAACTTGAAGCTTCCTCATCTGAAGATTGCTCTTTTGGAGAAAGGATGCAGGACTACCATGATTCAGTTGCAACTAGAGGATTATCCATGGTTTGCGTATACTCTTTTATTACCCTTGGATATGCCCTAGAGGGTAGCCATTGCTGAGATGAACAAGGGTGGAACTGGGAAGGCTTCTATTTAGTTCTTTGTTTGGTGTGGATCCTCTAAGTTCTACTATTGGACCTAGAATAGTTATGCTACTGCACCCTTGGGCTCTTGATGCTTTGTCAATTGTGAGTGACTAACCTAGAAAGGTTTGGAGTCTCACTTTAATCATAAGAAAGTTTGAGGCTTATATTTAATGACGAATTTATCCTTGTTGATGGTAGTAGAGATTTACAATTGTCTTGGTAAATGAGTATGGTTTAAGGGGCTATTGCAACTGTTGTCATGGTGACACTTGTATTGAGGTGCCTTGTATGTCCATGTATTTTTCCTTTACATGTTTTTTGTATTGAGGTGGCTTGTGTGTCCATGCATTTGTCCTTTACATGTTTTCAATTGGATAGTTGCTGTGGCTTAGTATATTGCATTGTTAAAAGAATTATCAATGAAAAGCAACAGAGAAAATAATAAATTAGCACAGAATGTTAGGTTTTAGTACAATTTATTGACTTAACTTTGCATTGAGGGTTATCCTTTCTGTGTTTTGGTTAACTCAGGATGAGATCTGCATATCCTTGTCATCCTGCTTTTGCTCCTTTTCTCTTTGCTTTCTCATATGCATAGCTGCATAGAATTGGTTGACGTTTTTGTTTTCTAGAGATGCTCGGTTTTGGAGAATTAAATACTGCACAAGTGTAGTGCCTCATAGAAACTTTTATACTTTAGGTCTGCTATTTAGAAGAATTATATTTGGACATGGAAAGGTGAAATGAGGCTAGGAAACATGGTGATTAGAGTGTTGTTGGATGGAGGATCTCCGAACCATTTATGGCTGACTGATGTGACAATTTTGGCAATATTGTTTTATGGAACTCAGTATGATTACTAAGTGAAAAAACTATTAGCTTGTTTCGGTGTTTCCTAGCACCATAGCCTGTTCACAGTATTCTCTTTTGGCTCTCAAACGTCCGATTTAGCATCAGTTGGACATTTTAACTGTTGATTTGTTTAGTCTCAATGATGATTTTACAGTTGAATTCTAGAGGCTAGAATAATGCCTTGATTAATACTTATTCACTGTTCCTTTTCCTAATTCTTCGGTTTCACAATAGAGAAGTATGGGTGAAAAGGAGTAAACATCTTCTCATGGTTGCCGACCACTGACTATGGGATCAAGTATAGAGCTTATTACATGATGTGAATGTCCAAATATTGATGACTTGGATGTGAAGGATTGAACTGTAATTGTGATGGCTATCTTAAAGCTTCTTGTGATAGTATGCATCAGTTCATTGTACTGCTTGCCAGATTACTAGATGCACTTTCCTTTATTTCTTCCATTTTTCACCAAGCGAACATCTAATGCAAATTGCCATGCTTGCTTTACAATAACTTTGTATCCGCAAAACCAGGAACCTTCTACTACTTAATAAAAAAATAGGTTGTTGGACACACTTATCCAAATCAATTTGTTATGATACTGGATGATTATGACATTTTAATGCCAATCTGATTAGTAGATGATATTCAGTATGCATTATGGACCGAGATAGGGAAGTTATTTGCATCATCCTTCTGTTCTTTTATCCAAGAAATTCTTATATTATGTATGTTTTCTCCAGTAGAATACATTGAACTCATCATCTTTTTTAACTGTTAATTTCAGAATTGGTGTCTGATTGTCGAAGGTGTTGCACGGAAGATTCTGATGATGGTATGAGTAAGGTAATTTTGGACTGGTTTGGCATATTATCTGTTCAGATTTGCTGTGTTAAATCTGATTTTCTTGCTTGTTGAACTTAAGTGGTCTTGTACATAGGCTGTTCTTGTTCTTCCTCCTATTGTGGTCTTAATACATGCCTATACTATTTAATATGTGTGTCAGGCTGAGAGAGAAGGATACTTGTCTTAAATTTCTGGATAATAATGATACTTTTTCACTTATGATCCGTTTATTTCTTTATTTGTGTATATGTTAATCATATTCTGCCTAATCTCATTGATGGTAAATACTTGATCTCACTGTCCCTAGCTCTCAAAGAATCATATTACTATACATATACATGCGTGCTTACTTCTGAAGCCTTACCACAACAACATGAGTTGCCCCACCATGAGATGGTCACATATTGTGTACTTGAAACTAGAATCTCTGCTTACTAGGTTATGGTTCAAACAGTTAAGAACGGGCGTCTGGGTGAATAGAATCTTATGAACTGCGATTTGTTCGTTTATAGGATTAGAAACAAATAGTACACAAAAATTTGAACAGACTTACCTTTTTCCAACGAAAAGTAAGTAAAGACTTGAACGTTGATATAGAATTTTCTGGGCCTAGGTTATGCAGGTAGTAAAAGTGGATTTACATCAAAGTTGAAATACTACTTCCTTTAGAGAATCATGTGTCTTTCAATGTTTTTCTGTTCTAGAGTTGCCTAAACATGTGTACTTGTTCTTCATTTTCTCTAATTATATGAGTGGAATATATTTCTTTTTTATTAGATGTCAATTTCAAGGAACTTTTCCGTCTTTTTTTTTTTCTGGTGTTTTATCACAGCTCAAGTTAAAGGTACTTTGCTTATGCTATTTCAGATTATATATTCTGGAGCGATCTTGGAGGTCTGCATGAGAAAATTGGTCTTTTATCCTGAAATTGTGGGCTTCATCGAAGAAGAGAAGGACAAGTTCCCATCGGTTAAAGTTCGATATGCATTTAACTCGCCACCAAAGTTGATAATGCTGGATGATGATGGAGAACAGAAGGAAACAATTAGGTGAGCTAGGCGAATTATTCGTTGTACTTTGATTAAGTTAATTTTGATAACTGCATTTACCTAGTATGTATGAAGAATTCAGTACCAGACTGATTACGTCGAGATATTTTATGCTCTTTATAACCAGTATCTTCCCAGCTAAGACACAGAATAAACTACGATAATTTCAAGCTCCTAGGTTTAGTTCTTTTCATTGCCTAGACTTGTTTGATTCACATTTTTTATGCTTCACGTCTCACAACTTGAACAGAGTTGTTTCATTGAGATGATGATGGCTCGTTGAGCATGATCTATTGACATTTTATGCTATTCCTGTTTTCTCCTGCAGAATCGATAATTGGAAAAGGGAACACATACTGCAGTTCTTGAATGGCAAGGTTAAGCAAACTTCTGATAGTTGATGGAAAAGGTACTCAGATCATCTTTCAGTTGATCCTTGGTGATATTCTTGGTCATAGACTTTTGCTGAGCTCATCCAGTGTTGAAGAAATCAAAGCATGCTGCAGTGAAAGGAAAAGCTGCTTAGTGTTTAGCTTTAGATAGCAGAATTCAATTACATGAACATTTTTGGCATCATTTCATCTGATATACTTCAGAAAACATAATTTTAATTGCTGTTACTCTTGTGCAAGCAGTTCCAATCCTTTGTTGTTTGACTCTCCGTTATCTGTTGGTCTGTAAAACCGATGACATTATCCATTATGTATGAGAAACAAATTTAAGGGACTGGGATTTTTATGGAAAGCTTTCTTGATATGCTGGTCTTTTAATTGTTTTTGTTTTTATTTTTTATATTGTGTTCTGATGCACATTTGCAACGCATTAGAAAAAAACTAAAAGAGTTCCTTCCAAACCTATTTGTGACTTTTTCAATTGGAGACATAGTTTCTTCCTTCCTTTAGTTATATTGACAGATAAATGCATGACGTTTGTATTCATTCTTCCTAGGAAATATCCTGGACTTAAAAACCCCAAAAATAACTAAAATAGGAATTAAAAATTTTTTGAATTGGTGGAAAGGGTAAAATTAAAATAAATCATTTTTTTAATTGAGAGAAAATAATAATGTCTAGGGTAAATAGTGGAAAGAAGTATTCTTGTTCGGCTCATTAGAATTCAATGATAAGTTTTATATGCTAAATACGTTTGGATGAGTGTATTGGACTGCAGGTAAAAAAGTAATGCAACAGCGTATTGATATCCAACATTCCCTCAAACGCTTCAAATTCAAGGTGGGAAGGTAAAAATCAACTGAAGCCAAAGATCATGAAAACCTCCTTCTGAGGGTCTGGCTAAAAAGATCAAACATCTGATGCTTGGATAACATGGAGAATAACAGGGAGATGAGAGAAGGTAATGCATATAGAATGATGTCAAATGATATGCTAATCAATCTCAGTGTGATTGGTATGATCAAGAAAGACTTTACTAAGGTTAGTTTGGATAGCACTTTGGCTAACATAATAAATAGGAATTTAGGGCAGGGATGGTTGCTATAGTTTGCGTTCCTGGAAGGTTAATAGTTAAGTTTGATCGTAAAAAAAAAAATGTAAGACTCAAATTACACAATGTACATCATTTTTAATGTTATACATGGAATTCACAAAATTTGTTCCATGCTTATTTTGTGTTCAAAGTTATTTACATCTTGAAGAAATGATCTTACTTTTTGTTCAATTGGACAAAACCGTTCCAGAACAGTTGAACTGGCAACTAACTCCCAGCGTCCTCTCCTGACAAATAGATCTGCTTAATGGAAATGAAACCCCTAAGTCATCTCAGCAGAAAGAAAATTCTTACTTTCGTAAGAAAATGTCAGAAAGAAAACTCATTCTCAGGGGGTCTGGGGGGTCTTTATCTCTTAGCAGCGGGGCACCCCTGTGGGGTTTTCTATCCCACATCGGTAATGGGGGGGTTGGGGTTTAGGTTTATAAGTCCCTCACAGGACTCCCAAAGTTACTGGCTTTTGGAGTTACTGTGGGGAGTTAGGTTTATTTGCCAAAAATTCTTACTTTCGTAAGAAAATGTCAGAAAGAAACCCCTATGTCATGAAGAAGCCATTACAACTAGAAGAGCTTAGTTTAGTATTAGCGAGAGCATATAATATGTAGGGATAATTGCATAAACCTCCCCTGAGATTTCTAATAGTTGCACTCAACACCCTTAAAATTTGAAAAATAGCACTAACCTCCCCCAACATGAATTTGGAGCCTATAGTTGACATAAGATCGGATGAATTTACTTCTATACCCTAAGAGTTTAAGATTGTTAGTAAACAAATTTGGGGCAAAAAAATTAGGGCAATAAAAAAGTCTAAGATAACTAATTAAATAAGATTAACAGTTATTTTTTGTTTTATTAGGCACTGTAAGTGCACTTACAAAGTACGATAATAAGAAACTCTCTTGTATTGATCGATATACTATAAAGTACGATAATAAGAAACTCTCTTGTACTGATTAAAGGTGAATTTTCTTGTTTGATCAACAGTTTCTTCATATGCTTTAGAATCTAGTATTTCTGAACATATGTTTGTTATTTCTTCCAAATTTTACTGTTGCCCTTGTTCTCTTTGCACATATATTTTTTGAATTTCACTAACTGTTTCCATCTCTTAAGTTCAGGGGAGGTTAGTGCTATTTTTCAAACCTCAGGGGAGATGAGTGCAAATGTTAGAAATCTCAGAGGAAGTTTCTGCAATTACCCTTAATATGTATACTTGGCCATGAAGTACAGCAAGAAACTACAGACGACTTCTTACTTGCGCCAAAGATGAGAGAGCCGCCAAGAAAGAAACAATACCCTTTTTTGTAGAATAACAATCAGTAATAATCACTGGCAATTAGCGTCAAAAAAAGGCTCTTGACTTGTAAGAAGAGCAAAAGAATTCTAAGCCACGAAAATTGTCTCTCTTACGTATCCCAAGATTTGTAAATCAGCAGCAGAATAGAGTAAGCATGGATGGTCCACCTGACTCAAGATTTGTAATCAGCAACAGAATGGAGTAGACATGGATGGTTCACCTGAGTGCCAACACTACTGGAATCTCATCAAGTACCAGGCAGAAAGAGAAGATTACCAACCAACCGGTGGCAACGCGTGTGATGTGTAAGGGCTTTTTATCAACCAAGTAATTTGACATTTGTCTCAACTGGAGAGTGAGTAGTTTTAGTATCTATTGACCCAATGTCAGAAAGAAGATCTGAAACACACCTGGCTTCAAAGTTATGGTAGTCTGTTGCAGATTTAGAACCGTAGTAATCAAATTAAGAGAAAATAATCTAAGGAGATATGTGAACGGTTAATTAACAAGGAATCCATCACTCTAGTTAACATCAGAAAAGTCTCGTCTTGTAAGAAGGCTAAGTCATGGAAATTAGTAACAGTACTATAGTGGAGTAGACATGAATGGCTCACCTGAGTGTCGACATTGCTAGCGTTTCATCAAGTGATACCTAGTCCGGGTGTGGGTTGCAGTGCTTTTGATAAAAAGCACTTTTAGGTGTTAGCAGTATTTTTAAAGTGTTTGGTAAATATTATCCCATAAAATTAGGAGTAGAGTTTTTGATGTTAAAAATATTTTTAACAAAAACTAAAATTTGGTACTTTAAGAGTAATTTTTGTGATTTAAAAAATAAAACATCAAATTTAATCATTTTATTCTATATTATGAACCAAATAAAGAGATAAACACTTTTAAAAATTATCCAATATAATAATTACTTATTACACTATATTTCTAAATAATATATTTAAAATCGATTAAATAGTTAATAATTATTTTTATTTAAAACTTTATTAGAAAAGTATATTTCAATAAGCTACCGCAACCCTAAACAAGCACTTAAGTGGGGAAGACTACTAAACTAAGGGTATGTTTGGTTACCCAAGGAATTGGGGTTTAGAATTGGAATTGGGTCCCCAATTCTAATTCTCGTGTTTGGATCCTACCTTTCGTATAGAATTAGAATCGAATTGCAATTCCAAATTGGTCGAATTCCATGGTTCCAATTCTTTGGCTGGACCAAAGAATTCCAATTCCAATTCCACGGCCAGATTCTCGTTGGGTCAACACGCGGACTTTAAATGGGTCAAAACTAAAAAACGGGTCAACTATAAAGCTAGATTAAGGAAACAAAGCTAGCTTCTTCCTCTGTCTGCATTAGCAAATCGCCATCTGCTCCAGCGTTCTCTGTCGCCGCCGCCGCCGCCGCCGCCGCTGCGCCTTCTCCTTGTCCCAGCACCTCTGCCGTAACCCCTACAAGACTTTCCTCCCTCTTTTCCTCCCTCTGCCGCAACATCGAGTGGGTGAAATTTACAAATTGAGTTATATTTTGGTCTCCTTTCTTTCGTTTCCTATTAATCTTGAATTGTGCCTCCTGCTTTTACCTTTGCCGCCGCTTCCATTGCCGTCACCACCACCACCGTCGCGTCCTCTCGTCCTCACTCTCCTTCCGCTCCTTCAATTCTCAATTCTCGACAAATTTAGGGTTTATGATGTTATATTCATTTTTAAATTTTTGCCAATCAAAGATTGATTTTTTTTGGTTGTTCCTCTGATAATGTTTGCCATTAATGTTATAAATTTGCTACTGTTTTTTTGCTTCTAATTCAACATTTGGACGAGGATAGAAAAAAAGGTAGCACTCTGTTGCCCTGTTCTTCTAGATTTAACGTAACCAAGCAAAATCTTTTTTGTTTTTGATACAGTAGCAACCAGGTTTTTGTTTGAGATTTTTCCAATAGCTAATTTGGTCTTTTGAATTAATAGCTAGTTTGGCATGATTTGGTCTTTTGGCTTATCTTTTCTTATTGTTGTTGTGATTTTGAATTGCAGAATTTGGATATTGACATGGATAAAGAAGGAGACGAGCAAAAGGCAAAAAAGAAAAAAGTGGGAATGTAAAGGAGACTTGTTAGAAAATGAAATGGGAGACTTGCCTTTGAGCTCTTGCCAAAAGGTGGATCAATGTATGAAGAAACATTGGAGACTTACAAATTTCATGATTAGATCTCTTTGATGCTGGAGAAGTTGCTTCTTGTATTGAATTTCTCAGTTTTAGCTGACGTTAACCACATTAATTCTTCATTCATTTGTCAATGAGCTGAATCCAGAATTATGCACCTTTTGTTGTTCTGCATCAGGGGCCTCTCCGTACTTTATTAGTTGAGGCAATCTGTCCTTACAGCGAAATTCTGCGCACCAGTCCCTACTGCAGGAAGATCTTCTCACGCAATCTTCTGAAGAAGTGATGTTGGAAATGGTGGTCAACTGCTGTGGTTTTTAGAAAAAATGCTACAAACTTTGTGAATAAGTGTTAAATCTCTTTTTGGTGTGGCCTTATGTATATTACCTGACCTCGTTTCCTTCATGTTCAAGTGTGGTGACAACTTCTACCTTAGCCTGAGAGAAACTTGTGACTCTTTCTTATGTTGTAGTGTTACTTGTCAAATACTTTACATAGGAGATAATGCAGGCAACGAAGCTTCTGTTGTTACCTGTTCTGTATTTCTTTGGATAATGTTTTTTCCTTGCATATAGTAAAGGAGCCTTATTTTGACTTTAAAGTAGCACGTGAAATATATCTAAGGCGTCTTTATTATGGAAACAACAGAGTTTATGTAGAGCAACTTCGACTCAATAAACATTGTTTTACTGTTTTATGTACAAATTTAAGTGAGCATTGTGGGTTGAGGGATATTATAAATATTACAGTTGAAGAAGCAGTTGCAATGTTTCTCTATGTTCTTGCTCATAAATTTAATAATCGCACTGTCAATTTTAATTTCATAAGATCAGGTGAGACAGTTAGTTGATACTTTAATATAGAGTAGGTTTTTAATTTTCTAAAATTTAAAGTTCCTAACTTAGAAAAAAATATCAAGGTTTTAACTTGATAAATATGTACTTTTTAAGCTAGAATATGTAATTAGTTTTTATAATATAATTTAATTAAGAATTTTTTTTTAGAAAAGGAACTAATTAGCTTTTTCTTTAAAACTTTAGTAACAATTAGTTAAATGCAAGAAAAAATAAATTATTAAAGGCACTAATTGGTTTTTTCCTTGAAGTTTTAGTAACAATTAGCTAAATGTTAAAAATTTATTACAGAGGAAAAAGAAAAAAGAAAAATTTTATGTAAGCAAATGTTAGATGAAAACAATTCTAATTCTTAATGAATTCTTCTCCCGTCCAAACAAAGAATTTGGGATTCGAAATGAATTCTGTATCAATTCTATGCATTTCTCAAACAAAAGAATTACAATGTTTTGGAATTCCAATTCATAGTATTCTAATTCTATAGAATTTCAATTCCAATTCAATTCCAATTCTGTAAAACCAAACGCACCCTAAGTGGCGAAAATGTGCGGAATCTATTGAGGTTTCCCTATCAACTGTGATTACGGATTTCTATTATTATGTCAAATTTGACAATATAGAGAATCAATCGCCACTCAAACGGTGAGAACTCACCACTATGTAGTCTCAATTTTTTTTTTGGGGGGGGGGAGGAACAAGTCCCCTGTGATTAAGCACTTCTTAAAAAACATCCCTTATGATTAAAAAAATCCAATTACATCTCCTGTGCTTTGAATCTAAGTGGAAAACATATGAAACGGACTTCATTAATGGAGATTTCACCATATGGGCTCCAATAGTGCAACTAATTACTTGATTCTAATTATATGAGACCTTAATAATATTTTTCTTCCACAGATACCGCCAAATCAACGTTTGCAAACTATAAAAAAATTGCAAATCATTACTATTAGAATGCAAACATTTGATCCTTTTTTTTTTATAGAGTACAAACATTCATTTGGGGGTATTTTTGAAATAAGAAAGTGACGAAGGTACGACATTATTAAAAACAAATAATCAGTTGTATTATTGGATTGTATGTGGTTAAATTTTCACTAATAGAGTCCGTTTCTATCTGTTTGCCACTTAAATCTAGAGCGTCATAGGTATAAATGGATGTTTTTAAACTACAAGAAATGTATCTTAAAAACCGTTTAAAATAGGGAATGCATTTGAAATTTATCCCTTTTTTTTTTGTAATTACTGATTTTTGTAAGGGATAATTTCACAAACCTCCCCTAAGGTTTCTGACACTTGCACTGACACCCCCTAAGGTTTTAAAAAATTCAGTAACCACCCTTGCTTTTGAGATTTTGGTAACAATTCAGTCCAAATATGATTAAAATATTATTTTCATGAGTAAGATGAGATTTTTATTCCATGAATGCCCTCTTGGTCCATGTATTAGTAGAAGACTGCAAGTTATTAAAAGGTTGAAATGATTAGTAAAGTTGAGGGAGTGTCAGCATAATTCAAAAACTTTCAAACATCACATGGAAACATAAGTAATGTTTTAACAGCCATACCAACGGCTACCTGCAAGTTTTAACTGCTAGATTTTTTATTCAGGTGAAAGTGTATATAAATATCACAATTGCATCTACACCCTCAAGATTATGATTATGAGCAGCAAGGGTTTGGGTGCATATAAAGTTATTGTTTTGTGTTGCATTTAGAGTTCATAGTGAAAACATTTAGTAGAAATTATGGCCTCTTCAAACCATAGGGGAGAATCATGGAATTCACCCTCATATTTCAACAACAAAATACAACTTTTACTTAATATAAGATTTAAAACAACACACCAATATTTATTTCAACTCTTAATATCTTTCTATTATCCCTTTCTCATAGTATAAATTTACACATAATAACAAGATACATGAAGAACAAGAATTTAGTTTTATTACCAACAAAAAAATCTACTGATCAAGCAAAACAGTTCATAATGTATTGTAGATAATATACTAGTTTTCTTGGAATCAATTCACAAGAACACTTTGTAATAGTAGGCTAAAGGAAATTTATACCTTGATTTCTGCTTTAAATCACCTTTACTCCTAATAAATGAATAGCATCTTCACTTTGTCTCCATTTTCTTCTTCTTTTTCCTTTGTCTTTTTCTTCTCTATTTCTTCCCTTCTAGTTACATGGCTACAATATTAGAAATTTGTTCAATCATCTTTGTCAAATCATACCAGTCACAAAAATGGCACCAAATTTCTTCCTCAATTGGCACCTTTCTGTAATGGAGTTTTAATTAGCTTAATTAGACATCAAATTTATGTTATTCTAGTTAAATGTAATTAACTAATTTTGATGCATTTTTCCCCCAAATTTACATTAGTTATTAGTCCCCATTTCAGAGGACAAAGTGGTAATTTTAGCTATCATGATATAAGCAAAGTGCTCCAAATCTCTGCCAGGGGAGGTCAGTGAAATTTTTATAACCTTGGAGGGTGTCAGTGCAAGTGTTAGAAACCTCCGGGGAGGTATGTGATAGTATCCCTTTTTGTAAAGACAATGTATCGTCAAGAAATTGCTTCATACAACCAAATAACAAAAATGAATAGTAAAAAGGTATTACATTTTTAAAACGTACCATAAAAAGAACTTTTGTATTGGAAAACAAACAAATCATGCTATCAATTGAAATGGAATGTCGACACTGAAAAAATGATTTATCACTAGCAACGTTGTAATTGTAAATATTTATAATAGTAAAAGTAGTGAATGTTTCAATATTTCAACATATTTTCACTAACAAATCATGCTTAATGGTTCATGCAAAATTTCTTACAAAAAGTTAACACATCACGTGGAAACAATTTATGCTACAAAATAGTTAAATTTTACTATTGTATAATATAAAGTTCTAAAGAATTACTAGTTTTTATTTGCCAAAATACCAAATTTTAGTTACCTGTACTCCAGAACTAGGCACATCGCGCGTGATTGCACGAGACTTGATCTCCCCATCACAATGTAGTCGTGATTGGACACCATCTTCCATGTCAATTGGTTGTTTGGACACGTGACACCATCGATAATGGGAAATGCTAGACGTAGAGATGGTAATTTATCCCAAGTCTTAATGAATTACTTATATCCAAAGGAACTTTGGGTGCGATGGACTTTCTAGTTTTGAGTTTAGACCTGAAATGACACTAATACCATTTATACCCTTCAAATATTGGAAATTCTTAAAAAACTCTTGGACACTTGTTGGGATCCAAACTTCTCACCAAAAATTTAATTCATCTATTAGTTCCTCTGTCCCAAATGATAGTTATATTACATTAGTGGCCATGTTAGTGATTTGAGCCATTCTAAATCTGAAGTAATCGAGGGTTGTTACTTTTAGTCCTCTGGTAAGATTCATTCTTTTGTGTGTGAAGCACCACATTCAAAAAGGAAAAAAAAAATGAATTGATGCATTCTCATTGGGAAGAGCTTACCTATTGTAGTTAATGGTGGTAGTGAGTTGTTGCACGTGTAATTTAACCTGAATTTAGTTCTGCCGAATACTTTTGAAGCCATTTCTTTGTAATCATATGTATGAGTCTTTTTATGTTTTATAGAACTTATTTTTTCCCCAACTAAAATTTAGCAACATTGGAAATTAAATATAACAAAATATATACATAGAAAACAAATAAAAGAAAATTTGAGGCAAAAAAGAATTTAGGAAAATATAAATTCACAATAAAACCAAAAGAAATTTAATAAATTAAAGATATGAAAAGTTATATATAAAAAAAAAAGAATTAAAGGAAAAAAGAATGTAGAAAATAAATTTGAGTATTAGACGAGATTAATCCAAACTCATCCCAAAGTAATCCCGCTCAAATTAATCTCAAAATACATATAGATAGATTGCATCCAAACCTATATTCCTCAATACTATCTCAAATCCAAGCATATCCCGTCTATTCCACCCATTCTGCGGCTTTTAGCCAGACGATTCCTGAGCGATCCGAGCTTCTGGTCCAAAATGCACAAAGCATGATCCTGAGACATTTCATAGTTCCTACTGTAGAGCGATTCCTTCCACATGGAGAGCTACTGCAAACCTAACCTAGTTGATTTATCAACACAAGATCGGGACTTTTCCTGACGGAACCACTGCTGAAGTTCAATTAGCCAAGGAGATGGCTTATGATAGACATATCATATCATAGCTTGCACTGATCTCCATATAGCATAAAAATGTTGGCTCCCAACAATAAGAGATTAGCTAATTCTTAAATCTCACGCTTCTCCTGGGAGAAAAAATTTTAAAAAATAAAAAAAGAAGTGATCAGCTAATTTTGATTACATAATGCACAATATAGGGTGTTCGTTTCTGTTTTTGCTATCTTCTTTTCCTTTCTTTGTTTCTTATACTGATTATTTCTAGTAGTTTCAAAGAAGGATTCCATTTATTTCCTCTTTGAGAACTGTTTGATAAAATGTAAAGTAGAACATTCATAACTTTGATTCCTATATATGTTTTTTCTTTTTATTGAAACCGAGATATAAATATCTCTACTAACATGACCCTAGATGGCTCAAGTATGGGTTACAGCAGTGTTAGTTGGTGTTATGATTTTACTTGTTAGGCAATAATGATATTTTATAATTTTTCTTGATTTTATCAAATTTGTTTGTATTTATTAGAACATACACACAGATTAAGAGCAATTATTGACTAAATAGTCACGAATTTACTGATTAAGTTGTTTAATGGTTAATTATTGATGAAAAATAGTTTGATGGTCAAAATATAATCTGACCAATAATTTAGTGATCGTTCGGATTTTTTGCCCATTTTATTATTGCATTAATAGATGAGAGAGTCAATCGAGAAAGAAACAGTAACCTCTTGTCGGACGATGATCAGTAAATCACCGGGCCAATTAGCATCAGAAAAGGCTCTTAACTTGAAGGAGAGTAAAAGAAGTCTCTCAAGTCGTGGAAAATGGTCCCTCTTAGCATCCTAAGCAGTAAGGTAGATAAGACTACCATTGTCTGGAGACAACGCGTGTGATTGTGAGGGGTTCACTGTCAGCCGAAACAATTCGGCGTTCATCACACGACGCGTGTGTGATTGTGAGATATGTAGTAGGTTGTAGAAGATCTAGAATCCACTAATCCAATTTAAAAAGCAGTGTTTTGAAAATCGGATTAGACTGGCCAGTTCAACTGATAAAATTGCGAATCGATCGTGTCTTCTGTCCGATTCAATTAATAACTCAAAGAATCAATTGAACTGGTCAAATATGATCAAGAATCAGTTAAATCGATAAAAATCAAAAGGTTGAACCGGTTATTATTAAATTTTTATTTTCTAAAATAAATATTTTAGTTTTATTCAAATTTCTTACTGCTAAAATAAATAAAAATTATTAAACCTTTGAACCGGAGTTAAACCGATTGAATCACGAACCGAAAGTTTTTTTTGTTCACTCTCTTGTCCGAATTTAAAAACATTGCTAAGGAGATATGTATATGCTCAATTACAAGCAATGTTTTTAAACTCGGACCGGTCAGTGAACCGGAGAGGTGGCCGGTTCACGGTTGGACCGGTCCGACCGGTCCAACCGGCCGGTTCAAAGGTTCACCGTTTTTTTTTTTTTTTTTTTTTTTAAGTACTAAGTAGGTTTCATTCTACACTTGAACTTTACCAACATAACTTAATTTAAGTTATGATAATAATAAATTTTCTAAAAGTTATACATAAAACATGGAATGATAAATATAATTAAAATATCATAATTCACCATAAGTTTTCATAAATTCATTATAAACATAAATAGATACAATCCAAATGTTCACCAATTATCACAAATAAAAACACAAAAAATAAATAAATTAAATATTGAAATTCTTTTACAACCCTTAAAAAAATCCATAAAAGAGTTCAAGTTAAGACAAACTATTTGAATAGCAAACTTTTATCAGTGGCATGATAAGCAACCACACCACCTTCACAATTTCATCAACTTAAGCTGAAAAAGTTAAAATTTTATTATAAAAATATAAATCTAATTGCTCAAACTAAAAAAAACTAAAAATTTTTGAAAAACAAATATACAGTTAAACACATAAAAAATTAATTGCTACTAAACATTACTAATTAACATGTTATATTAAATTCAATGATCCTATACCATTAATTATTTTAAATTCAATTATCAATAGCTTCGATTATGTGCCAACTACCATATTTTTGACCAGCCCAATGTTATTATTTGTAATTCCTACACGGATGTGCACTACTTTTGCAAAAATTTCATCCTTAATTAATCGAATAAAAATAAAACAAAAATGAGGGAAACATATGAAAATTGAGGGGAAAAAGAAGAAAATGCAAAAAATCAACTAAAGATAATAATATAGAAAAAAAAACCTTGAAAAGAAAAAAATTAAACTTACTAAGATGCTGGAAAACAAGAAAAGTTGAAATTTTCAACTTGTTTACAATTTGCTAAAGATAATAACCTGATAATAATGGTAAAGACTTGAGAAAATCTTGTTGTGGATATTTGGGTTAAAAATGGTTAAGAAGAAAAAATTGAAAAAAAAATAAAGAGAAGAACTTGATGTTTTAATATATTTTTTAGTTAAGTAGAATTCTCAACAAACTTAACTACAGTCTAGCGGTGAGATTGTCATATCCAAACTTGGAGACCCAGGTTCAAATCTTACCTACACCATTCTTGATGGGATCTATCACCTTAATAAAATAGGAGAATATCTTATGGGATCTTACTAAGATAAAACTTAAAAAGTCCTGGACAAAGGTACATTAGAAATGACTTTGGTTAGCAAATTTCTAGTGGGCAGCCGTTAAGATTTATTTTATTTAATTATTATTGTTGTTTTGTAAAAGTATAGTTAATTTGGAAAAGTTTATCAATTCAGAGGGTGGAATAAATACAAATATGTGCATTCACAATATAACTTAGGTGTAAATTAGGTATACTAACGAGACTCGATTACAAAAATCCACTAGACATTTGGAAGAGTTTTCATTTCATCGGATTATTGCAATCTTATATTTGGAAACATACGATTGAATTAGAGTGTGTGACAATTATTTCAAACCTTAGTAGACTAACCAAGATGTGTATGATAGGGCTAAATTTGGCCAATTCAGTTAACTCCTACAGCATTGGTAATTTTCGAACAACGCATATTGGTAGTAAACACCAGTTTGGCCTAAGAGACACATTAAGGCTACCTCCGAAAGAGACAATGGCAACTCCTACAGCATCTCTGACATCCATCCCAATTGGCTTGGCATAAACCTCTCAGATACCAACTCTGGATTTATCAATAAGTGGCCAAATTCCATGACCACACTTTACTTCCTATGGCACCAAAACTATTTAATTGTGGTTGGTAATTAATTATTCACATTTTATTGGGACCAGTAGTTTGGGTGGACAACGACAGTATCTTGATTTCGATCCAAATCTTGAAAAAACGTTATTGACCTAGAATGTTGATTTGTACCTATAACATAGCAGAAATTAGTAAATGAAATTGCATTATTTCGGGTTTCAACTAAGGTTTAACTTTCTATATTTCTTTTTCTTTTTCTGGATACAACAGTTGGTTGCCAGACTAAAATCAAGTTACTAATTTGTCGAATGTTTTCAATTCGTTGCCTTAAGATTTCAAGTCAATTAGGTACCCTCTTTGGTGCAACAAGACAATGATGCTCCATTTGCAGAAAATGACACTATGAAAGCAACAAGAAAAATGATGCAGGAAAATCTACCAAGGTGCATAGCTACTCTCAATAACTGCTTGATCCCAAGGTTAAATGATACACTTGGTTGTTCAAATATAAACTAAAATTTGCAATTCGTTTGGCCTCCCATGATGGTAGCCAATGTCCTTCAAGGCCTTGTACACCTTTTTACAAGAACATACAATGGTTTGAGTGTGACGTGACAGTCATAATTTCTTTTTTTTTTTTAGCTAAATTCTTATTTCTACCACCAAACTTGTTTTTAAAAGTTTTAGAAATTTTATGAAAAAAAAATAAAAATTGCTCATTCTCCCCATATAATGGCGCCAAAGAGAAGGGGTAAAGGCGATTGTCTACTAAAATCATCCAATGTGGTTGATAGGACATATTTGATCAGCAAAGCAAAACACAAAAACGTGACATTCAGATTTTATGATGAAAATCTTAACTCATCCGTATATTGTACATTTGTATAGTACACAATTACATTTATAAAAAGGGTTATTTATAATAATTTATAGTTTGTTGACGACTGTTGGAAATACGTAATTTGACAAGTGATCTTCCCCAGCCATGGCCTCAATTCCCCTCTAAGCTGACACAAGTGTAAAATTGTAATTTTGTGGTGTTATATTAATACTAAAATAAAGCTTCATTACTTATTTGATTAAATTATTCAGAAATTTGGTGTTCTTGCTACAGGTAATCGTGCCTTGTGGTGTTGAAAATAAAATCAAGTCTGCAAGTTTCTTATTGAATTTTAGTTTTTTTTTTTCAAGAAAAAAATAACTGTGCATTAAACCCGAGAAGCATACACACTACATCAACTAAATAACTTCAATCAAGAAGTCTTAACCTAGTGACTAAGGTTGAGATACCAAGAATTAAAGATTCCAAATTCAAATCCCTCTTGCCTATCCCATGAACAACTATCACAACGTTCGTGAATTGATGTTAATGAATTGAGCATAACATTTTTATAGCTACATGTTCATGAATTGATGTGCTTCAAGGTCGGTGTTTACCTGAATCAGAAAACAACCATTACAATGTTTTATTGCTTACTTAAGAAGAATCAAAAAGGACTTACAAGATATCCCATGAATATATAGTAACAAATTAGCAAATGATGCCAATATTGCATGTGAATCAGTCCTAAGTTGAACAAAAAGGCTCGTTCAACTTTGTTCAATGGAAGCTTGGTTACAAGTTCCGTTGGTATGCAGTTTCTAACTTTTCCCTATTAGGAAAAAGGACAAATTTCCAAACAGATATTACAAGGTTTGAATAGCTGAATACTTTGGACAAATTAGTATGTGCTAAGAATTGACTGAGGCCATACTTTTCATAACGCACCTAGAAATTGACTAACCCTCGAACGGCAGCCAAGAAAGACTTAATTAGGAGTTGCTCCTCTACTGTATAGCTATTTCATGAGGAATTTCGTTCAATTTCTCTTTCCAAAAATTGTCCTATAACAGTCCAATTCTTAGTCTCATAATAATCTCACTTCAAACTCCACTTTTTTGAAGATAATTTTGTTTTACTTTAGAATTTCTGTTGTCATATTTTGACATTAGTGATTGATTATTAAAATAAATATTATTATTGGTGATACGTCTCATTCTCTTATCCTTCTATTGTGCTTATAAATTCTCCTCTTCCTTGAGGAAATCAACTCAAATTGCACTGCTGTTTATCCATTCTCCATGGAGCTCATCTTTTTCCTCAGTCTGTTCCTTATCTTCTCTATCATATTAATAAAAATGCTCTCAAAACCCATACGTAAGAACTCAAGATTGAAGCTTCCCCCTGGTCCTAAGCCACTTCCTATCATAGGAAACATACATCAACTTTTTGGATCACAACTCCATCTCATGCTCAGAGACTTGGCAGGAAGATATGGACCATTAATGCATCTAAAGCTTGGTGAAATTTCAACCATCATTGTAACTTCACCAGAAATGGCAAAAGAGATCTACAAAACCAATGATATGTTATTTGCTTCAAGACCTAATCATCATGTTGCATTCAATATCATCTCCTATGGTTTTACAGATCTTGACCTTGCACCATATGGAAATCATTGGAGACAGCTGCGAAAGATATGCACTGTTGAGCTCCTAAGTCGAAATCGCGTCCAGGCTTTCAAATCAATTAGGGAAGAGGAGGTCTTCAATCTCATCAAATCAATACATTCTCAAAAGGGATCCATCATCAATATTAGCAAAAGCCTTTTCTCTCTCAGTTATGGCATCACGGGCTGCATTGCATTTGGGAAAAAAGATAGAAATACAGAAAAATACATCCAACTGACAGAGGAAATAAGTAAGTTGACATCAGGCTTCAGCTTAGCTGACATGTATCCTTCTGTGAAACTGCTTCAAGTTTTGAGCATCACGAGGTATAAGACGGAGATTGTGCACAAACAGGTTGATGAAATAGTCGAAAACATTCTCAAAGATCATAAAGAGAAATTATTGAAAGAGGCAAATCAGGCAAGTACAGAAGAAACGAAGGAGACTATTGTTGATGTTCTTCTCAAAATTCAGAAACGTGGAGACTTTGATCCTGAACTTACTGACACAATCATCAAAGCAGTTATCTTTGTAAGTAACGACTCACCTCTTAAATTCTTTGATCTTTCTCATTTATTTTGGTTCTTGAATTGCTGCATTGCATGTTGTGATGTTAAGACCCACTAATTTGGCCAATGGAAGTAATTCACTGAACATTTGATCCTGCCAATTGAACATCAAGAACCGGGGCAAAAAACCAAATTAGTACCATCAAATTAATCCTAAGGTTAAATATTTTTTTGTTGCAAGACAATTTAAATTTTTAATCAAAGTTATTAGATAGCAATCACCAATATTACCTGTTGTTTGCCTAAAAATACAAAAAATAAAAGAAAAAGAAAACGTTGGATTTTTTATTTTTTATTTTTTTTGGGTAGCGAAGTGTTTGATCACAATTTAATCTGCTACTGTCCAAGTACCACCCAACAAGACTCCATACCCTATGGCTGGCCAAGTTTGTGTTGTATGGGTGGCTCCAACAATTTGCTTTTGGTGAGAATAGAACCCTGTTGTGCTCATTCTTTGATTTATCATCACTTGATTAATCCATGTGTGAAGTCTATACCTGAGTTTTTTTTCCCTATTTAATCACTAATTTAAAAATTCTTTTCGTACAATATTCTCTTAACTTCAATGTAATTTTTTACTTTGTCCTTCAACTTCACCTTATAGCCTAACTGTCACATGGAGACAAGATGTATACCCATCTAATTGAAATGATCATTTGTTTAATCGATGAAAAACTTTGAATTGGTCAGGCTACAGTATACAAGGTTCAATGCATGGGGCAGTGATCTTTTTTGCAACTTGGAATTGTATCTTCGGCCGACCGTCTTGACTGCAAAATTCTATAAAAAAAAAAAAAAAATTCCTAGGCTGATCTATGACAATGACAAATTTTGAATTTGTCCAGTTGAAAATAATTATTCCCTTGTCTATCTGACCCAAGTGGTCTGAATAAAATATTATGGGTTCAAAGGACATCTAAAATTGGGAAAGTTTGTGTCTATCCGTGTCTTTATCCAACATTGTCTCAATTTTCCAACTGCATTTCAGGATATTTTCACCGCCGGGAGTGAGACATGGTCAACGACTATGGAATGGGCAATTTCTGAGATAATTAGGAATCCAGTAGTAATGAAAAGGGCACAAGATGAAGTAAGAAATGTCTTTGATGAAAAAGGAAATGTTGATGAATCGAGCCTTCACGAGTTGAAATACTTGGGTGCAATCATTAAAGAAACCTTAAGAATACATCCTAGCGTTCCCTTGTTGCTTCCAAGAGAATGTAGTGAACAATGTGAAATTAATGGTTACCAAATACCAGCTAAGTCAAGAGTTCTTGTTAATGCTTGGGCAATTGGAAGGGATCCCATGTACTGGGTTGATGCTGAGAAATTTAATCCAGACAGATTTCTTGATTCTGAAGTGGATTATAAGGGGAATAATTATGAATATATCCCATTTGGTTCTGGACGAAGGATATGCCCAGGTATATCATATGCACAAGCAAATATTGAGCTTCTCCTTGCACAACTGTTGTTCCATTTTGATTGGAAGCTCCCTGGTGAGTTGAAACACGATCAGCTGGACATGACTGAGAACTTTGGCTTGTCAATGAGGCGAAAAAATGATCTGCACTTGATTCTTGATCCATATCATTGTTCTGGTCTTAACAAGAACTACTAGAATATGTTTAAGGTACTTCTGTCTACATCTATATCTGTAACTTTACCACATTAAATGAGTGCGACTAAGGTGATTTAGAATTTTATTCGAACTACTGTAGGTTTCAATCATTTTCTTGTTCTTTGGGAGATACATGCTTATTATTTTTACGTTGTTGATGTTTTTTACTTAATAACAACTCGAAGGTTGCATTTTGATGATAGAATTGTATTTAAATAAATTTCTTAACTTATGGATAAGAAAGATGTATGGAACATAATTATATTGTTATGAGTTTTGGAAGTTGTTATGATATGTTGCTGGCATATTAAAGCAAGTCTAAAAAATAGAAGTTTCTATATTGTTATTTAATACTGTTCTAGTCAAGTTTAGTTTCTAATAGTTTTATTAGAATCCAAGTTATAGTAGTTTTAACAATTAGAAATTAGTAATTTATCAGGTAATTTATTGTAATTGTCAATATTTGTTTATCAAGTCATATAGTCTTATTATTGTTATCGGTCGAGAAGAGTGAAAAATAAAATTTAATAGACTTGTTCTTATAGTACTATATTGTTGATTTATTCCCCCTCTCTCACACATAATTATGATGGTGGTGGGTTGAGGTGCTTTAAAAAAAAAGAATAAAATGAGAAAAATTTTATATTCCTCTTTTTTGGTCGTGCGACTAGGGGGGAGAGTGAAGGGGAGGGGGAGGGTGGCGGGGGGAGGAGGAGAGAAAGAGAGGGAGGGAGGAGGAAGAGAAAAAATGGAGGAGGAGGAGGAGAGGGGAGATGGAAAAGGGAGGGAGGAGGGAGAGAGAGAGAGAAAAAGAAAAAAAAAAAAAAGGAAGAGATTGCCGATGTCAACAATAGTGGTGGTGTTAGTCAACAAAATAATAGTGGTGGTGTTAGTATTGGTGTCGGCAATGATTGTGGTGGGTTGAGGTGGGAAAAGGAAGAAGAAGAAAGAAAAGAAGGAAAAAAATTTTTAGGTCTTTTGAAGTGTGTATTTTAAAATTTTTAAGAAATTTTTAAAGATTATTATAACTAAAATTATTAAAAAACTTGTAAAAGGAAAACTTGACAAAAAATTCGTTTGCCAAACAACCCCATAAATCTCAAAATTTACTTATGAATTTTTACCAAGTCATTAAAAATCCATGTAGCCAAAAATAATTGTACCAAAAATCTATTCAAATGTTATCTAGATATGAGTAGATCGGTAATTGTATGGATTCAAGTAAATAATACAAAGTTAACAAAACATCAATAATTCAAAACTAATATTATATATGTCACATGTTAATAAGTACGTAAGTACTCCATACTTGAAATTGAGCTAACTAATATTTATTGAAGTCATTAATTGTTTATTAACAAATCATCAATGGTTACAATCTAGTACTACATTACATAAAACTAAAATAAATGGAGACAAGAACTTTTAACAATTTTGGTGCTGTCTCAGCTTTGATATTGTCTTGGATTTCCTGTCAGTTGCATTGGGAACACAAATTTAGGTTCCCAATGGGACTGAATCATCTGTGCATAGTAAGAAGAATTGAAGGAAAAAGGACAACACGTCACCATGGGCCAGGCAAAAGACAGCAAAGACAAACGTAGAATTGTGATGGTACATGCACAATTTTTTTTTTCCAACAAAGATAAAGGAAGAAATTTTAAATCTTAATCCTCAATCCAACTTAAAAGGTAATTGCTGATTTTTAAATTGGACCAAAGGGATTTAAACTCTCATCACTCGATCCTCACCAGACCGATATGGGAGAGAGAAACATTCAGACTACGCTAGCTATTAACTCTCTCCATGACTCTTGTTTCTTTC
The DNA here is from genome assembly GCF_003713205.1 of Coffea eugenioides. Classification (NCBI taxonomy): domain Eukaryota; kingdom Viridiplantae; phylum Streptophyta; class Magnoliopsida; order Gentianales; family Rubiaceae; genus Coffea; species Coffea eugenioides. The sequence goes on from NC_040037.1 coordinate 42,196,989, forward strand.
CAACAAAGATAGAGGAAGAAATTTTAAACCTTAATTCTCAATCCAACTTAAAAGGCAATTGCTGACTTCCAAGTTGGATCAAGGGGACTTAAACTCTCATCACTCGACCTTCACCAGACCGATGTGGGAGAAAGGAGAGAGGGAAACACTCAGATTGACGCTAACTATTAACCCTCTCCATGACTCTTGTTTCTTTCCAACAAAGATAGAGGAAGAAATGTTAAACCTTAATCCTCAATCCAACTTAAAAGGCAATTGCTGACTTTCAAGTTGGACCAAGGGGACTTAAACTCTCATCACTCGACCCTCACCAGATCGATGTGGGAGAAAGGGGAGAGGGAGTGATGGTACATGCACAATTGTTAGTTGATGTAGATAGTAATCATAAACTCAAGTCACATAGTGGCCTTCAAACTGGAATTGAAATTGTAAAAGAGTAATCGCAAACATAATTGACATAGTCGATTTCAAACTTGAATCGACATTGTAGGTGAGTAATCATAAACATAAGGGATAATTGCAGAAACCTCCCCTGACTTTTATAGTAATAGCATTGACCTCCTCTATCAATTTTGAAATAGCACTGACCTCCCCTATCAAAAGTTGGAGGCAATTTAATAGGCAAAAGTGGGTCAATTTACTAAAGTACCCCTGACATGATTTAATTTTACCAAATGAATGTGATGAGTACTTTCATCAAACCCAACAAAATATTTGTTAATAAAAATTACACTAAATTAACTATTTCTGCATAGTTTAACTAATTAACTAATTAATTAATTAACTAATTAACTAAATCACTAATAATCTAATTAATTAATAACTAATTATCTAATTAACTAATTAACTAATTATCTAATTATCTAATTGTTAATAGTTATTAACTAATTAAACTATTTCTGCATAGTTAAACTAATTAAATATTAACTAATTATCTAATTAACTAATTTCTATTTATCTAATTAACTAATTAAATAATTATCTAATTAACTAATTAACTAAAGCTGTTGTCTGTCCGAAACTAACAAACTATTTGCATGTTAAACTAATTAACTAATTCACTGCTTAACTAATTAACTACCTAATTATCTAATTAATTAATTAACTAATTTTTGTTTATCTAATTAACTAAAGTTATTGTCTATCCAAAACTAACAAACTATTTGCATGCTAAACTAATTAACTAATTAACTGTTTAACTAATTAACTAATTAACTAAAACTGTTGTCTATCCGAAACTAACAAACTATTTGCATGTTAAACTAATTAACTGCTTAACTAATTAACTAACTAATTATCTAATTAAATAATTAACTAATTAACTAATTAACTAAAGCTGTTGTCTATCCCAAAACTAACAAACTATTTGCATGTTAAACTAATTAACTAATTAACTAACTAACTAATTAAAAAACTATTTGCATGTTAAATTATATTCAGTACGCATTAGCTATTTAAAGTATCGGTTCTTTATAGGTATTTTACTTTCAAACATTTAATTTATGATAAAAACATCAATGTTTGTAAGTAAAATTCAAAAAGTGTTACAGTAATATTAATATTCTTACTTTCAAACATTTAATTTATGGCCCTATGCCCCTCCCTTTTTGAAAGAATATTACTGTAACACTTTTTGATTTTACTTACAAACATTGATGTTTTTATCATAAATTAAATGTTTGAAAGTAAAATACCCATAAAGAACCGATACTTTAAATAGGTAATGCGTACTGCATATAGTTTAACATGCAAATAGTTTGTTAATTAGTTAGTTAGTTAATTAGTTAATTAGTTAAGCAGTTAATTAGTTAATTAGTTTAACATGCAAATAGTTTGTTAGTTTCGGACAGACAACAGCTTGAGTTAATTAGTTAATTAAATAATTAGTTAATTAGTCAATTAGATAATTAGTTAATTAATTAATTAGATAATTAGTTAATTAGTTAATAGTTAATTAGATAATTAGTTAATAGTTAATTAGTTTAACTATTAACTAATTAGATAATTAGTTAAGCAATTGTCAAGCAAATAATAATTGTCAAGCAAGTAAGGGCAAAATTGGAAGAAAATTCTTATCTCACTTCTACAAAAGCTGTCAATGAGGTCTCTGCAACAAATTGTTACTGTTCAGGGGAGGTGAATGCAATTTCTAAACCTAGAGGGGAGGTCAGCGCAAATGTCAGAAATCTCAGGGAGGTTTCTGCAATTATCCCTAAACATAATTGTCATAATAGATTTCACATGAATTTATTTTCTTTTTAAATGAGTGATCCTCATTCTATTAGTCCTTAAACAGGCCATGAGGTTAGCAGCTTATTTTATGATTTTTTGAATTTTTTTTTTTACAATTTCGTTGCATGGCATGTGACAGCATGTTACATTTTCGAGTAGGAATTAAAAAAATTTGTCAAGTATACAAAAGATTCTTAGATATTATAATATTGGGTACCAAATTTATTTTCATTCAAAGCTTAGGTACCAAAATTACTTAAAGATCCAAGTTTAGATACCAAAACTGTATTTTACTCTTTTCGGTTAAATGCATTTTACATTTTTAAGGATTTTTCTAACTTACCACCTGAACACATACTCATTGGCCAAACCTTTTAACATAACTTATTGAGCGAATTGCGCGAAATGTCACTAAACTATTTCAAAGTGCCGGTTCTGGTCACTAAACTTTTTTATTAGCGCGAAATGTCACTGAACTAGTAAATCTGTACCGTTTTGGTCACTCCGTGTATTTGTGCCGTCAGGAGAGACGGAAATCAACTTTTTGAGGGGCAAATTCGTCTGCACAGTCTTTTCCTTGAAACTCTCCACCATAAATCACTCTAAAGCTTCAGACAACTCGTAAGTTCAATTAGGAAGTGCAAACCCTTATCCTGTAATAGATTTCTTCTGCAAATATGGAGTAGGAGGGACAATATACGAAGTTGCAATTTGCTGGGAATGTGTTGAAGCTTCATTGGAGGAATACCTAAGAAAAGAACTCCGACTTGCAATTTGCTGGGAATGTGTTGAACCTTCATGAGAGGAAAAGGCAAGGAAACAACTCCGACCTGCTCTTGTGGCAGTAAAACCAATTTGAAGACTTCATGGACTGATAGGAACCCGGCAAGGAGATATGTTGAATGTGCTAATGGCAAGGTAAGTGTGTGAAGATATAGGAAATTCGTTAAATTAGGTTAATGTTTAATTGTTTAGACATTTATCGGCTAAAAAGAATTTGGATAATTTTTTTGTAGGTTGATAGCTGTGGTTATTGGAATTGGTATGATGAAGAAATGTGTGAGCGTTCGAAACAAGTCATACCCGGTCTTTTAAGAAGAATAAATAGGGTGGAAATCGAGAATGAAACTTTGCGGCAACAAATTCTCAAGTTGCAAAAGAAAGCTGAGAAAATGGAAGATAAAGTAAAAAATCTGAAGGAGAAGCTTGGAAGAAAGAATGTGAAAAAAATGGTCATTGTTCTTTTTGTTATAGCCTGGACAATTGTTAATGCATCAATGTGGATTTGGGGGCCTAACAAGGGACAGAAGTTTGGAAGGCTGCAAATTGATGGCTACTAGAGTATTGTTGTACTTCAAATCCTAAACCAGTGTTGTCAAATGTTTTAATACACAGCTCGTTGTTGTTGAGGTTGTAGTGTTTTTATATACACCTCATTTTGGTTGGTGTTGTTTACACCATGGATGTTTGAAATTGTAATTTATGAATAAAAGACTGAAGTATTAGTTCCAACATATAGGTGGTGCAAAAGAAAAGTAGCTCACAAATGCAGAAAACATAAAGCCAAATACAACAAAAGAGATAATTATCACTATCATTCCAAACAGCTGCTTTACAAAAGAGATAATTGTCACTGTCATTCCAAACAACTGCCAACAAAGTTAGCCATGTTTCACATATAAATAATCTGGAATTGTCCTAGACATAGAATACATCCAAACAAAAGCTATGCAAACAAGTCCTTTAATCTGATCTTCCACTTCCACTTCTACTGCTCCTTGATGTTCCAGCCCATCTACCAATCTTGAATGGAGGCTCTTTGCCCAAGTACTCATAGTTGGTGTTGATCCTTATCTTGTCAATTTCAGACAGCTTTCTCTTTGAATGGAGAGACTGTTTGTTGGCCGCTGTAGTAGATTGGTCGGTATCATTGACAGGCCTAACTCTCCTCACCTGTACACAAGTACAATAAATATTAACAATAGCTATTTACCATAGTAAAATTAAAAATAAAATTAGAAATAAATTTTTGCACCTACAGGTGTCTTAGTCTTTCTAATCTGCTACTTTTTCGTACTACTAGTGGCAGCTTGTGCATTACGTTCAGCATGTAAACCAGTGTCATTATGGGAAGTAGTTTGCTCTTCAGCTCCATGTGGCTGAGAATTGACACAACTTGAAGAATATCCTTGAACTTCCACATGAGCAAAATCAGGCTCCTGAGAATTAGCTCCATGTGTTGTGCTTGAGCCATTGTTGGTGCCTTTTGACTTTCTAGCATGTTTAGGAGCTGGAGCAGGTTGACTGCAGCCTTCACCTCCATTATTTTCTGGAACACTTTTGCAGGTAGCAGCATTGTGGCCTGCCTGACCACATCTTCTACAGTGCATGATCACATGCTTTCTTAATTTTTGCACATTATTCGTTCCCACATGAACACCACTTCTATTTTCAGAACTATCTTTTCTTCTTGCTTTCTTGGGCCTACCAGGTTGGACACATGCAAGTGGAGGATCTAATATGGGAATATCACTCTGAGGCCATAGAGACTTTCCACTAATTGGATATAGTACATTCTCATATATTTGAAAGAATAGATCTCTACTATAACACTGATTGGCATAGTCATTTGGGTTCCTACCAATTTTTAAAATGGCAGAAATTGCATGGCAGCAGGGGAGCCCACTAATTTGCCACAACCTGCATGTACAGGTTCTGTCTCTTAAGTACACAGCAAATTGTTCCCCCTTAGGTCCCCTAACCTGATATCCCCCCTTCCCATTTGATATTGACTTCCACTTTCTAGAAAACTTTTCCCTCTCCTCAATCAAAGCCTTTATTGCTGGTCCTACAGGACCACTACATTTTCTCATCCAATACACCCTATTTGATATCCTTTCCATTATGAATTGTCTAATCCACTCAACCATCCCAATCACTGGCAACTCTCTAGCATTTAATATATGAGAATTAAATGTCTCTAATAAATTATTAACCAGCATGTCAGATTTCATGTGAAGTGGAAAAAAAGCCTTACACCAGTGATGAGGTGGTGCAGCTCTCTTGACCCACGCGTGAGCTTGCTGGTCATATGCTCTAAGCTCTTCCAACGCTGCCTCATAGAACTCCACTGTTGATGCTGCTGCAATGCTCCAGAATTTTTCTTTAAGCACTTCACCAGGGTGCTTTTTCTTGAAATTTCTGTACATATGCTGTACACAATATCTATGGCCAGCTTCTGGTAATAACTCCAGCAGTGCACTATCAAGACCCTATAAAAGAGTTCTAAGTTTAGTCACTTGCAAAAATTATCCTATACAATACATGCTATAAGGATAAAGAACAGTACTCCTAACCTTCTGTTGGTCTGAAATAAAAGTGTATTCACTGCTAGTTGCTGGTATTTCTAGATCACCAATCAGTAAACTCAAAAACCAAAGCCATTGTTCCCGAGCCTCCTTCTCAACAACTGCCCAAGCTAATGGCCACCAGCCACTATTTGGATCTGCCCCAATAGCAATCAACAACTGCCCTGGATATGCCCCCTTAGTGTGACAGCCATCAAGAGCAATAAGGGGCCTACATCCCTCTCTAAATCCCTTTTTCATTGGTCCCAAACATCAGTAAAATCTCATGAATCTGGGATTACTTTCAGGATCAGCTCTTGGTGAATACTTGATGTCTATGGTGGTGTCAGGGTGAGTTTTTTGTAGTTCTGCTGCGTACCTCCCAACATCAATATACTGCTGAGATGCTGACCCTTTGATAGCAGCCTTAGCCATTGCAAGTGCTTTGTAACCTTTGTTTCTTGTGATCTCGCAACTATATTGCTCATCTATACTCTGTAACAATTGCCTAACAGGCATGTTCATGTTGGATCTAACAGACTCTTCAAACTTGTCTGCTACCCAATTGGATGTCATGTTTTTGTTTCTCCAAGCATGGCTGCAATTGGTGTGGACATCGTAAATTGTTTTAACTACAAAGTCTTCAGTACCCAAAGCAGGAACGTGGCTAGCATAAATGTACCACTTACACGGATCTGCACATTTAGCTCTCATTCTTGTTTTGTCACTTGTATACATGTATACAGGTCTTCCACTTATAATTGCATAATTTCTGAGAGCATCTCTGAACTGTTTTTTGGTTCCAAATTTTTGCCCAACATGAAAATGGGGATCTGTTCCATCTCTGCTAGCATTGAAACTAGTGTATCTCACAGGAACATCTTCATCTTCTGAATCTAGATCACTATTTAATTCCCCTTCCACAATATCATCCAATAGTGGGTTGTGTTCCGCTCTATTTTCACATGCTTCAGCTTCAGTTTCAGGACCAGCTTCTGTTTCAGCTTCAGTTGCTGCACCTTCTCTATTTTCACATGCTTCAGCTTCAGTTGCTGCCCCAGTTTCTGTTACAGGTTCAGTTGCTGCACCTTCATTTGTTGCACCTTCACCTACTGCACCTCCATTTGATGCACCTTGACCTGCTGCACCTCCATTTGATGCACCTTCAGTTGCAGCACCATTATTTGATACACCTTCATTTGCTACACCTCCTTTTCTAACTCTTTTTGTAGCACCACAAAGGGCCTCCGACGTACGAGATTTTCTCCTATCTCTGTTTCTTCTATTCCTGGAACTGTCATTGTCCCTCCTATTCTGACTTGATGGAGTTGGGTCATTATCAACTTGGCTATGCATTTGTGGCTCGGACTCCTGTGTATTGTTGTTGGCCTGCTCACATCTCCCAGAAGAATTTTGGTATGCATCTTCATCTTCACCAGCATGGTCATGTGTCCACTCTAAAGCTGCAACTGATCTACTAGCTTGGACTCCTTTTCGTTGTCTATGAGGTATTGCTGCCTGTTGTGTAAGAATTTCACCATCATCCAAGATCTCCTCTATTACCACTGAACTCTTTGTCTGTGATAACTGTTCCAATTCCTTTTTCTTCTGCAACTCATATATTTCCTCAACTGTTAAATGATGACAGTATACTTCCATCAACTTGTACTCATTAACCCAACCACAGAATTGCATAATGTCTTCATCCGTTTGAAGTTCCATCAGTCCATGGTTCAAATCCCCTCTAGGGTCAATGTAATAATATAACATAGTATTGTTGTGCCCACACTTTTCCACCATTTTATTTATTTCATGAATCGACATAAAATCAGCATGGCAAAGATCGAAATAATCAATCTCTCCACCCACATAACTCTTGTATTTCTCTCCCTCAATTTTACCGCCGTGGTGGAGTTTAATCGAAAATACAGGTCTATCAGCAACTGCAACAACAACAACAAAGGCAAACAACATGATTCTTGTTAATCACCATTTTTTATTGTCATACATGCTGTTCTTCTTATAAAAATACTTAACCCCCATTTGTTAATTAACCCGAATCAGACAACTGCATTTTGAAAAGTTTATTTTTTATGATTAAATTACAAGATAGAGGGTTCTTGTAGGACCCTTTGCAACCCACTTATACGACAAAAAGGGAAGTCAATCGTTCTTATGTCATTTTCTAAACAATCGGATCACTTCAGCAAACCCTAAACCCAATAAAAACTCTCACTAAATACTTCTTTATACTCAAAACACAAACAACACCATTAATCAAGCAAAATGTGTACGGATTGTAATATTTCTTACCGTATAATGTGTATGGATCAATGAATTCATCCCTTTGCCTTTTCACCCATTTCGCTGTCATCGATGACCGATTCTTCACTGCTAATCTTCGTCTTTTGCCGGTTCTTTGAGTCTTGTCACTGATTACTGTGAGAAGAATGGATCAATTTTGATACTTTTCACTGTCATTGTCCACATTTCCAAAAATTTTACCAACATTCCAAAGCCCCACAGTTAAACCTTTCACTTACCAGATGAAACTCTTCCCACTAAGGCTGTACAGACGAATTTGCCCCTCAAAAAGTTGATTTCCGTCTCTACTGACGGCACAAATACACGGAGTGACCAAAACGGTACAGATTTACTAGTTCAGTGACATTTCGCGCTAATAAAAAAGTTTAGTGACCAGAACCGGCACTTTGAAATAGTTTAGTGACATTTCGCGCAATTCGCTCTAACTTATTAATCTCCCTATTAATTGACATTTCTATTGGTGGCCGTCATGGAGACCCTGGTCTCCATAACAACTGAAATTTGGGATAAACTAATTAGTAAATCTCCATTTCAGGCATTTCACGCTTTTCGTTCACCTTGGCCCCCAAAAAATTAGACACAAATACTTGATTTTAACTGACAAATATTTGACTATTTTTGCCATTTAACGACATAGTGATATATATACAAACCATATTCAATTAGTATATTTTTAATGGATCCCAATGCCCTTACTGTGACGGTCTTTGGCCACTCATACCATCATTGAGATCCTCTTCATTACTTTTTTCTCCATTTATCTATCCATTTTTGCTTGTATGAATAATTTTATTTTCAAGAGTAGACCAACATGCTTAAAAATCAAACTCATATGTGACTATTTTATTATTCAATTTGCACAAAACAGTTTGATGGTGTAAAATGGGTCAAATTATGATAAAGTTTTTAAAGTTTGATTCAACAGTAAAATTTAATCAATTTACTTTTAATTTTTGTATGTACTTTAAACAATTGAAAAATATAATATGTATGATTTTTATTTTAAAAAGTAAAATTATAATTATACTTATTTAGATGTAATGGAGAAAAAATCCTCTCCAATTAATGAAGATTAACCTCACCCTACTTTAATGACATTTGCCCCTGTCAATATCCATGTTTCTTTCTACAAAACATACATTGTATCCGCAAATGCTATTTTTATTCAGTGTCTTGATTTTTAGTTTAGTTCCCCGGATTTAGCATTATATCAATGTTTTAAAAACCGGACCGTTAATTGAACTGGTGAAGTGAAAGGGTCAAGGTTCAACCGGTCGGACCGGTTTAACCCCGGTTCAATAAATTTTTTTAAAAATAATTTATATAAATATATATATGCACAAAATAAGACATGTAATGGACTAATTTAATACTTTATATGATGAAAAGTTTACTATTTTTTAATAACTTGGATTTTAAAAAATAAAATTTTCAAATTATAAGTTAAAACAAATAAATTTCATCTCAATTTCAATTATATCTAAATCCAACCCAAAAATATCATAATATTTTGAAATTATACAAAATTCACGTCTATGAGAATTTAGACATTGTGAACTTAAATTTTAATTTACATTTTGGGATTTAGAGATTGCAATTTAAAAAAGAAAGTTTGGAGTTCAAAGGAAGTCAAGAGAATCGAAAATAGAAATGTAAACTTGATAAGAAACAAAAAATGAGATAAAAGTGAGTGGTTGTGGCATTAAATAATTTGGGTTAAAGAAAAATAATTCCTTTTTAACTTTTTTCAATTTTGATGGACAAAAACAAAATTAAAAGATGAAAGAAAATATCAATAAATTAAAAATAAAGAGGTTTGATTAAAAAGGGAGTGACAAAAGAAAAGAGGATAGAGAGAGAGAGAGAGTTGAAAATTAAAAAGAAAGAGTCATGAGAGAATGAGATTTTGTAAGAAAAATGAAAAAAAGAAATATGAGTGTTTGTTTTATATAAATAAGTTATCGAAAAAAACTAATAAGATGTGATTGTGTAATGGTTAATACATTGGTCTTCTATTAAAAAGGTCTTGAGTTTGAATCTTGATAGCTGCATTTTGCAAAACTTTTTTTAAAAAAAAGGGAAAGTTGAAAACTGGAAACCACCGGTTCGGCGGTTTTCACGGTTCGACCAATTTTTGACCGGTTTTCTGACAAAGTCAAACCAGATCGGTGCCATGGCCGGTTCGTGGTTCAACCGATCGAACCGGCCGGTCCGGTCCGGTTTTCAAAACATTGCATTATATAGATGCCTATCATATTTGTTTATTTGATACCGTGTCGTTGTGATTTTTTTTTTCCAATAACGATAACATTGTATAACATTTGACACCGTGGTCCTTCTGATTTTGTAAGGTATTAAATGTATGCTTTTGACGTTTGCGGTTACCTAGGCTCATTCACATCTCAAAAATATTCAAGTGAGTCCCGTGGTGAGTTGTTAAACTCCACTGGTCCATGATAAATAGAAGAATCCTCTATGCATAGTAAAAGCATACGTACCCAAAGTATTTTAAAATTACCTAAATTTAGGTGCACAAATTTGTGTTCCCAATGCAGGTGACAGGAATTTGGTATTGTCTCAGATTATTAACACAAATTTGGTATTGCCTCCAATCATTGACCCAATGGTTCTTAAAAAACCGTTCCGGGTCAACCGATTAATGATTCAACTGCAATGTTTTCCTGAACTCACTAATCAGAATTGGAGGACTGATCAGCCCGAAAGCAACTTCTGTTAATGTGGTTCAACTGCGATATCTACTTTCGGTTTTGAAACATTGGTCTTTCGACAGGGTTATGTTTTATTCAAATCCAAAATATCTTGCAAAATCCTATTTGGATTGCAAGTTTTTTGAGTTTTTATAGAAAAATATACTATAACGATTTTGATGCATGTGAGATAAAAAGTGGTTAAAAAATATGTTCATGAAAAACATAAAAATTTTTTGAAGAAAAATGGCTTTCCAAACAAGTAGTGATAACATAAAAATAATAAGTTCATGTTGTAAAAGTGACTAAAGGAGTACAGTTTTTTGTAAATTATTGTCAATAGAAATTAAAGAAGAAAGGAAGGATAATTTATTAAAAAAGAATTAAAAATTATTAAAACAGAATTTGTATAAGGAAAGTGAAGTATAAGTTGGATAGATGCATGTGAAGTTGCATGCGGTGAGAAAAAATAGCGTGAATTGAAAATTGACACTTGAAATACGATAGAGGATCCAGTTGTTAAATGGCTTATCCAAGTGCTAATCTGTACTATCCCTTGAGTGTACACTACAAAGACACAAAAAAAATAAAAAAAGTCTTTGTCTCAAATCTAAGTACTTCTGATTAGATAATTCTTCATTCCAATTGGATGAATATTACATGAGTCGTCATATTTTGTAGGAAAATCACCAATCTGAAGCATGAATACCACACTTACCATATTAAAGAACATTATCAACAATCAAATATACACTTTTCAAGTTAAGTTCTAAAGTAATAGACTACTCAATGAATATTTAAAGATGTAATGCAAGTTTATACTCTTTCTTTTCATGAATGTTGGTTTAGATTCAATTGAATTAGTTGTTTCCACCTCAAACAACTTCTGTCTTATTGCAATTACTTGTGTCTAACAAGAACACTTCCTTAATTACTAAAAATTTGTTATTTGGTTCTTAAAATTATTTTCTTAATTGTACAAGTGCATCACACGTGCTTTTTGCTAGTGCTTTCAATACCCATACATATGAACTCAAGCTTGAAGCTTCTCCATTGTCCTAACTCCTGAGCCACTTTCAATTGTATGAAACATACACAACTTTTTGGATCCCAACTTCATCTGTTAGGGGGAAACATCTCGAGAGAATCCACCAAAGAGCACAATATGTAAGTCGGGAATCCAACTCTGACCCAAAAGCTTAACCCATTAGGTTTTGGGCCTTTATTTATATATTAACCGCTCTTTCTCCATCTTTCGGACCAATATGGGACATAACCCTTTACTTATAAACCTAAGAATCTCCCCCTTCATGACTAACCCCACATTAAACTCAAATTTACAAGCCCTTCTTTGAGTCCACTTTAATACTCAATGCAAACCCACCTTTATCACCAAAGTCACCTCTTCTTCCAAACATGAACCTACTCTTCTTTAATAACCAAACTGCATTTTGGGCCCCTGCCAAACCTATGGCACACCGGATCCAACACTAGCCAAACTCCTTAACACTTTGGTCCACCACCAAGAAGAGAATTTCCACTGGTCCAACTCCAAGAAGAATCCACTTCCTCATGAGTAGCCCAGTTTTGCAACCTGAAACCCTAATACCAATTTGTTAGGGGAAAACACCTCGAGAGAGTCCACCAAAGAGCCCAATATGTAATTCAGGATCCTAATTCTGATCCAAAAACTTAAGCCATTAGGTTTTGGGCCCTTACTTATTCATTAACCGCTCTATCTCCATCGTTCGGACCAATGTGGGAGATAACCCTTTACTCATGAACCTAACACCATCTCATCTTGAGAGACTTGGCAAAAAAATATATATATGGGCCCTCGATGCATCTAATGCTTGGTGAAATTTCAATCATTATTGTAACTTCACCAGAAATTGCAAAAGAGATCTACATAACCAATGATATGTTATTTGCGTCAAGACCTACTCATCAAGTTGCATTTAAGATTATCTCTTATAATTTTACTGATCTTGTCCATGCACTATATGGAAATCATTGGAGACAACTGCAGAAAGTATGCACCATGGAGCTCCTAAGTCGAAATTGCATCCAGGCTTTCAAATCAATTAGGGAAGAAGAGGTCTTCAGTCTCATCAAATCAATATATGCTCAAAAGGAATCCATTATCACTATTAGCAAAATCCTTTCCTCTCTTATTCATGGCATCACGAGCTTGTGGCATTTGGGAGGAAAGATAGAATTATAGAAAAATACATCCAACTTATAGAGAAAATAAGTAAGTTGGAATCAGGCTTTAGCTTAGCTGACATGTATCCCTCTGCAGAAGTGCTTCAAGTTTAGAGCATCACAAGGTATCAGACAAAGATCACTACAAGAAAATTGGTCATCAATGACAACTTTTCTCTGTGACGAAAAAAAGTTGTCACAAAAGGGGATCCTTTATTGACAACTTTCTAACTCGTCACAAACCTATAATGGGAGCCAGTAAATTCCCGCCAAGATTTAGCAAGAGCGCGGGAGTGTTTAGAACACACAATAGTGACAACATTAAGAACATCATCACTATTGCTTGGCCTAATTACGGACGACTTTTTGTTGTCGTCACTGATCACTAAAAAAAAAGTTATTAGTGACAACATTTTGTAGTGATGACAATAAGTCGTCACAAAAGGAGCTTCTTTAGTCGCGATACCTAAAGTTGTCACAATTGCATCAAAGTAACTAAATGTTTAGTGACGACCCGTTATTTTCGTCACAAACTACACTGCAATAAATATGGTCATTAGTGACAACATTTTCTAGTGACGACAAAAGTTGTCACAAAACGTGGTTGTTTAGTGACGACAAGGAAAGTTGTCATAATTGCTTAAAACAACTAAGTCTTCAGTGACGACCTTGAAAAACGTTGTCACTAAAATGATCTATATAGTGACAACTTCTAATATCGTCACTGTCACTCTACCGATTCGGATTTAGTGACAAGAATTAATCGTCACTGTTTAAAGTACTTATTTCTAAGTCACTTTCATTAATTCTACTGTGCCACCCTAACTTTTACGATTTAGCCCTAAATGTTGTAAAAAATTCCATTAATTCCATTATGATACCTTAACTTTTACAATTTAGCCCCATATGTAGTACACCGATTTCTTTAATTCTATTATTACTCCCTAACTTTTGTAATTTAGCCCCATATGTAATTCACCAATTTCATTAATTCTACTATGGCACTCTAACTTTTGCAATTTAACCCCCATATGTAATACACCAATTTTATTATTTCTATTATGGCACCCTAGCTTTTACAATTTAGCCCATATTTTTTTATTAGGAAATTGCGAATGGTATCTTGATAAACTATGCATAAATATTTTATAATTTTCTCAAACTTAAGTAATAATTTGTTATAAACTCTAAAGATATATCTTTCATTACAATAGTTATAAGGCAGGCAGGTCTTTTTATCAATGGAATAAGAAATTTATGCCAGATTTATCCTTTGTACTACATGCCAAGTAGTATTAGCAAAGGAATAACAAAGTACTACAAAGTAATTAACAAAATAGCCTTCAGGGAGTGTAGTTTATGGGCAAATGAGCATTATCTATTCAAAGTACCAACTTTTTATGGGCATTTTACTCTCAAACATATAATTTATGATAAATTTATAAATGTTTGTAAGTAAAATTCAAAAAGTGTTACACTGATTTCTTACAAAACGAAAACTGGCAGGTTATCTTTTCAACATAAATTAAATTTTTTTAAAAAAAGAAATGTCCCATAAAGTACCAACTCTTTGTGGGTTTCTTCCATTACATGAACAAATATTCTGTTCTTTATGGGCATTTCACTCTAAATCATTTAATTTATGTTAAATACATAAATGTTTGTAAGTAAAATTCAAAAAGTGTTGCACTAATATTTTTATGAAAGGGAAACTGGTAGGTTTTGTATTTAACATAAATTAAATATGTGAAAGCAAAAAAAAAAAGAAATTACCCATAAATCTATGTCTTGCAAATCTATACTAGTAAAATAGTTTCAAACAAAATTAAACATTAAAATAAACTGTAATTTATACACATTAAAATATCTGTAATTTATACACATTTTGCAACTACTACTTTGTGTTTTCTCTGTAATGAATTTTTTAACTATTGAGAACTTAAGTTTTGTCTTGCAAATCTATACTAGTACAATAGTTTTAAACAAAATTAAACATTAAAATAAATGTTTGAAAAAGAACAAAAGTACATTTATCACTTGCAGTAATGTAACAAAATTTTCTCAACCATTATCAATATTTTCACAAAAGTATTAAAAACTAGCAATTGACAATATTAAAAACTAGCAATTTAATTAGTGACGACTTTTCTTGTCATTATAATCTTGAATAAATTAGTGATAACATTATGTCATCACTAAATTTTCTTTGATTTTGACTTAACAATAATGTCTTATTAATAGCATTTGATTATTTTTAATGAAAGTCTGTTATAACCATAGAATTTGACTTTCGCTATTTTCAATTAATGATGTACTTTAGTGCTGCAATTATAAAAAATTGCAGGGCTAAAATATTTGCAAATTATAAAAGTATATTTTCACTTATATGTAATTAACAAATTTTGCCACCTATATTGATGAAAATTTGTGTTTTTGTACTAAAAAATAAAGAATAATACTATAGCAATAAAATCTATGCTTCAAACCAAATTAAAAATAAAAAAAAGCATGATGATTGGTCTCAAATGTTGGGAAAATGATTATTTTTATTGAAACTATGTTATAACCATATAATTTGAGTTTAATTATTTTCAATTACATTGTAGACACCAAATTTTTGATTTTTTAACTTTATTTGTTTAATTAATTTAATAGGTTTATTTGTTTCAATTCTAGGGTTTTTTTTATTTTTTATTTTATTTTATTTTATTTTTGTTCTGGTTTATTTTATTTTTTGTCTTCATAATAAATTTAAGAAAACAAAGAAAAAAAGGAAAAAAAGAGAAAAGAAAAAAAAAGAGTGAAAGTGACAAGTGGGGAGACATGCATTGGACAAGTGTCTCTTTTATGTTAGGGACACTTGGTAAGTTTAAGGAATTTTTGGGGGAAAAAAATGAAAAAAGGAAAAAAGGAAAAGATGGAGTTTTTAGGGCCAAAGGAGAAAGAGAGCAAGGAGAGGCTTCGGACACAAAAAAAAAGGGGGAAAGAAAGCTAAGCAAAGGGAGCAGAGGGAGAAAAACAGAGAGGGGCGGCTAGGTTTTGGGCATGAAAGCTTCGGCGAACTGGGAAAGAAAGAAAAAAGAAGAAGAGCGCGAGGGATAAAAAGGAAAAGCAGAGGGAAAAGAGGAACCAGGCGGCGGGCTGAGCAAAAAATGGAGGAAACAAGCAACGAAAAAAACACACAAAAGGGAAATGGGGGTTTCAGCTTCAATCATCCGATAAAAATTTTTCCAATCACCACTGCCAAATTTCCCACCACCTCAACCGGCTGCCGGCTGCCACCACTCTCTTTCCACCCTCCGTCCTCAAATTCCCCCCAATTTCCCCAAACGAATCCTCCACAAAAACCCCTCATTTCCCATTCTGCTCCTCCCCACTTCTAATACAAGCCTTTTCTGCCAACGCCTCCACCACAGCCCTTCCCCTTTACCGCCGTCTCTATCCGCGCCAAGCCCAAAAAAAAACTCATCCTCAGCAACCTTTCTGTTCTCGGTGAAAAGGGCAAGAACAGCTACGACGTCGAGACTCTCATCAAATTCTTCTCCACCTGCTCCTCTTCCGTGGATGGCTTGAGCAGCAACAGCAGCGGAGATTTCCAACTCACCGAGCCGTCACCACCCATCGGATATCCATTGCCGCCTGCGAATTTCACCAAGAAAGCCTTGTAAGTCGTCTTCCCTCTTTGAACTTCAGTTCCCATTCAAGCACAAACGTCTGAGCTCCCAAAGCATGTTTTCCGTGTCTCTGTTAGTACAATTTTCTTGTTGATTGTTTATGGTTTTAGAATATACAGGCTCTAGGTGTCGATTGGACTGATTTATCTCGTGTTTATAACAAATTTTGGGCTAGTCATAACCTCAATTGAGCACAATATGCTGAAGTTTTTCACGCCCATTTAGTGTTTGATAAAATGCCCGAACGGAAATCTTGAACCAAAAGAGGAGATTTTATGTTTTTTTAATTTGAGAGAGACTCTGGCCAGTCCAAAGCATATATTTTTCCAAATATGGAATCAATGTCCCCTTGTGTCGAGAAATTTGATTTTATTTGACAAAACAATTGGGAAAATAGTTTTTTTTCTCTAGCTATTTATCAAGAAAGAGCATAACATACTATTCACTGATTTTGAGTTTTCAACATCATTCGTATGTTAATATGAAGCTTCATATATAAGGTAAATATGCAAATCCACTGCTGGAGAGAATTCGACATGCTACTTTTCGGTTTTCTTGGTCAATCTTGTTTTCTTTCCGTGAATGAGAGTATATAGCCATGAGAAGTGAAACATAAGATGTTCCCAATGTTGCCTCCAAAGAGGTGATCTATGCGGATGACTAACCACCTTTCTTTAGAAGTTCATTTTCATCCTTTGAAATGTAATTTGTCATTTGAAGTATCTAAAAGTTACCCAATAAAGCCATATATTTGAAATTGTCTCTGAAGCACTATTCAGTAGGCCTATTTGTGAGCAACTGTTGAGTGTTTCCTAAAACATGCCAAAATTGGCTCTTCAACTATTTTGTACTTGTGTAGGTGATGCTGTTCAGTTGACAATTCTAAGATCTTTTCCTTTTGCTGCTTTTTCTTTTTCTTCATATTTTCAACCTTGTGACATCTTTTGATTGTTCTTTTGTGAAACTGGAATCTGGTCTTGATTGTGTTACCTCACCTGAGGGCATATATTTGACCGTTTCACAAAACTTGCCAAAATTGCCCCTTAAATTGTTTTGAACTTGGGGCTGCTGTTCAGTTGACAATACTAAGATATACTCCACTTTGGCTCCTTTTTGCTTTTCTAATTTTAAATTTAAATTTTTTCCTTTTCAACTTTTTTCATATCACTTGCATTCTGGTCTTGCTGTGTTACCTGGGAAAATTAACTTTGGTCTCTTGAATACTTTCAACCTTTTCAAATTAACTCTGGTCTTGCCTAATTCAAATTCATAGTGAAGCTGATGATGATGAATGTAACATCTCTAAGTAAGTAACCCAGGTAATTTATGCACAGAAACACTAAACTTGATAATACAACGTATAAATTTAATACAGCACAGTTAGATTTGTTCATTAACTTCTTCGGATTAACGGAATTTGCATTTTATATGAATGGAATGGTATCACCACCTGTAACCAAATTAACTGAAGTTGTTTACTGAGTTTAAAAGGTTAAATACATTGTGAGCTGCAGCCTTTTTACCTTGAGCTTCTCTTAGTACAATTGGAAATCTAGTGTTGATGTATTCTTGTAACACAATAAATGTGTTACCAAACACCTGATTGAGCGGAATCAGATAACTATTGCGTGTTTGTCGGTATATTTGCTCCACTCAGTAAATGATGCCGGTAAAGGAAGTTGGCTACAGCTGTTATGATCATTAAAGCCTTCCATTTTCTAAAGGACAGAGCTATAAATTTACCACAGACCTGCATAGACAATATCTCAGTCTCTCTTTCTCTTTCAGTGTCTATATTTTTTATTATGAACATTTATATTTAAAGCCTGGTTCGTCATCATAATCCCTTCAGTAAGTAATTGAACCTCAATAAGATTTTAAGGTCACCAGACATATTTTTAAAGTAAAACTTGTTCTTTAGCTTCCCTAATGCAGCAGAAAAAGAAGACAAATTTGACATGTTACAGCCATGGTTTTCCTTTAATGGTGGGTTTTATTTTTTAATTGGGTAATTGAGTTATGTATTTTTTGCAGGAAATCTGCCTAGGAAATATTCAACCTTTGAATGGTTCAATTGGTTCATCCAGGAATTTTCAGCTGTTCGATCTGGTCGAATGCAAACTCAGAGAAGACTAAAAGTCTATGAAACTTGGTGAAAGCCAGCGAAGAAATTGACTAGAAACCAGTCTAGTTTGGCCGAGGTTTTCTATTGGTGCCCTCGATTATATTTGTTCTCTTTTGATGGAGTCCTTGATTTATCAATAGAGAGGAAAAAATCTGATTGTTCATCTGCAATAGTATATTATTTCCAAGTACAAGCGACAGACCATGCATGGATAGCAATCTTCTTTTTGCCTATGTAGTGACTTGAAAGAAATGAATATAATGCAAAGGGGGCGTTTGTGAACTTTGATTGGTTTCACCTGTTTAGATGGTCTTCACTTTCACATTGTGAGGCAAATAGCTCATTCTCTTTGCACAGTTCAATCCTACAGAGGCATCGTTTCCTTCATGATTTATGAAGCATAAACTCCTAAAATCAAAGAGGGCTAGTACCTCCTGTATTCACACCTCGTACAATAAGTTGCTTTCTGTGTTTTAATATATAAACAACCAAAAGCATAAAGATTAAACAATAATTACTGTGGGAGTCCAATTTAATTGTTCAATAAGTTGAGCTATTTAAAGAAGAAGAAAGAAAATAAAAAAAAACTGTTTTAGAGAGCTCTTTAGTTGAGCTTATGCAGTGTTGTATTTGTATAGATTGGACTGTGATTTCTAACTTCTTGCTGGTGTTGTAATATGTGGGTCCAAATTATATGAGGTTCTTAATGAATTGTAATTTTTGTCTTAATAATCTAAGTCTCATTACTTGTTCTTTATTATTGTACTCCTCCCCTTACCTACTTTTTTTACTCTTTTATGACAGATAAATGCTATTCATACTAGCTTTTGGAAGATATCTATGGTTATGGTTGAAGAATGTTGAAGACAAAATTGCCTTTTGCTCATGGAGTGGTTCATTTAGATGTTCTTCAATTTCTTAAACTGTGATTGCTTTTGTAAATGTACCTTATGTACAAGTGATATTTTGGACAAATGTTATTTTTGTAGGCATTAGTTGGGTAATGTACACTTGAATTTGGCATTTGAGAATGCTATATTATTACCATGTAATCTAATGCAAATACTTTTGGTTATCAATCGTTCATGTTTATTGACAAGGGTTTATTTTACGTATTTTTAGTGTGTTTTATTAGTTAATTTTGGTTTGATTATTTAGTTTTATAACTAAAATAACTAAGATTTTGGTAAAAATCTACATTTTATGTTAAATTGGCTAAATATTGCATTTGATGGATTTTTATGGGAAAAACTTCATATTTTGTAGGTTTAATGATTCAATCATCAAATGAAGTGCATTGAGAAGATATTTGGATGATTGAAGATGGATTAAAGTGGGGAAAATAAAATATGAAGTGTAAAAGGAAGAAATGCAATTTGAGGACAAAAAATCAAGAAAAGTCAGCTTTGACAACTCAGACATATTTTCGTATTTTGACTATATCAGGAGCTACAATGATCGGATCAAGGTGATCTTGGTACCATTTTGAAGCTAAGAGATATATCTGCATTTGGTATGAAGACATCAAAGTCCAATTCAGCCGTTTTCTTGGTCAAAAGGTCGAAACACAGAAACTTATCTGGATGGTCGAAAGCTGAAACCCAGAATTGACCAGTCTATGGTATTTTGACCATATCTCCGTCCACCGATCTCCAAATTAGATTATTCTTGAAGCATTGGAACTCTAATTCAAAGGGCTACAACTTTTGTGTTTTACACAAAAGCCAGTTCGGCCTTCATCATGGAGAAAAATGTAGTTGAAGTGAGGTCAAAAGTAAAAACGTGTCTGGCAGCCGAATTTCTGTAATTTGCTCAGCCATTTTTCTCATCTTCACACTACTTTCCAGCTAGAGTTGGAGATAAAACGTAGGCTGCACATGCTTCAGAAGACATAAGGAAGAGATATAGCCAAAGTTCCAAGTCAAAAGCCATTATTTTTGACTCCCTTAACAAATTCAGATTTGGAGAATCATAGCAGAAATTTTTGACTGGTAAGGGAAGGACTTTTCATCAGCTTATATGCAGAGACATTTGAGGTCTAGGAAACATATACGGGAGAAGCTTGAAGAGTGCAGAAATGTAGTTCTTCCATTTCCTTAGTGTAGGATAGTGTAGTAAGTGTAGTTCATCCATTCTTGTATAATGACTAGATTAGGATGAAAATGGAGATGAAGAAAGAGAAGTTGAAGCTCAAGTGACATGGGTTATCTCTTCTCCAACTCTTTATCTTTTGTATTGGATTCTTAACTATAGTTAATATGCAAGTTCTGGAATTTATGTCTATTATGTGTTTCTAAAGTTTATACCTTGGGTTCGGTTGAACTTTCTATGATTGTGAGTGCTTATTATTTGGCTATTTAACTGCTATGATTTGAGCAAGTTATTTAGCACTTTGGCTCTTTAAATCATGATTAATCTGGTACCATTAATTGTGATTATCTAAGGTGTTATTTCTGCAATGAAAATTGAGATTTAACATTAGTTCAAGAAGTGCTAAACATAGGGAGTACACTCACGAAAGTAGAGGTCTGACCTATGTGGTTTTTAGTGATTCATTTTCATGTAATTTCACTGAAGAAATGAACTTGTAGCTATTTCATAACCATGAGGAATAGGTTATGGATTAGTTATAAAGTTATAATTGATTCACTAGAAATAGGATTCAATGCATAAGGAAATTACACCATAATTAGCCTAGAATGTATATTATGATCCAAATAAGCACTTGCATGAGTAGTTAGGAGATACCACAACCTAAGGAGCTTTCATTTTGTTTTTTATATAATTTCAGTAGGTTTAAATTTGTTATAATTCATGGGATAGGTCTAATATAGAGAAGCTTTAGTAATACCTGTATTGTTCACTCTTTCCCTGTTGGGAATCGACCGATATATACCCTAAACTACTAGTTATCTGTTAGTCATACTTGCATGTTGAACGGGGTGTATTCGGTATTTTTTAGCTTGCACGTATGTAAAATACCCGTCAAGTTTTTGGCGCGTTGCCGGGGAAGATTTGGCAATATCGGTTTGAAGAGCCAACTTTATTAATTTAGACAATTTTTCTTATTTTTGTTGTTTTTGTTGTATCTTGTGTGTTTTATGCCATTTTTTTTTTAGTCAACTTTTATTATTATTATTATTATTTTTTTTCTGTTTTAGTTTGTGTCTTGGAATCTATCCTTCTTAACTAATCTTACTTTTGAGATTGTTTAAAAGTAATTTTAGATAATGAGGAGGGTAGGTGAATTGGGAGGACAAAGCTTGAGAAATGAAAGATTGGCAATGGATGGTTGCCTAGTGCAAAGCTCCTTCAATAGAGGTAACCAAGAAATTACTGAGGGTATGTCTTTTGAAGATGGTTTGAAGTGCTTAAAGGCAAAATTTGATGTTATGATGTTACAAGTTCAAATGGACACAATTATGCATGAAATTAAACAAGGGAGGAATTTTAATGCCTTTAATTCTTATCATGTGATTTGTGACTTGTGTGGAGGTTATCATGCAACTAATACATGTATGCAAGCACAAAATGTGGAT
Source organism: Coffea eugenioides (assembly GCF_003713205.1). NCBI lineage: Eukaryota > Viridiplantae > Streptophyta > Magnoliopsida > Gentianales > Rubiaceae > Coffea > Coffea eugenioides. Next base: position 42,219,144 of record NC_040037.1, read on the forward strand.
TACTATGATGAATTAGAGCATTACAATCCTTATTTTGATCAATACAGTGCTAATTGGAGCAATTCTCTTTCTTATGGTTGGGAAAATCAATGTGCATATAGTGATTATCCATATTTTTATGATTACCAATCTGAAAATGTCCAATATAAAGCAAAACCATCTTGGGAGTTAGCTATAGAAAAGTTAGCTAATGTGACTTCCGACCGTTTTGATAGGATTGAGAAAAGAATAGATGAATTAACTTCTCACTTTGGCAGAATAAATGAGCAATTGAATGCATTGTGTGAGGTTATTTCTTCTAATAAATTGCAAAATGATCCTAGCATGAATGGTAGGAATGTTGTATGTGAAAATGGATTGCATGTTGATGAAAATGATGAATTTCAATTGTGTTTTAATGAGCAAATATCCATTTCACATGATAATATCTTTGGAACTAACTTTGAGCCTCAAGAGGTGAGTTTTAATGACTCATTTTTCACCCCTCTTGAGGAGTGCAGTGAAAGTATATGTTTTAAAGGTATTGTTGTCCAAGATACTCTCATGACATTTTCTTTGGTGAATTCTCAAGTGGTGCATATTCAAGGTAATATTTATGAAACACTTGGGATAAGTAAGTCAATTCAATTTCTCACATCATTAGATCATGTGACTTTTGCTATAAAGTCACCATTTAATAATCCACCACGACCAAAAATGGTGGATTATTCGCTAACAAAGCCTCCTTAAAAAATGAGGTGAAATAGTCAAGCTATTGACTTTAAAGAAGCGCTTATTGGGAGGCAACCCAATGTTTGTTTAAGTTTATGTTATTTTGGGGTGATTTTATGTTTAAAGTATGTGTTTGAGTTATTTTGTTATTTTTCATTTGTAGGTATTGGAAATGGAAGCAAAAGTGACCAAATGAGGTGAAAAAGGCGAAATTTGATCAAGGAACTCAACCCCTCAATTTGAGTAATTGTTGATTTTGATTTGTTAGAAGGGGTTAAAATGCATATTTTGATCATTTTACATGTGCATGTATTGAGTATTTTAGCAAACAAATGATCTATGATGCATTTTGGAAAATTGGGGTATAATTTGTAATTATTCAAAAGTTGAATTTCTGCTAAATTTTGCAGCAGAAAACGCGTTTTCTGATGAAACGCGCCACTGAATCGCGTTTTCATAGAATCGCGTTTTCAATTCTGCGCCTATACTGAAGAAAACGCGCTTAAAAACGCGACAGAAAGTCGCGTTTTCTACCAAGTCGCGTTTTCCAGCCTGATCAAAAATTGAAAACGCGACTTCAAATACGCGACTCAAAGTCGCGTTTTACAACACAGTCGCGTTTTCGTTCCTGCAAGATTTGTGCATAAAACGTGAATTATAAAACGCGAGTTAAAGGCGCGTTTTATTGAGCCGCGTTTTCTGAGCACGTTTTTTTTTTTTTTTTTTTGAAAAAAAAAAATGCAGTTTCCTTGATTCTCTTTTTCTTCTTTTCCTCATATATTTTCTTGTACCTTGAGTTGCTTATTGTATATTTTATATAGGTACATCACCAAAACAAAGGTTTGAAATTACGGATCGCCGTTTTGTTTTATTAAGCCTTTGTTATCACTTTTGTTTCTTATTTTCTATGTTTCGATTATTATTACTAATGGTTATTCAATGGAACTTATGAAGCGTTGGAGTTACACGGACAATGGATTTTGAAGCTTCATATTCAATCATTACATAGGGGAGTATTACTTTCTTTATCTTGATTTTCCTTTTTACACATTGAGGACAATGTGTATGTTAAGTGTGGGGGGAGAATTGAGATTATATATATTGTATGTGATTGACTTATTAGTTGCAAATATTGGACTTGTGTTAAAATTCAAAATTTTTCTAACATCTTGTCCAATATTACAAATTTGCCCCAAAAATTTTAAATTTTAAATTTCATCCAAAGGGGTAACAAAGTTCCATACCATTAGTAGTTCAAATTCCTTCTACATTTGAGATAAATATATATGATTTGGAAACTTCTTTTCTCATTTAACTTGGAAATGACTATTATGTGATTATAATTTTGCATTTGTAGGAAAATATATCTTGTGAAGTGGAGAAAATTATGCCTATATTTTTTTTTTTGCATATTTGATGAAATTTCTTCTCTTTATTGGATTTTATAAGTTAAGTGATAAATATGGTCAATAATTGCAATACTCTTCTCATGATTATGCTTTCAAGGGAATGTTATTATCTTTACTAAAAAAAATAAAATAAAATAAAAAATGATGAAAAATGAAAAAAATGAAGAAAAAAAAAAGAAAAAGAAAATAAGATTTATTCTACTCCAATGATTCTCGTACTTAGTAACCGGAAGTTTTCATCTACAAATGTCGACTTTCGCGTAAAACGGTACTTGAATTAAGAGTATGCAAAGCAACTTGAGTATGTGAAGTGTTGAGTAACCGGTGATTTTCATCTAAAAATGTCGATCCTCGCGTCAAAAGGCATTCTCACATCT